>NC_065595.1:29440049-29746849 GCF_024542745.1 Macaca thibetana thibetana | reverse complement strand
TTTAATAAGCCATGTTAAGACCAGAAATTTAATCTCTGGATAAAAGATAATTCTTGTGTTTAATACATTTTAAGTTAATGAAAAACTCATTGAAGATTCCTTATTTTTCTCATTTCACCATAGACTAGTGAAATCTTTGTCACAGGCTCTTTCTGTTGTCATCCTGATTCAACACTTTTTTCTCTGTGTGACCTAGGATTAAATCCAGCTTCCCCTTTGCTACATAGAGATATGAGGAAATTGACCGTTTTATCATCCATATATATTATAAAATCTAAAATATCAGCATTGGAAGGTTTATTAAATATAAATCCATCAGAAAGATATTTGCATTCTTTCTACTATACCTCCATGAGACAGTTATCACACTGACAGCTGATAGCCAGAGAGCTGTCTGGTTCTGAAGGTGGAGGATGGAACAATAATAGCCGGCTATATTTTAACATGCACATTTTACCAGCTTCCCTTTTACAAATCCCATATCAGTGATTTATGCACTCTGAAAGGAGACTGAGAAACATGACATGTGCATACATCTGATTATGTAATACAGTTGAAATGTTCTGTCTCTGAAATGTCTAGATTGTCTCCATTTTTCAATGCTCAGTATAAATGTCTCCTCCTCCAGGAAGCCTTCCCCACTTTGCCAGCCAAAAGCAATCTGCCCTCTTTTGAACTTCCTGAGTATTATTTCACCCTATCATATGATACTTTCCAATTTCCTCCACTTTAGTGTTATGGTGAAATACGTAAAAATCTTATTTCTTCTACTAGATTGTAAAGTCCTTGGTGACAGGAATTATGTCTTTGGACATCATGTCTAGCCAGACACAGTTAGCAGCAAATACTATAGGAAATGGGTTCTCAGTAAATCAAGGGAGAGATGAAGCAAGTGAAGAAGAAAAAACTCTGTTGCATAAAGGAGAGGCCCCTCTGCTCGAAAAATCTCTTTAAAGGGAATATTCAAAATATTCAAGATAATCAAGGGAGAGCTCAATCAAAATCAATCAAGGGAATCAATCAAGATCAACTAAGGGAATCAATCCAGGGAATAGTCAAGATAATCAAGGGAGCGATGAAGCAAGCGAAGAAGAAAAAACTCTGTTGCATAAAGGAGAGGCCCCCTGTTTGGAAAAAATGTCTTTAAAGAGAATATTCAAGAGAAAGTGAGGGAGCAGGCCAGGCACGGTGGCTCACACCTGTAATCCCAGAACTTTCGGAGGCCAAGGCAGGCATATCACCTGAAGTCAGGAGTTCAAGACCAGCTTTGCCAACATGGTGAAACCCCATCTACTAAATATACAAAAATTAGCCAAACATGGTGGCAGGCACCCATAATCCCAGCTGAGGGAGGCTGAGGCAGGAGAATCACTTGAACCCAGGAGGCGGAGGTTGCAGTGAGCCAAAATCGTGCCATTGCACTCCAGCCTGAGTGACAAGAGCAAGACTCTGTCTTTAAAAAAAAAAAGAAGGAAAGAAAGTGAGGAAGCAGAAGGCAAAAGTAAATTGGGTTAAAAGCCAACTGATTAAGAGAAGAGATTGTGTCAAACCTAACAAGGAGCAGAGAGGAATGAGAGGATGGCCTATTATCTAGGTGGGTGTTACTTGGCCCCATAGCCTGTGCTTCCACTTCTTCTCTCACCTGTTGCTTTTCAAGTCCTCTTACTGAATGGGTTCACTTGACACCCTTAAAGAAATCAGAGCTTGGTCAGGCACAGTGGTTCACGCCTGTAATCCCAGCAATCCCAGCACTTTGGGAGGCCAGGGAGGGCAGATGGATTGAGCTCAGGAGTTTGAGGCCAGCCTGGGCATTTGAAAAAAATTAGTCAAGTGTGGCGGTACACACCTGTTGTCCCAGTTACTCTGGAGGCTGAGGTGGAAGGATCGTTTGAGCCTGGGAGGTCAAGGCTGCAGTGAGCTGAGATTGGCCACAGCACTCCAGCCTGGGATGACAGAGCAAGACCCTGTCTCAAAAAAAAAAAAAAAGAAGAAGAAGAAGAAGAAGAGAAAGAAGTCTGAGCTAGGCATATGCAACAACCACAGGCAGACTTAAGCGCCAAGAAGCCATGTTAATTCCTTCCCTAGAAAGTCAGTATGGGCCGGGCGCGGTGGCTCAAGCCTGTAATCCCAGCACTTTGGGAGGCTAGGACGGGCGGATCACGAGGTCAGGAGATCAAGACCATCCTGGCTAACCCGGTGAAACCCCGTCTCTACTAAAAAATAAAAAAAACTAGCCGGGCGAGGTGGCAGGCGCCTGTAGTCCCAGCTACTTGGGAGGCTGAGGCAGGAGAATGGCGTGAACCCGGGAGGCGGAGCTTGCAGTGAGCTGAGATCCGGCCACTGCACTCCAGCCTGGGCGATAGAGCGAGACTCCGTCTCAAACAAAACAAAACAAAAAAGAAAGTCAATATGGTCTGTATGAGAGCATGAGAGCAATCAGCTGGCTCAGTAGAAACCTCTCCCCACTGCACATGAGCAGAATCCTTCCTGCAACAGGAATCTGGAACATCTTGTTCAGTGAAATCATTTCTCCTTCAAGAAAACCTATGCCAGTGCTTACGATGACAGACTATCCATCCCTGACATAGGACTCTGTGTTGACACAGAAATGTGACCTGAGTCGGCAGGGGCCTTGGGGCAGGACCCTCTGTCTCTGATAGGATTAGAGGTCACAGCACTCATATATTGCCTATCAAGACCATCCTTCCTAATTTAGATTTGTGTGTGTGTGTGTGATGGGGTCTTGCTCTGTTGCCAAGCTGGTCTCAAACTCGTGGTCTCAAGCGATCCCCCCACCTTCCCGAGTAGCTGGGATTACAGGCTCAAACCACCATGCCCAACCCAATTTAGATCTTATTTTCATTTGACACAAACTGGGCTTCAAACCAATGAGCCTCATCAGTCCAGGCCTGGCTACCCATGTCTTCATACAGCCAGCACCTCCAATTCAATTTGTCCAAAGTAGAACCCTTCACCTTTCCACATGCTGGTTTTTCAATCCTTAACAAGGGTATCTATTTCCCAGGTTGGGAGGCCTTACAGACCTTTCCACTACTCAACCCTAAAGCTTGTTTCCTACCTGGGCCTACTCAGCTGCTGGAGTCTCCTCCCATCTTTGCTGCAAACTCCAGGGTTAAAGCCAGGGTTCCCCTTCTCACCCAAGGGTTATCGCCAAAGTCAAAGTTAAGTGAAAGAAAAGAATGACCAATCCCTTTTCCTAGGGATATTTTTTATCACCACTCCCATAGCACGGAAACCAGTGGTAAACTATAGATAAACTCATAGTTTGCTTCTGTTTCCAAAGGGAAGCTAACCAGTGCCTCGTCACCTGCTTCCTTCTGACCTGACTTTCAACCCAGGACAATGCAAGCTTGCAGAACACATGGGCTGCCCTTTATCAAGCAGTCTGTTTGCGTTTCTAAGACTCTCCCTGATTCTATTTTTTGGTTTGTTGTGGTCGTTGTTGTTTCAGACAGAGTCTCACTCTGTCACCCAGGCTGGAGTGCAGTGGCACCATCTCAGCTCACTGCCACCTCTGCCTCCCGGGTTTTGATTCTCCTGCCTCAGTCTCCCAAGTAGCTGGGACTACAGGCATGCGCCACTGTGGCCAGCTAATTTTTTGCATTTTTAGTAGAGACAGGGTCTCACCATGTTGGCCAAGCTGGTCTTGAACTCCTGGCCTCAGGTGATCTGCCTGCCTTAGCCTCCCAAAGTGCTGGGATTACAGGCCTGAGCCACCATGCCTGGCCTCCCTGATTCTGTTACTCTGTCTGACCAAAGAATGGTCACTTCCCATTTTCTCACATCTTTTTGAAAAACCAACAACTCTTAAAACTTTAGAAAAATGACTCCCTCTCTCTGTCAAACTTGCAGAGCTCTATGTTCCATCTCTTCCTTTCCATTCCCATTCCCCTGGTCTAGTCTAGGGTATTGTTCTACCCTCCTACATGGTCATCTGGTTCCTGATTCACTCCAGAATGATACTTCTAAAGCACATTTTGATCATGTCACTACTGTCACCCCGTTCCTTTGCAACCTCCAAAATCTCTCACTAACTCTCCATTGCTTACAGAACAAAGACCAAATTACTTAGCATGGTATTGAAGGTTTCCTTCCATATTTGAGCCCCAACCTGACAATCTAGTCTTGCTTACATTCTTATGTTCCAAATTCCTGCTAACAGGATAAGCTCTAAGATTTCACATCCACCTCTCTGTCTGGAATTCATTTCAACCTATCAGAACTATAGCTATCCTTCAAAACTCAGATAAAATGACAAACAACATGTACTACACAAGCCTTCCTTGATAATCCCTACCTGAAATGTTTTCCCCCTATTCCTGGCACTTCCATGAACCTCCCCCTTATAAGCATTTGTCACCTTTTACTTTGTATTACGGTAACTTGTGCATACAACCTAGTTCTTATTCCAAACTGCAAACTCCATAAGGCCAAGGACAGTGTTATTGAATTTTATATCCTTTTCAATGCCTAGCACACTCCCTTTCATAAAGTTACTTATAAATCCATTAATCCAGCCGAGTGCAGTGGCTCTTGCCTGGAATCCCAGCACTTTGGGAGGTTGAGGTGAGCAGATCACTTGAAGCCAGGAGTTAGAGATCGACCTGGCCAACATAGTGAAACCCTGTCTCTACTAAAAATACAAAACCCCATCTCTATTAGAAATACAAAAATTATGCACCTATAGTCCCAGCTACTCAGGAGGCTGAGGCACAAGAATCACTTGAACTCAGGAAGTGTAGGTTGCAGTGAGCCAAGATTGCACTGCAGTACTCCATCCTGGGCAACACAGCAAGACTCTGTCTCAAATAAATAATAAATAAATAAATAAGAAAGAAAAATTCATTAATACACTAGTGGTGAATGTTGTCAACAGCTTTTTTTATATAGTTAAGTAACTTCAACTTCAAACTTTAAATTTGCACGTTTTGTCTAGAAATGATGTTAATCATTTATCATACAATCATATCCTCAGTCCAGAGGTTAAATCTATGCAGAAAGGAGCTTTCATTTTACATTCAAGTGAGTTATATTTCAGATAACTGGGTAGTAGTGTCTACTTGGCACTTTTCATAAGAATCAATTCTTTTGTATTCCCTGTAAGTCAGGGGAGGAGAGGAAACCAGAAGGATAAAGGAACACATTCAAGGTCCCTGGCAAATGAGGACAGAGATTAGATTTAGAGCTTTGCAAGGTTGAGGGAAGGGTTGCATTGATATTCCCAGAGTGCTGGGTCTCAGAGCAGTCAGTGAGTCAACTATGAAGGCGCTGAGTAATGAACTATGAGATCTGAGCGGCATCTCACACAGGACGCTGAAGAAAGGCATTTCGTTGACTGATGACTGCCCTGCCAGTGTGGTGGGTGAAAACGGAAAGTTCTGGCCGGCAGTGTGGCCCTTGTCTGCAGTCAGTCTTGAGGGGACTCATTCACTTACCTGTACAAGCCTCACTTCACCTTCCAAGAAGGAAAAATGTTGAACTTACTTAGGTAACCAATAGGCCCTTTCTAGCTTTCAAGCTGTGGCAGAGGAATTCATTCGCTTAGTAATGAACACTCTGAGCAAGTGGCTTTTTACAACCCTGGGAAGTACAAAAGAGCCTAAGGGCAATTTCCAGGGCAAAACTAACACCTGAAAAGAAATTAACAGCTCAGTGGGGAATAGAACTGGGTGGGAATAAAACAGGACCAACTCCTGGAGAGTCTGGAGACTCTGGAGAGGCAGGCTGTGAAATCTGACCATGACTTAGAAGAGGGAGCAGAGTGGGAGGCTGGTGGGTAAGAAGGAGGTTCAGACTTTGGACTTCAGACTTTGAACAAAACATCCCTCATGTCATCTGAGCCTCACAGTATGGTAAGAATTGTGCAAGATACAGGGGCAGCCATCAGGTTCAATCTACATGTGAATCAAATTATTTCAGGCCCTCCAACAATAGTGCCTCAACTGAATACCTTGATGAGGGATTAATTCCAGGTCCTCATCTGGGCTATCCAGCTCCAGGAACTTAAGCTGGCATGACACCAGTACTGGCTTTGTATGGCACTTCCCCACACTCAAGAAAGATGAAGAACCTGAAATGGAAGAAATGAAATGTTTACCCAGACTTCTGATTTAAGGTGCAGTGCGTCTTTGTACTGCCTTGAGCTGGAGACATGATATGGTCAAAGTACTGTTTTTGAAAGGTAAATTAGCTAGGTGTGGTAGCTCATGCCTGTAATCCCAGCACTTTGGGAGGCTGAGGTGGGCAGATCACCTGAGGTCAGGAGTTCAAGACCAACCTGGGCTACATGGTGAAACCTCCCGTCTCTACTAAAAAAAAAAAAAATACAAAACTTTGGCCGGGTGCAGTGGCCCACGCCTGTAACCCCAGCACTTTGGGAGGCTGAGGTGGGTGGATCACGAGGTCAAGAGATCAAGACCATCCTGGCCAATATGGTGAAACCCTGTCTCTAATAAAAATACAAAAAATTAGCTGGGCATGGTGGCACGCGCCTGTAGTCCCAGCTACACGGGAGGCTGAGCAGAAGGATTGCTTGAAACCAGGAGGCGGAGGTTGCAGTGAGCCAAGATCGTGCCACTGCACTCCAGCCTGGCAACAGAGCAAGACTCCATCTCAAACAAACAAAAATACAAAAATTAGTCAGCCATGTTGGTGCACACCTGTAATCTCAGCTACTCGAGAGGCTGAGGCAGGAGAATCACTCGAACCCGGGAGGCGGAGGTTGCACTGAGCCAAGATCACACCACTGCGCTCCAGTGTGGGCAACAGAGCAGAAAAAAAAAGAAAGAAAGAAAGGTAAGTTAAGCAACCATTCGTAAGATGGGCAAGCATTGGAAGAGGAGGAAGACAGAAATGTGGCCAGTTAGGAAGTATGACAATTAATAAGGGCTGGAGACGGCAATGCAAAGACAGGAAGCAGGTCTTGGTGACAAATGCATTATAGGGGAAAAAGGAAAAATTCTTTTCAGATTCCACTGACATCTATTGAACACTTATTCTATTTCTTCTCTTTTCTTTCCTTTTTTTCTTTTTGTTTTTTCGAGATAGAGTCTTGCTCTATTGCCCAGGCTGAAGTACAGTGGCGCAATCTTGGCTCACTGCAACCTCTGCTTTCCAGGTCCAAGTGATTCTCCTGCCTCACGTCCTGAGTAGCAGATTACAGGTGTTTGCCACCATGCCTGGCTCATTTTTGTATTATTAGTAGAGGTAGGGTTTCACCATGCTGGCCAGGCTTGTCTTGAACTCCTGACCCCAGGTGATCTGCCAGTCTCAGCCTCCCAAAGTGCTAGGATTACAGGCGTGAGCCACTGCACCTGGCCTCTTATTCTATTCCTAGTTATATTCTTAAGTGCTTTCATGTGCTCTTTAAATTTAGTCTTCAGAACGGCCCTACAGAGATAAATTTAAGTTTTGTAAGAGATACTGAGAGAAATGCCATGGTCCATAGCTAGCAAGTGGTAGAAGAGAATTTGAATCCAGGCATCCTGATTCCAAGTTCCAAGTTCTCTTCATGACATTATGGATCTAAAGCAGTGGCATTTAAAGAAATGGCACTTCTGGGAGGAGTGGCCCATAGAGGGGAAATACACTGGCTTTGATTTGGATCTGAGCTGTGGTAGGATATCCAATTTCTGATGTTCCATACTGACCTGGCTGATGTCTTGCTTTCCAACCTGACTCACATAAAAACCAGTGACCTTCACTGCGCGACTCCCTCTGGATCACACTGGATCTCGGCCATCTCAGGCAACTGCTCACTTAAAACTTCACTTTCTGTCTACAACTCTCCAACTTTCCAGGCTTCCAGCTCTCTCATTCCTATTACAAACACTGAAATGCTTTTGACTTTTTAGTCATCAGTCCCTTGATATTTTTAATTTTTTAGAAACATCAGTCCCTTGATATTTTTAATTTTTGTTTTCTCCCAGTCTCTCTCTCTTTTTTTTTTTTTTTTTTTTTTTTTTTTTTGAGACAGACTCTCACTCTGTCACCCAGACTGGAGTACAGGGGTGTGATCACAGCTCACTATAACCTCAAGTTCCTGGGCTCAAGCAATCCTCCTGCCTCAGCCTCCCGAGTAGCTAGGACTACAGGTGCCCAACACCACTCCTGGCTAATTTTACTAATATTTTCATTTTTTGTAAAGATAGGGGCTCACTATGTTGCCCAGGCTGATCTTGAACTCCTGGGCTCAAGCAAGCCTCCTGCTTTAGCCTCCCAAAGTACTGGTCTCCCAGTTTTTTTTTTTTTTTTTTTTTTTTGAGACAGAGTCTCACTCTGTCACCCAGGCTGGAGTGCAGTGGCGCAATCTTGGCTCACTGCAACCTTTGCCTCCCAGGTTCAAGCAATTCTCCTGCCTCAGCCTCTCAAGTAGCTGGGATTACAGGCACCGGCCACTACGCCCAGCTAATTTTTTGCATTTTTTAGTAGAGATGGGGTTTTACCATGTTGATCAAGCTGGTCTCGAACTTCTGACCTCATGATTCGCCTGCCTTGGCCTCCCAAAGTGCTGGGGTTATAGGCGTGAGCCACTGTGCTCGGCCCCAGTCTTTTTTTTGTTAGTTCCTCCAGACATCTCTATCTCCCCAAACAACCCCAGATGCCTTAGCTCATTATCCAAAGCCTACTTTTGCCTTTGATTTCCCAGTACCCCAATGGAGAAGTACAGATGTTACTCTGTAACATCTCTCAAGACAATACCCCAAGTCTGGCTGGATGTTACAACCTGTCTTCACCTTTACTTAGTTGCCAGGGGAAACTTTCTCAGTCTTCTTGAGAACACTCACAATCTCCAACTTCAGCTGGGCCCTGAGCACCCCTCAATTCTTCCCCTGCCCAGAGTCTCTCCCTCATTGCCTCCCATTTCATAGAAAAAGCCTGAGAGCTTCACACCTTCTCTCTCCATCACCCTCCTACCTATAAATGTAGCAACGTCCATAGCCTTGCCACTGCTTTCCCTCCCCTCAGCAGAGAAGCCACTGTCCCTCCTGCCCAAGGCCAGGACCTGCCCTCCTGGGCCTCCCAGGATTCTGCTTCTTCACACCACTGAGTGTCATCTCTCTTCCTCTGATGCCTCTTTTCTGTCAGCTTCTAACGTGCTCCAACCTCTCCTTCCACACCCCACAACTTCTCCATCCCTGCTTCTCCAAACTTCTCAAAAGAGAGAGAGCCTTGACTTCCTCACCTCACACCTGCTTCTCAACCTGCTGCAGTCTGACTTTCACTTCCATTAGCTCTTGAAACTATACCCCTAAGATCTAAAATGCCCTCCTAATTGACACATCTTATTTTTATCTTCCTGGGCCACTCTGCTCCCTTTTTTAAAATTTTTATTTTAAATTCTGGTCAAATACACATAACATAAAATTTACTGTCTGAACAATGTTTACGTGTACAGTTCAGTAGTGTTACATATATTCACATTATTGTGCAAACCCATTAAACAACAACTACCCACTCTCCCCTCTCTTCCAGCCCCTGGCAACCACCACTCTACTTTCTATCTCTGTGGATTTGACTATCCTAGATACCTCATATCAGTAGAATCATACAGTATTTATCTGTTTGCGTCTGGCTTATTTCACTTAGCATAATGTCTTCAAGGTTCAGCCATGTCATGGGATGTGTTATCATTTCCTCCTTTTTTTTTTTTTTTTTTTTTGAGATGGAGTTTCGCTCTTGTTGCCCAGGCTGGAGTGCAATGGCGCGATCTCAGCTCACTGCAACCTCCGCCTCCCAGGTTCAAGCAATTCTCCTGCCTCAGCCTCCGGAGTAGCTGGATTACAAGCATGCGTCACCACACCTGGCTAATTTTGTATTTTTAGTAGAGACGGAGTTTCTCCATGTTGGTCAGGCTGGTCTTGAATTCCTGACCTCAGGTGATCCACCCGCCTCGGCCTCCCAAAGTGCTGGGATTACAGGTGTGAGCCACTGAACCTGGCCTAATTTCCTTCCTTTTTAAGGCTGAATAATATTCTATTGTATGGATGAACAATATTTTGTTCATTCATTCATCTACTGATGGACATTTGGGTTGCATACACCTGTTGGCTACTGTGAATAATGCTATGAACATGGCCATACAAATATTTCTTTCTAGATCCTGCTTTCAATTCTTGTGGACAGATAACCAGAAGAGGTATTGCTGGATCATATGGTCTGCTCCATGGTGTTTTGTTTTGTTTTGTTTTTTGTTTTTGAGACGGAGTTTCACTCTTGTCGCCCAGGCTGGAGTGCAATGGCGCGATCTCAGCTCACTGCAACCTCTACCTCCCAGGTTCAAGTGATCCTCCTGCCTCATCCTCCTGAGTAGCTGGGATTACAGGCATGCACCATCATACCTGGCTAATTTTGTATTTTTAGTAGAGACAGGGGTTTCTTCATGTTGATCAGGCTGGTCTGGAACTCCCGACCTCAGGTGATCCACCCGCCTCAGCCTCCCAAAGTGCTGGAATTATAGGCGTGAGCCACTGCACCCAACTGCTCCATGTTTTAAAGGCCATGATTAGGCCAGGCACAGTGGCTCATGCCTGTAATCCCAGCACGTTGGGAAGCAGAGGTGGACGGATCATGAGGTTAGCAGTTCAAGACCAGCCTGGCCAACCCGTGAAACGCTGTCTCTACTAAAAATACAAAAAAAAAAAAAATTAGCCGGGTATAGTGGTGCGTGCCTGTAATCCCAGCTATTTGGGAGGCTGAGGCAGGAGAATCACTTGAAGCCAGGAGGCGGAGGTTGCAGTGAGCCAAGATTGTGCCATTGCACTCCAGTCTGGGCGACAGAGCAAGACTCTGTCTCAAAAAAAAAAAATTTTTTTTTTTAAAAAGGCCATCATTGCTTCCTTCCTGAAGCTCCCTGCTACATTTTCTCCATGAGACACAGTCCTTATTCTCACCTCCAGTTCTCTTGGCACCCTTCTTACCCTTCCGTCTCCTCCTCTGCAGGTTTTCCCTCTGCCTGCCATAGGGGTCTGAATCAGAGTACAATCAGAAAAACAGAAGTTTCCCTATAAAAAGAAGGTGTTCAATACAGGGAATTGATGAAATAGCCATTGGAAAGTTGAAAGAATATACAGGGGAGTGTTGAGATAGCCCAGATCAATAACTGCAGGAAGTCACTCCCACTCCTACAGCTGAAAAACAAAGAGGTGAGGTTCACTCCCACCTGTAGAGGCTCTCAGAGACCTGTCTCCCTTACTGCACAGCTGGGCTTTGACCCTTGAATTAGAGAATTAGAGTCAGGGTTTTCCAGAGAAACAGAGCCAACAGGAGACAGAGAGAGAAAAATAGAAGAAAGAAAGAGAGAGAGAGAAAGGAAGGAAGGAAGGAAGGAAGGAAGGAAGGAAGGAAGGAAGGAAGGAAGGAAGGAAAAGAAAAGATAGGAAAGAAAAGAAAGAAAGGCAGAGGCAAGCAGACAGGCAGACAGACAAATAGGGGAGAGAGAAAGAGAGAGAGAGAGAAGAGAGAATTTGTTGGCTCACACGATTGTGGAGGCAGAGAAGTCCCACAATGTGTCATCTGCAAGCTGGACAGCAAGGAAACCCCATGGTATAATTCCATCTGAGGCCAAAGGCCTGTGAATGGGAGGCTGGGAAAGGGTGAGTGGGAGTGCCAGGGTTGGTGTAAGTCACAGAGTCCAAGGGCCCAAGACTCAGGATCTCTGATATCCAGGAGCAGAAGATGGACATCCAAGGGCAGGAGAAGCTGGATGTCCCAGCTCAAGCAGAGAGTAAAGTCTCCCTTCCTCTGTCTTTATGTTCTATTCGGGCCCTCAACAGATTGGATGATGCCTTTTCACACTGGTGAGAGCAAATCTTTACTGACCCTACTGATTCAAATGTGAATGTCTTCCTGAAACACCCTCACCGACACATCCAGAAATAGTGGGAGACTGGAGAAAACAGTTTGCAAACCTCAATCATAGCCTCAAAGAACAGAGTCCAGAAGGACAGATTTGGAGCCAAGAGAAAATACACAGATGACGAGCCTGGGTCTCTGTCCTGGGTTCACCATTCTTCTCACTAAATTCACTTTCTAGGAGAGGTCTCAATTTTCCAGGAATAAACCTTCACGCTTCCAACCACTACCTATATGCCCATGACATCCAAATCCATTTGTCCAATGCAGACCTTTCTTCTGAGTTTTAGACACATTTCTTCATCAGTTGCCTTCTGGGAACGTCCGCCCTGATGGCCTTCAAATTAAATAGGCTACAAACAGAACTTGTCATCTTTCCTGCTTAACCCACCTCCAGTCCTCGGTTCTGCAATTGTCTGGGCACGGTGGCTGTTGCCTGTAATCCCAACATTTTGGTAGGCCAAGGCAGGAGAATTGCTTGAGCTCAGGAGTTCGAGACCAGCCTGAGCAACATTGTGAAACTGCATCTCTCCCAAAAATACAAAACTTAACTGGGCGTGGTGGCATGAACTTGTAATCCCAGCTGTTCAGGAGGCTAAGGTGGAGGATCGCTTGAGCCCAGGAGGTGGAGGCAGCAGTGAACCCTGGTTGCACCACTGCACTCCAGCCTGGGGGACAAAACAAGACCCTGTCTCAAAAAAAAAAAAAAAAAAAATTAGTGGATTTCCCTACCCCCATCCCAAATGGGTTAGGTGGGTGTCTCTTCTTTGTGTCCCCATTATACACTGTAACACTTTTTTTTTCTTCTGAGACAGAGTTTCACTCATGTTACCCAGGCTGTAGTGCAATGGTGCAGTCTTGGCTCACTGCAACCTCCACTTCTCAGGTTCAAGTGATTCTCCTGCCTCAGCCTCCCGAGTAGCTGGGGTTACAGGCATGTGCCACCATGCCCAGCTAATTTTGTATTTTTAGTAGAGGCTGGATTTCACTATGTTGGTCAGTCTGGTCTTGAATTCCTGACCTCAGGTGATCCACCCACCTCGGTCTCCCAAAGTGTTGGGATTACAGGCGTAAGCCACCATGCCCAGGTTGTAACACTTCTCTTATCGCACTGACATTATAATTATCGGTAGATGTATCTGCCTCCCACCTCTCTTCACGTCTCTGCCATCTCCTGAGAGCTCTGTCATGTCAGGGGCAATCATATATTTGTTTGAAACCAAGTGGGCACTCCAAAGGTGTTTGCTGAGAGAATGGTGCCAACTGGGGGAAAAGGACTGGATCAAAAGTGAAAACTCACAGTGAGGCACCCAGATGTTAGAGTCCTCTCAGTGGGGTTAAGTTTAGAATTGAACCTTGCGGATCACCTCTAATTATGAAAAAGAGGGAGAGGAGATGGCAAAGATGAGGCAAGAGATCCAGAAGAGTCCCAGGCCAGGGGAACCAAAAAAGGTGTTTCCAGGCCAGGCGCCGTGGCTCACGCCTATAATCCCAGCACTTTGGAAGGCTGAAGCGGGTGGATCACCTGAGGTCAGGAGTTTGAGACCAGCCTGGCCAACATGGTGAAACCTTATCTCTACAAAATAAAAAAATTAGCTGGGCATGGTGGCAGGCACCTGTAATCCCAGCTATTTGAGAGGCTGAGGCAGGAGAGTGGCTTGAACCCGGAGAAGGCAGAGGTTGCATTCAGCCAAGATGGAGCCACTGCACTCCAGCCTGGGCAACAGAGAGAGACCCCACCTCAAAAAAAAAAAAAAAAAAAGTGTCTCCAGAAGGAAGGGAAGATCAGTTGGGCCAAATTTGGCTGAAAGAATCAGGAAATTGAGGACTGAGAAAAGGTTTGAATGTCACCAAAAAAGAGGAACTTTTGCACAGTTTTGAAAAAGTTGTGGGGATAGAAGCCAGATTCCCTGAGCTGCAGATGCAACTGCTTTCACAGGAGTCTGTAGGCTGCTTGTGGAAATGGTTTGGCAATAAGGAGGTGAGTTAAGCTCCCCCATTTGGATGGAGTACAGTGAGCCCCAGAATGTTATTTCTCATATTTTCTTCTCACTTCTCCTTTCTGCCCCAATAAGTACAAAACGAACTGACAGTCACAGGGTTTGTGACCTGAGAACAGTTCCATTTCCCTTTCCTCACTGTTGGCATAATGCTTTTTGAATATTATTTTCACAACTGAGGCCAGGTGCGGTGGCTCACGCTTGTAATCCCAGCACTTTGAGAGGCCAAGGCGGGTGGATCATCTGAGGTCAGGAGTTCAAGACCACCCTGGCCAACATGGTGAAACCCCATCTCTACTAAAATTACAAAAATTAGCTGGGCGTGGTGATGCATGCCTGTAGTCCCAGCTACTCAGGAAGCTGAGGCAGGAGAATTGCTTTAACCTGGGAGGCGGAGGTTGCAGTGAACCAAGATCATGCCACTGCACTCCAGCCTGGGTGACAGAGCAAGACTCTGTCTCAAAAAATAATAATAATAATAATAATAATAATAATAAGGCCGGGCGCGGTGGCTCAAGCCTGTAATCCCAGCACTTTGGGAGGCCGAGGCGGGTGGATCACGAGGTCAGGAGATCGAGACCATCCTGGCTAACATGGTGAAACCCCGTCTCTACTAAAAATACAAAAAACTAGCCGGGCGTGGTGGCGGGCGCCTGTAGTCCCAGCTACTCGGAGGCTGAGGCAGGAGAATGGCGTGAACCTGGGAGGCGGAGCTTGCAGTGAGCCGAGATCGCGCCACTGCACTCCAGCCTGGGTGACACAGCGCGAGACTCCGTCTCAAAAAAAAAAAATAATAATAATAATAATAAATGTCATTTTTCTTCACAAAAGAAGTTAAAATATATTTTTGTATCAAAAATAAAGTTGTAAACTGCTTTTTAAAAAATTCCTCTGTGGGAGGCTTTCAAAAACATATTCTACAGCAATTATTCTGAAAGTCAGTATGTCAGTAATAAATTACTTTCTTGACCTAACAATATGTGCCCCTGGCAGAAGGAAAGACATAAACAAATTCCTCTTCACATGGAACAGAAGATAGCTAAGACAAGTTTCCTAAATTATAAACCTAGGAGGCTGGTAAATTTGTCCAGTTTTCAACTTGAAAGTAACCTCTGCAATGTTAATCAGTTAAACCTGCATTTGTGTAATAGTGTGGATTCACCCAGTAACTGGAAAGCCCAGGTAATGTAACATTGTCCCTGGCAAAGCTCAACAAATTGAAAGAGTGGAGTTTACTGAAAGTCACAAAACACCTGTTGACGGAGAATGTCCCCACTTCACCTTGAAATTGCGGATCTGACAAAAGAAATTGCTACGGCAGATTGTTTTCCATGATCACAAGTTGAACTCATAAACTGCTGACAGATAAAACAGGGTTCCTAGTTGAACTTAGATAAAAACTGATAGTCTGGTACAAGAGTTCTTAACCATAGGTGGTATGTGAACTTGGACTGGGAAAAATACACAAACAGTCCAAGACTTTAGATTTTTTAACTTTATGATGCTGGGATAGTCACACGTATTCAGCAGAAAACATTCTTCAAGCATCTATACAACCATTCTGTTTTTCACTTTCAGTACAGTATTCAATAAATTGCATGAGAAAGTCAACACATTATTATAAAATAGGCTTTGTGGACGGGCATGGTGGCTCACGTCTGTAATTACAGCACTTTGGGAGGCCGAGGCAGGTTGATCACTTGAGATCAGGAGTTTGAGACCAGCCTGGCCAACATGGTGAAACCCCATCTCTACTAAAAATACAAAAAATAGCCAGGCTGGTGGCGCACACCTGTAATCCCAGCTACTCAGGAGGCTGAGGCAGGAGAATTGCTTGAACCTGGGAGGTGGAGGTTGCAGTGAGCTGAGATCATGCCATTGCACTCCATCCTGGGTGACAGAGTCAGACTTTGTCTCAAAAATAAAATAAAATAAAATAAAATAAAATAAGACTTTGTGCTAGATGATTTTGCCCAAACGTAGGCTAATGTTAGTGTCCTGAGCACATTGAAGGTAAATAAAGTTAAGCTATAATGTTCGGTAGTTAGGTGAATTAAGTGTATTATCAACTTAACAATATTTTTATGATGAGTTTATCAGGGTATAGCCCTATTAGAGGCTGACGAGTATCTGTATTTATTTACACTAATTTCTAACTGGAATTTAACATTTTCTTCAATTTTCAATGTAGGGAACAAACTGCTAGAATTAACAAAAAATACAGGGTTTTTTTTGGTTTTTTTTTTGAGACAGAGTTTTGCTCTTGTTGCCCAGGCTGTAGTACAATGGTGCCATCTCAGCTCACCACAACCTCTGCCTCCTGGGTTCAAGCGATTGTCCTGCCTCAGCCTCCCGAGTAGGTGGGATTACAGGCATGTGCCACCACACCCAGCTAATTTTGTATTTTTTTAGTAGAGATGGGGTTTCTCCATGTTGGTCAGGCTGGTCTCGAACTCCGGACCTCAGGTGATCCGTCCGCCTCAGCCTCCCAAAGTACTTGGATTACAAGCGTGAGCCACCACAGCCAGCCGAAATTACAGATTTTTTTATGTCACTTTACGGTTGTTGCAGATATTAGGTTGGTGCAAATGTTATTGAGGTTTTTGCCATTGAAAGTAAGAGGAGAAACCACAATTACTTTTGCACCAACCTAATACTTTGAAATATCTTTATCACTAGTTATTATAGCCACTGTTATTTAATGCATTAAAAAGTAGCATATATATTATTACACCAGAAATTTGGGGTTTAAAAAATTATTCTGGTAACTTTATTTCATTATAATTGGATTCTGTGGTTATTCTATGTATTTTGTTTTACGAATTTAATAAAACATTCTGAGGAGTCTGTAGGCTTCATCAGACCGCCAATGGTGTCCAGCACACCAAAAAGGTTAGGAAACCCTTGATCTAGGACTTTATGAATAAAGTTTTTAGGCCATCATCTTTTAGTTGCAGGCACAAAGATCTGAACAAGAAATTCTATTTGCACCGTTTGGTGGCCTTAATAAGTTGGAATCTAGATTATCCTTTTTGCAAAGTAGTATTATTTAGGAATAATCTATGTCTTTCTGTATAATCTAATTTACAATTTTGGTTCAATTTTGGTTTTACAATCTAAGTACAATTCCCGTTCTGGGATTTTTTTCCAGATGTCAGCCAGAGACTTTGCCTCTATCCTATTTAGTGAAACCTTCTACCTCGTGCCTTGTTCATTACTACACATCTAGTGAATAGTACAATACAATTGTACTGCTCATGGTTTAAGCAGAACGTGTGGTTCCAGTGCAAGGAAGGAAAGACATACCACTTTCCTTTTGGATGCCTGTTATTCAGGAATGCTCCCAGTTAATTTCTGGGGCTGGCACAGACCCCAAAATGGCCAAGTCCCAAGGTGAAACACTGGAATTGAGTCAAACCTCTAAAGAGGTCTTGGAGTCCCACAGACATTCCTAAGGTAGCTAATGGCCATGAGAAGAACATTTGGAAGGATCTTCAGTGCAGGAGCACAGCTTGCTGTGGGAGGTAATTCAATTCAGAAAGCACTTCAGAAGGCTAGCAAGTTTAAAGTAAAAAACTATTGGGACCAGGCATGGTGGCTCACACCTGTAATCCCAACACATTGGGAGGCTGAAGTGGGCAGATCTCTTGAGCCCAGGAGTTCCAGACCAGCCTGGGCAACATGGTGAAACCCAGTCTCTAATAAAAATACAAAAAAATTAGCTGGGCAGGGTGGCACATGCCTGTAATCCCAGCAACTCGGGAGGCTGAGGCAGAAGAACCCATGAGCCGGAGGTTGCAGCGGGCCAAGATTGTGCCACTGCACTCCAGCTTGGGTGACAGAGTGAAACCTTGTCTCAAAAAAACAAAACAAAACAAAACAAAACCTATTGGAAGGAAAGGCACACCTAGGAGGTTCCTTTTGTGGTTCGACCACATCTTGTTCATGTAAAATATTTGAAAGATTCAATGTACAATGTCAAAGCTGTTTTTAGGGTTCTGATATCCCATGCACAAAAGAACTTACCATTTGTTGCTTAGTAGGAAAAGATATTGGATAATCAAACATAATTTATCCATTTTGGTGTCCTTAAGTTACTGTACCTGTTGTAACTGCTCTCTTGGCCAGAGAAATTATGAACACTTTACAGAAAAATGTCCCTGTACTGCCCCCAAGAGATAGAATCTCAGAGGTAGCTTTTCATTTATTTATTTATTTATTTTATTTTATTTTTGAGATGGAGTCTCGCTCTGTCGCCCAGGCTGGAGTGCAGTGGCACAGTCTCAGCTCACTGCAAGCTCTGCCTCTCGGGTTCACGCCATTCTCCTGACTCAGCCTCCCGAGTAGCTAAGACTACAGGTGTCCGCCCCATGCCCAGGTATTTTTCTTTTCTTTCTTTTTTTTTTCTTTCTTTCTTTCTTTTTTTTTTTTTTTTTTTTTTTTTTGTATTTTTAGTAGAGATGGGGTTTCACCGTGTTAGCCAGGATGGTATCGATTTCCTGACCTCGTGATCCGCCCGCTTCGGCCCCCCAAAGTGCTGGAATTACAGGCGTGAGCCACCGCGCCAGGCCCTGGAGTGGCTTTTTCTAACAAGCTGCCAAGTGATGCCAAATTACTGTTTCTGGAGTCCTCAGGTAAGGACTTCCAGATAATGATGGAGCCAGGACTAGGATTTAGAATAAGTAACAATAAGCAGCCTACAACTCAGGAAAATTTTAGGGGTGGGGCTTCAGCAAGATTGAATCACTTTTTATAAAAGAAGAGGGTATTTCCACTATGCCATGATGCTAGTCAATGTTTCCTTCACTCCCTCCGGGTTACCTAAAGCCCAAAGAGAAAAATCAAATGTAGTACAATACTATCCATAAATATCAACATGCTATTTTTCCTTAAGGAATAAAGGTTCTTCTATTGTTAATAAGCCTGTCATGTTAACTTCTTTATTCTTCACAAAAATTTCTAGAACTTATCTTAAAATATTTTGATAATGAAGACACTGCTTATTATGGCACTAGTTTACTCTTTAGGCAGCTTGAAAGCTGTATTTATTTTAATTATATAAAGAATTGTTAGTACTTTTTTGGAGGTAATTACCACCATCAGCACTTTACCGTATTTGGGGAAAACATGATTTTTTCTTAATGATCGTACTTACCTACATCAAATGCTTTTATGCTTCACTTTCAGACTAGGCTGACAAAAGGTTTGTTTTTGCAGTATGTCTAGCAAAAAAAAATGCCTTTAGATATACTGTTTACTTACTCTTGTATTTTTAGAGTTTGCATTTTTAAAGATCCTAATTTATTAGAGAATAATTCTCAGTGGTGCAGTCAGTATTCATTATTAATATCTTCTATTCTAAAGCAGATGGAGTTATACAACTGTAAAGATGTGAGTAGCACAATCTATCTGCTTTTGCAGTAGATAATGTGTCAACCTAAAGCCAACAATCTTACTCATATACTACTCTCATCACAAAGAGAATAACCTTCTGTAAGTCTCTGAAATCTCAATAATATGGATTTTGGCCAAGCAGGGTGACTCATGCCTGTAATCCCAGCACTTTGGGAAGCTGAGGAGGGCAGATTTCTTGAGCTCAGGAGTAAGAGACCAGCCTGGGCAACATGGCAAAATATATATATATATGTAAAAATTAGCCAGGCATGGTGGTGTGCGCCTGAGTCCTGGCTACTCAGGAAGCTGAGGTGGGAGGATCGCTTCAGCCCAGGGGGGTCGAGGCTCCAGTGAGCCATGATTGGGACACTGCATTCCAACTTGGATAACAGAACAAGACCCTGCCACAAAAATAATAAAAATAATAATAAATTAATAAAAAGGAATCATGGTGCTTGGATGAGATAAGTCTGCTCCATTCTCACAGCAACTGATACTTGATACAAAAGTTTTTCTGGGCATCTTCCTTTAATTTTAAGAAAAGCTGTGAATATATGCCCATCTTGAGATAACTGGCACATATACTGCTTTACACTTTGCCAATGGAAGGATTTTACAGGGAAGTCACATGACCAGGTGTGTGCCCGCAGACTGCCACTTTAAGACTCCTCCCCATTCACAGGTGAATAGGCTGAACTGAAAACAAAGCCCAAAATAGCAGCCTCGGTTTCCAACAGTACAGAATTCATACAACTAATCCACACCCCTGCCTTCCTCTGTCTGTTTGGTTATCAAACCAAACACCTATTTCTTCCTCTGGTTTCATGTTCATTTGGGCCTTGGCACCTTGTTTTACCTGATCCTCTGTGTTGTAATCCATCTTTCTTCCAAGAAGAGCTTGTGTCTTCTTTCTGGGGCCAGCATTGTTTGTATTGTTTGCAATGCCATTTGACCACGCTGACAAAGCCTTGTGAGCTTTATTCTGGGCAATCAAGAATGTGCCAAGGATGGCTCTTTCCTTTTTCTCAGAGAGTTTAGTATCAGACACCAAGGAGGAAGTCCATTAGGAAGATATTGAATTCACAACTGAGTTGCAGTGAACCTTTACTCCCAAAGAAACAGCAATGCACAATGCAAAGGCTTGTTTTATATATTCATTGGAGTGGATATAAAATTTATGCAGTGAGGTATACAAAGTACACAAATTTCAAACATGATGAATTTTTACATATGTACACACCTATGTAGCCATTGCCCAGACTAAAAGATAGAATGTTTTCAGCCTCCAGAAATTTCCTTTATGTCTCTTTCCAGCCAACCTATCTTAACGGTAACCAATTTAATGACTTCTGTCATCATAAATATTACCTTAAAGACTATTTTTTTTTTTTTTAGGCAGGATCTCGCTCTGTGGCCCAGGCTGGAATGCAGTGGCATGCTGTGATCTCAGTTCACTGCACCCTCTGCGTCCCAGGCTCTAACGATCCTCTCACCTTAGGCTCCCAAGCAGTTGGGACCACAGGTGCGTGCCTCCACGCCTGGCTAATTTTTCTATTTTTAGTAGAGACAGGGTTTTGCCATGTTGCCCAGGCTGGTCTTGGATTCCTGAGCTCAAGTAGTCTGCCCGCCTCGTCCTCCAAAGTGCTGGGATTACAGGTGTGAGTCACCGTGCCCAGGCAAGGTTAAGTTCTTAAAACTCAAATGAGTCATTTCTGTGTCCACAATAGCAAATAAAATGTCATAATTGTTTCTCATTCACAATAAACTTAGGTTTCAAGCATTATAATAAGCAGTATTTAATTAAGAAATTGGAAAACTGAAATTGAGAACTACACAAAACCTTTTCCTAATTTCTTTTACCACAAGAGCTTTACTTTTTGATCATACAAATGAATGATGCCCTTGGAGCCAGCTGTGTTTCAGAATTTAGACACTTTTGGAGCATATACTGTTTGTTACATAATACCCACTGTGGGATCCGGAGCAGTGCCTATTAACACATTCACATTTTTGAAGAGAAATAAATAGATACTTACACTATGTTGGGGAAATAAAGACTATAGATAGCCTTGTGACAAATTCTTATTTGTCACCAAATAAATTCTGGCACTACCAAAATGACAAAACTAAACAAAAAAAAAACTTTTTGGATTTTGGAAGTATAGATAATAGTTTGTGGACCTGTAGTAGATAATATTTATATTTATTTATTTATTTATTTTGAGATGGTGTTTTGCTCTGTCACCCAGGCGGAAGTACAGTGGCATGATGTCGGCTTACTGCAACCTCTGCTTCCCGGGTTCAAGCGATTCTCCTGCCTCAGCCTCCTGAGTAGCTGGGATTACAGGCATGCACCACCATGTCCAGCTAATTTTTGTATTTTTAGTAGAGAAGGGGTTTCACCATATTGGCCAGGCTGGTCTCGAACTCCTGACCTCAAGTGATCCAGGCCCCCCCTGGGCCTACCAAAGTGCTGGGATTACAGGTGTGAGCCACTACACCCAGCTGATAATATATCATTTAAGGGACTTTTCTGCTTGAGGCAAGGCTCATTCTGATATCCATGTTCTCCACAAAGCTTTCTGAGGTAATCCAAATTTAAGAAGTGACTACTTCTTTTGAACTACTACACACTTTGAGCTTATTCTTCACATGGTGACTTTAAAAAAAAAAAACTTTTCACGATGAAATGCTTGATTAAACCCAAAAGTAGAAAATGTAGTATAATGAACCCCATGAAAACTTCATCTGGGGCCGTGTGCAGTGGCTCATGCCTGTAATCCCAGCACTTTGGGAGGCCAGTGTGTGGCAGATCACCTAAGATCAGGAGTTCAAGACCAGCCTGGGCAACATGGTGAAACCCCCTCTCTGCTAAAAATACAAAAATTAGCTGGTGTGGTGGTGCCCACCTGTAATCCCAGCTACTCAGGAGGCTGAGGCAGGAAAATTGCTTGAACCTGGGAGGCAGTGGTTGCAGTGTACCAAGATTGTACCGCTGCACTCCAGCCTCAGTGACAAGAGTGAAACTCCGTCTCAAAAAAACCAAAAAACAAAAGCAAACAACAACAGAACCTCATCCAACCTCAACAGTCTCATTAGAAATATAATGATTGTATCACTTCACCTGTACATATTTAATTATTTAATAACACACTGCCTGTTTAAATACTTACATGAGTAAATACTTTGTTTCCATATTGTAATGTAGACTCCTTGATGGTAAATGTTGTGTCTTTTTCATTCCTATTTCCCAATTACCTTTTCTCAGCAGGAAATTTAATACAGGAAAATAAATTATGCCCTGAGGAATGCTTGATGAATGCACATCAAACAGTGGTTCTTAAGCTTGAGTGTATGTCCAGATCACTAGGAGAGCTTGTTAAAAGGAAGACCCTTGGGCCCCAACTCTGGAGTTTCTGATTCAGACGCTGTCGGGTGGGGCCTGAGAATTTGCATTTCTAACAAGTTCAAGATGATGATGATGATGGCCTGGGACCACACTGTGAGAACTCCTGCGTTAGATGTCAACATTGAGTGACTTGCACAGTAAAACAGACAGTTTTATCCTTTAATCAAGCATCAATCATATGTGAGGACTTAGGAATACAGGAAGAAACACTTTTTATAAATCTCTACTCTCATGGAGTTTCTAATATGCTGTACAAAAAGTATATGAAACAGAAATACATGAGAACTATTAAGAAACATGGATTTTGGAGACCCACATCAGAACATTCTTATTTTATGGGTATAAGATAGGCATCAATTTGTTTAAAGCTCCCTGGTGATTCCAGTGTGCATTTACATACTATTACACCAGTGTTCACTGAAGAGGTGAGATTAGAATTTGTCCTTGAGTTATGAAGCAATTTTTAATTGACAGCTTACAGCGGGGAAGGCTTTCCCAGGTTGGGGAGTGGGGTGACATAATGCTCCAAGCTTACTTTCAAATCTTTCCAAGACACTGAACTGTACATAAACATATTTTAAAATATTCAGTCCGTACAGTGTAGTTTGTATCCTCTTTCCACTTATTAGTGGTATCCTTGGATGAATCAACCTCTAAGTCCTCAGTTTTCCCACATGTAAAATGGGGATAATAATTATACCTACCAGCTGGGCACAGTGGCTCATGCCTGTAATCTCAGCACTCTGGGAGGTCAAGGTGAGAGAATAGCTTGAGATCAAGAGTTCAGGAGCAGCCTGAGCAACATAGCGAGACCTTGTCTCTACTAAAAATAAAAAACATTAGCTGGTTGTGGTGGTGCATGCCAGTAGTCCCAGCTACTTGGGAGGCCGAGGCGGGGGGATTGCTTGACCCTAGGAGATCAAGGCTGCAATGAGCTACAATTGGCACTGCACTCCAACAATTCCAATACAACTGTCCAACTCCAATAGTGACAGAGCAATACCCTATCTCCAACAACGACAACAACAGCAAAAACAGGAGTGGCACAGGTGGCTCATGCCCATAATCCCAATATTTTGGGAGGCCAAGATGGGAGGATTCATTGAGTTCAGGAGTTCAAGACCAGCCTGGGCAACATGTCAAGACCCCCCATCTCTAAAATAAAATAAAAAAAGAAAGAAAACAGAAATAATTATACCTACTTGATAGTGTTGTTAGGACAATTAAATAATTTTAATATATACATGAGGTGGGCAGGGTACAGTGGCTCATGTCTGTAATCTTAGCACTTTGGGAGGCCGAGGGTGGATCACCTGAGGTCAGGAGTTCAAGACCAGCCTGGCCAACATGGCAAAACCCTGTCTCCACCAAAACTACAATAATTAGCGGGGCATGGTGGCACACACCTGTAATCCCAGCTACTCAGGAGGATAAGGCAGGAGAATCACTTTAACCTGGGAGGCGGAGGTTACAGTGAGCTGAGATCATACCAGGCACTCCAGCCTGGGCAATAGAGTGAGACTCTGTGTCAAAAAAAAAAAAAAAAGTAAAAATAAATAAAATACATTAGGTGCCTTAGAGTAACGCTTAGTAAATAGTAAGTGCTCAGTGAATGGTAATTATTATTTATGGAACATCATCTACATACCAGGCAGAGAGCCTGCATAAGAATACTTTGTATCCTTTTAAACTTTGCAAAACCCTTGCATATTTTTTTCATCTCATTCCTCTTTTCAATGCCCCTTGAGATATGTAGGGAAAGTTTAATTGTGTTCACCTAACAGGAGAAAAAGACATCCAGCCTCTTATTAAGACAGTGTGAGAGCTAGCCCTAGAATTCAAGTATTCCACACTCCCAAAGTGTGCTTTTTCCTTCTATGTAAATAATTAAATGAACAAAAATAAAACAAAAGCAAAAAAAGTTTGAAGAACTGAGGCATTTGTCCAGATAATTTTCTAACACTCCCTCCATGTCTCCCACCCCCATCCCTTAAGAATCCAAATAACCTTCCTTCTATCATTCCCTGATTATCTATAATGGGGATGTCTAATTTGTGGATAACTTATACTCTGCTTGGAGTTATATTTCTTCCTCAGCCATAGTTCTAGTCGAAAATTGTCAGGTTTTATCTTCATTTACTGGAGAGACCCTGTATTTAGAAGAGATTCTTTCCTTCTCTCAAGGATTATCCAGAAAGTGATTGAGCCATGTTTAGCCTTAAATCCTACCCTCATATTTTTGTGAAAAAGCCCATATTTGTATAAATCAACTCTAATTGGGTTTTCCATTGTTGGGAGCTAAAAATAATTTCTAACAGTTACTGTTAAAATGCACAAAAATCTTGTACCTGTCATAGTATCTTCATTTATACTTCTTCCTTTAAAATAGCTCATTAACTCTTATTAGGTCAAATTGAGGATGTCAAGTATAAACTGCTAGTAGTTGAGTAGTATTAATAGTAGTAAGGATACTCATAGTACTGTTTTGGTTCTGTGTGCCCCGACCTACTATATATTAGACTTTAACATTCATTTTAAAAAATTCTACACTTGAAAAATAACTACACACTTACATTATTTCTGGAGACCTAGGGATGTATATAATTCCCCTTGGTCCTTTAAGCATTAACTGATGAGACATTTTAGTGTCTCACTATAACTATTACTGGATCAAAGTAGCTTTTTTTTTTTTTTTTTTTTTGAGACAGAGTCTCACTCTGTCGCTGAGGCTGGAGTATAGTGGTGCCATTTCCGCTCACTGCAACCTCCAGTTTACCTCTGCCTCCCGGGTTCAAGCAATTCTCCTGCTTCAGCCTCCTGAGTAGCTGGGATTACAGGTGCACACCACCAGGTCCAGCTAATATATATATATATATATATATATATATATATATATATATATATATAGTATTTTAGTAGAGATGGGGTTTCCACTATGTTGCCCAGGCTGGTCTTGAACTCCTGAGTTCAGGCAATCCACCCACCTCAGCATCCCAAAGTGCTAGGATTACAGATGTGAGCCATTGTGTCCGGCCTTTATTTTCTCTTTTTTCTTTTCTTTCTTTTTTTTTTTTGGAGACAGTGTCTCACTGTCACCTAGGCTGGAGGGCAGGGATGCGATCTCAGCTCAGTGCAACCTCCGCCCGCTGGGCTCAAGTGATCCTCCCACCTCAGCCTCTCAAGTAGCTAAGACTACAGGCATGCACCATCAGGCCTGGCTAATTGTGTGTGTGTGTGTGTGTGTGTGTGTGTGTGTGTGTGTGTGTGTGTGTGTGTGTGTAAAGATGAGGTTTTGTCATCTTGCCCAGGCTGGTCTCAAAGTCCTGTGCTCAAGCAATCCGCCCATCTCGGCCTCCTAAAGTGCTGGGATTACAGGAGTGAGCCACCTCACCCAGCCCAAAATATCACCATTTAAAGATGAAATAGCTCAATTCAAGCAAGAATGCTGGACAGATAGGGGATAAAAGGTAAATGCAAGAAAGCACAGTATTTTTCAAAGCTTAAGATGAGTATTGTGTTTAAAGTATGTGAATGACTTTCCGCACATCTGTTTTCAATCACGCAGAAAATTCACAACCAGTTGCAGGGTAATGACCACTTTATTTAACCCAGGAGTTATATCTGCAGTGTAATTCTTGCCTGTAGAAACCAGCAGAGGGAAATTTCAGAAGGTTTTAGACATTATGTTTCTACTAATGATTACTCATGTTTTCCAATTACATGTGTCTTTTTCCTGCCTTTTCACTGCTCAGATCCTAATACATGTAGTATGTCACTCAGCAGCTGTTACACAAAAGGAACGTGTTAGGTTGCTATATTAACTTTTCCCGTATGCATGTGTGTGCACTGAGGAGAAGAACCCGGGCTCTTCTACTCCTCTGACATCCTTAGAGTGCAGGCCTTCATTCTCTTGTTTGTCATCCTATGGCCCAATGATGAGTGCCATGCAACTAAACATCTCTGGCAAAAAGTGAGATGAAGCAAAAAAGCCAAAGACACATGCTAGTTGAATCTGTTCTTTTTTTTAAAAAAAGCCTTTCCAGAAGCCCCAGCCATCGGCTTCCTTGTATGTGTTTCTAACAGGGTCACCTTAGACCAGCATTGTCCAACTGAAATACAGAGCAAGCCACAAATGGAAACTACGTATATAAGTTTAAATTTTCTGTAGCCACATTTAAAAAGTAAAAGAGATTTAAAAAATAACTTTAATAATACATCGCATGAACCCAAAATATGCAGAATATTATTTCAACGTGTGATCAATATTTTAAAAATCAAGTTATTTCCATTATTTACATTTTTTTGCACTGTCTGCAAATCCAGTGCATATCTCAACTTAAAATAGCCACATTGCAAGTACTCAGTAGCCATATGTCACTATACTGGATAGGAAAAGAAGCCTGTGACATTGTGATAGAATAGGAATGTATATTTGGTCTCTGCCATGGTTCCTGAGAAACAGCTTCTAAATCCCTTGGAATTTCCTGAGTGACAGGGGCATCTTTTGTTCTAATGAGGCAACTCTTGGTGGGCTCCTAGATAGCCTCAGGATGGGGGCTGGTTGCCAGGGGAACCAACCACGTGATTAGAGGATTGGAACTTTTAGCTCCATCCCCTGCCCCCTGAACTCCTGGGAAGGAAGAGGAGATAGGGGTTGAATTGATCTCCAATGGTCGATGATGTAATAAATCATACCTATGTAAGGAAGCCTCCATAAAACTCCAGAAGGACAGGGTTCAAAGAGGTTCCTGATTGTTGAACACGTGAAGCATTTGGAGGGTGGGAAGCCAAGAGAGGGCATGGAAACTCCACACCCCTTGCCACATACTGTGCCCCATGCATCTCTTCCATCTGGCTGTTCATCTGTGTCCTTTATGACATCCTTTATAATGTAAGTAAAGCGTTTCCTTGAGTTTTGTGAGCCATCTTAGCAAATTAATACAACCCAGTGACAGGGTAATGGCAACCTGGGACTTGTGACTGGCATCCAAAGTGGGGGACACTCTTGTGAGACTGAGCTCTCAACCTGTGCGATGAGACACTATCTCCTGATAGATAGTATCAGAATGGAGTTAAATGATAGGACACCCACCAGGTCACAGCTGAAGAATTGGTTGTTAGTGAGGAGCAACCTATACACATTTTGGTGACTAGAGGTGAAGTATTGTATTCTGTGGTGACTGTGTGTGCACAGTAGCAGAAAAAGTTAGTTCTGTTTTCTTTTTTTTTTTTTTTTTTTTTTTTGAGACACAGTCTCGCTCTGTCACCCAGGCTGGAGTGCAGTGGCGCGATCTCGGCTCACTGCAAGCTCCACCTCCTAGGTTCACGCCATTCTCCTGCCTCAGTCTCCCGAGTAGCTGGGACTACAGGCGGCCACCACCACGCCCGGCTAATTTTTTGTATTTTTGGTAGAGACGGGGTTTCACCGTGTTAGCCAGGATGTAGTTCTGTTTTCATTAGAAAGTCTTTGACCAATCACGGGAAGTGGCTAAGGGGAAATAAATTGTCAGAGCAGACCAGAAAACAGCAGTGTCTACCTCCTTGACAGTAGCAGGTATTTAATAAGGAATGAATTGACTTCAATTTAAGCAAAATAAATTCCCTCCATGATAGCTCTCTACAACCTTCAACCTGGGAGTATTTGAATGTAGAATAAACTGTCCTTAAATTTTTTAAATGGACAAACAATAATTGCATATAATTATGATCGGGCGCGGATGATTCATGCCTGTAATCCCAGCACTTTGGGAGGCCGAAGCAGGCAGATGACTTGAGGCCAGGAGTTTGAGACCAGCCTGGGCAACATGGCGAGAAACCCCGTCGCTACTAAAAACAGAAAAATTAGCCGGGCATGGTGGCGGGTGCCTGTAATCCCAGCTACTTGGGAGGCTCACTCAAAAGAATCGCTTGAACAAGCAAGGCAGAGGTTTCGGTGAGTCAAGATCACATCACTGCACTCTGCACTCTAGCCTGGGCGACAGAGCGAGACTCCATCTCAAAAGAAAAAAAAAAGTATATACTTTTATGCAATGGGGTACAATGTAATGTTTCAATACGTTGTGGAATGATCAAATTAGGCTAACATATCCATTACCTCACATACTTATTTATTTTTGGTGAGACTATTTAAAATCTACTCTTTTAGCCATTGTGAAATATACACTATGAACTATAGTCACCACGCTGTGCGGTATTTCTAAAACTTACTCCTAACTAAAACGTTTTACCTTTTGACCAGCATCTCCCCATTTCCCGTCCACCCTCCCCACCCCCACAACTGTCTTTCAAAGACAAAAGAATTTCACCTCGACTAATGAAGCGTTTATGTAGAAAGATACTTGTAATGTTTCGTTTCCTTCATCCAACCTGCTGCATCTTGTAAGTTCCTGGCAAGCAGGGTTACTTTAGGTCATGCATATTTATAACTTCTCCACGCCTGCGGTGGTTATTATAGCAACCACACCTATGGGTTATCACCTAACTGGAGTTTCCGCCCCACCCTTCAATGTTCAGAGAGGGGCGGCTGCCCCAGATTTTACATAATTGTCAGAGTTTAGGAGGGAGAAATTCACTCTTCTCTACTTCCACTCCATCTTCTTAAACCTACATTTCCAACACTTTTAATTTTATTCTGCCTTGCCTCTTTTTTATATTTTACATCTTATTTTTGAAATTAACATTACCTTGCCTTGTTTTAAGAGTACACGAACTCATTACAGTAAAGAGTTTTGGGTGATAACATTTTCTGAATTAAGGGTGAAGAAATATCCTCCCATGTCACAACAGTTGCGGGGGCGGGGGTAGGGATGTAGGAAGGCACGGTCCCTGCTGCTTTCAAGGACAAGACAATTAAGTGTTCCGTTGCTTTTCTGAGGCAGAACATTGAACATCTATTTATGGTGACTGTGACAGTGAAGGTGATTGGTAAATTCCCCGCAGGCCAATAATCTTGCCAGCAGCCACAAGGAGTGGCAAAGAATTCTGCGGAAGAGCAAGTCCTCCGCACACAAAACAGCTCGGAAAGTGAAAGCGTCGCTGAAGTGCGGAAGCCTCGCATTTCCTGGGTGTTCTTCCTCCTTCCTTTGCAGTGTCCTGCCCTCCCGTCCTCCCCCTTCCTCTGTGGCTCAGGCAGCACGGACCCCAACTCCCAGCTTCCCTGGCCTCGGCGGGTTTGGAGACTAGGACCCCAGGGCCGGGAGTGCTGGGGGCGCGGTCGGCCAGCCCCGGCTTCCTTCAGGGAGCGGCGGAGCTCCTCCTCCTACTCTGCACTGCACTTCTCACACCCGCAGCATCGCGTTCACGAAGGCACCCGCCCCGCCTCAGAACCGTAACCTCCAAGAGCTGAGTTGAGGAAGGCGCTGAGGGCAGGAACCCCGGCGCCGCTCGCTAAGCCTCCAGACGGAGTCCGCCCCTCAGGCCGGTTCCTGCCTCCCATTGGCCCGCGAACCCGTCCGTCTCCGCCGTGGGCCGCGCCTTCCGTGGGCCGCGCCTTCCTGGCCCCGCGCCTGGCCGGCTCCGCTCGCCCTCCTCTCACCCTGCAGCTCTTCGGGCTACCTCGGGGTGTGAGGCCGCCCGCGCCTGTGCGAGCCTGAGCTGGCGGCGGCTCCGGGAGGCTCGCAGAAGGGGAGGGCCGGGCGGCGCGGGAGCTGAGCATCGCCAGGGCGGGCGGCAGGGCGCAGCCTCTCCGCCGGCAGCACCACCTGTCGCGGCGCTAGACCTCTGGTAAGGCCCGGCGAGGTGGGGCCCGGGCGGGGTCCGGGAGAGGAGCGGGCGCCGGCTTCCCTTGGCCCGGCCCCGAGAGCCCAGCGCTGCCGCGCCTCCGGCTTCCGTGCGTGCGGCCCCAGCCGGTCCCGGCCTGGCGGTGGGGGCTGGGGGAAGGGAAGCGGCCCGCGGACTCCGCGCTGAGGGCGAGAGACCGGCTGCGTCGCGGCGACCCGGGTTCCAGCGACCGCGGCTCATCCCTGCGCGCGATTTCCAGGTTCCTCCGCACGCTGATGCCGGGGCGCCCCCGTCTCGCCCGGGAGCGAGGCCCTGGGCCTCCCAAACGCCGGCATCTCTTTCTCGCTCTTTCTGCACCCCTCCGCAGAAGGACTTTTGTGGCTGGAAACCCCTTTGGCAAGTCTATCTCTTTTATTCAGTCGGGCCGAGTTAACGGCAGGAGTTAGGCTGTGTGTGTGGCTCCTCCCTTTAAAAAAAAAGACTTGCTGCGGGCTGGAGAGTTATAAGATTGGACTGATTTCGTCTATTCTTATGAAATGCCATCTGTGGATCGGGATTGGCACGTGTTTCTTCCACGCTGGAGATAACTATCTCTGCATATGGTGTTATCTAGGTGGTCCTAGGTTTCGACTTTCTTTTTTGGTTCCAGAGATAATTCTAGAAAATTTATGTTGCTTGTGGTGAGAAGCGTGATCAAATTAACATGTGCTTTCTTACAAAAGGTTTTAACATCTTCTGTCTGTGGATTTACCTTCCTGATGCTTGTGGCTATCACCTCTAAGCAAAGCGGTTAATAGCATTGCTATTTCTGTTAGTGTTGCAGTTGATAACGATAACAATAGTAGCATGTGTTAATCGCTGGTGACAGGCAGAGCGCTAGTTTCTACACGGATTATCTCAAAATAACCCTTTTGAGGTTGATACTGTTACTGTCTCCAGTTTACAAACCAGGAAACTAAGGTTTATGTCGGTTGAGTAACTTGCCCAAGACCACAGTTTTAACGTGACAAAGCCTAGATTCAAATTCAAGTGGTATAACTTCATAGCTGCATCCTTCACCCCCACTCCCATAAACGTGCGTGTTCCTTAAGCATTGCTCATGTTGTTAAGCTAATTGCGATATTGTACCCATGATTTTGATTTTCAATTTGCAAATATTCTGTTAGATGAGAGAAACGGTTGTTTTTAAAAACATACATATAGGTCGTTCGCGGTGGCTCACGCCTGTAATCCAGCACTTTGGGAAGCCGAGGGCAGCTAATTTTTGTAATTATAATAGAGACGGGGTTTCACCATATTGGCCAGGCTGGTCTCGAGTTCCTGACCTTAAGTGATCTACCCACCTTGACCTTCCAAAGTGCTGGGATTACAGGCGTGAGCGACTGCGCCTGGCTCCCAGTATGACTTTTATCGGGCATTAATAGCAAATGTTGGGCTATGCTTCTGTAGAAATATTCTCTTGAGGGTAATATATTTATGCTTAATAGCTATTCCTGAGAACTGCTTATGGGTGACACCCTTAGAGGGTGTTTGTATGTTTTTGTCTTTTAATATATTTATGAAAACAAAATATTCATAAAGGAAAAAAACCCATTTACCATTTGGGAACTTAGTTTGTAAAATTAAAAACTTCTAGTTATATGTGTATAATTTGTATATTAAGTTAAAAACTCTAATTGATTTTGGTGAATTTCAGACAAACTAGACCTATTTTATTTTCTTTTTTTTTTTTTTTTTTTTTTTTGAGACGGAGTCTCGCGCTGTCACCCAGGCTGGAGTGCAGTGGCCGGATATCAGCTCACTGCAAGCTCCGCCTCCCGGGTTCACGCCATTCTCCTGCCTCAGCCTCCCGAGTAGCTGGGACTACAGGCGCCCGCCACCTCGCCCGGCTAGTTTTTTGTATTTTTTAGTAGAGACAGGGTTTCACCGTGTTAACCAGGATGGTCTGATCTCCCGACCTCGTGATCCGCCCGTCTCGGCCTCCCAAAGTGCTGGGATTACAGGCTTGAGCCACCGCCCCCGGCCTTTATTTTCTTTTTTTTTTTTCTTTTTTTTTTTTTTGAGAGACGGAGTCTCGCTCTGTCGCCCAGGCTGGAGTGTGGTGGCCGGATCTCAGCTCACTGCAAGCTCCGTCTTCCGGGTTCCCGCCATTCTCCTGCCTCAGCCTCCCGAGTAGCTGGGACTACAGGCGCCCGCCACCTCGCCCGGCTAGTTTTTTGTCTTTTTTGGTAGAGACGGGGTTTCACCGTGTTAACCAGGATGGTCTCGATCTCCCGACCTCGTGATCCGCCCGTCTCGGCCTCCCAAAGTGCTGGGATTACAGGCTTGAGCCACCGCGCCCGGCCTTTATTTTCTTTAAGACCTAGTTTCGCTCTTGTTGCCCAGGCTGGAGTGCAGTGTTGGTGATTTCCGCTCACTGCAACCTCCGCCTTCCGTGTTCAAGCACTTATGCATCAGCCTCCCTAGTAGCTGGGACTACAGGCATGCGCCACCACGCCCGGCTAATTGTGTGTGTGTGTGTGTGTGTATGTGTATGTGTGTATTTTTAGTAGATATGGGGTTTCACTATGTTTTTCAGGCTGGTCTCGAACTGCTGACCTCAACTGATCCACCTCCTTCGGCCTCCCCAAGTTCTGGGATTACAGGCGTGAGCCATATTTTGAAACACAAATAACATTAAAACCTATATTTACTAGGGATTAATGTTAGAGGACAAAATTCACACTAAAAATTACATTGACTTTATAAAAAGATATCTTTTATTAGAAATTATTTTATTTGAAAGTTACCATTTTGATTTTATGGTAGCATATTATACCTCCTTTGATCAATATGTACAGATTTCAAAAGTGATAAAAAATATATTGATTCTGTATATACTTGTTTAGGATGACATTTAATGTTGCCTGTATCTGTATGCCATCCAAATTCTCATTCTTGACTTAGAAATTTGATTTGAAATATTTTAAATAAATGTTAATCATGATTATCCTTTCAGTCTCTTATATTAATTTCATCATTAAAAGATGTTGATGCAGAAACTAGCAGGCATTTAGAAGGCACCTTGCGACCACCTTAGTCTATAACTGCTAATAGTAATGCTTATAACTAGCTTCTAGAGCACCTAGAGGGTGTTGTGATAAGCATCTTAAATAGATTATCTAATTTAAATCTTAAAACAGCCTATTAAATAGGTCTTGTTGTTTAATGTTCCCATTTTACTCATGAGAAAATGCGAATCGGGAAGGTTGTGCCTTACTCAGCATCACAGAGCTAGTAAATGGCAAAGCCAGGATTTATTTTGTTTTGCTTTGTTTTGTTTTGTTTTCGTTTTGGAGACAGGGTCTCACTCTAACCCAGGCTGAAGTGCCCTGGTGCTATTATGGCTCACTGCAACCTCAACCTCCCATGCTCAAGCCATCCTCCTGCCTCAGCCTCTGAAGTAGTCGGGACTACAGGCGCATGCCACTACCCCCAGTTAATTTTTGAATTTTTTGTAGAAATGAGGTTTTGTCATGTTGCCCAAGCTGACCCGGAACTCTTCAGCTCAAGCAGCCCACCCTCCTTGGCCTCCCAAAGTGCTGGGGATTACAGGTGTTAGCCACAGGATTTAAATCCAGGCAGTTTGACTCCAGAACTCGCCCTTTGACCACTCTGCTAGACTATTTGGTATGGGTTTTATTAAGCAAACTTTCAAGTCAAGTAGTCAAGCTCTTTATACTGATACTATTGTAAAACTCTAAGGAGTATATTAATAATATGTATATCGATATTACTACACAGAATTCTGTAAGTTTCCCCTCCCCCACTTTATTGATGAGAAAAATGAGACATCTAAGTCAATGGCTTCCAGACTTTTGGACTTAGTGGACAAGTGAAAAACTGTATGTGTGGGGGACAATTGGGACCAGACATAAATCTCCAACTTTTAGTTATGTCAAGGTTAAGAACCTTCTTAAAAACTACTGCAATCTGGTTGGGCGCAGTGGTTCATGTCTGTAATCCCAGCACTTTGGGAGCCAGAGGTGGGTGGATCACTTGACGTCAGGAGTTCGAGATCAGCCTGACCAATGTGGTGAAACCCCGTCTCTACTAAAAACACAAAAATTGGCTGGACGTGTTAGCACACACCTGTAATCCCAGCTACTCAGTAGGCTGAAGCAGGAGAATCACTTGAACCTGAGAGCCTGAGGTTGCAGTGAGCCGAGATCATACCACTGTACTCCAGCCTGGACGACAGTGATTTTTGAGACTCTGTCTCAAAAAAACAAACAAAAAACCTACTGCAATCTACTGTCCTGATCCTTTTCTTTAAAAAGGGACATTTTTACCACCACAAAGGTAGGAAGGTCATAATTACAACATAAAAACAGAATAATATTATGAAAAACTGTATTACGTTGTGTTAGTTTTTCCTCATTTGGTCATAGACCAGTCAAAAACATGTCCTAAACTAACACCAATTCAGAGACCATTTGGGAATGCCTGGGTGACACAACTGATTCTGAACTGGTAATTAGCTGAGTCCAGTCCAGATTCACTCTCCACTCTGTCTGACCACAAGGCCTGTGCTTGTTGCCCTGCCTTGAGCTCTTTCTAGTGAACAGTGTCTAGGGTTTTGGTCTCCTGTGAACAGTCTTTCTCAGGTGTTGACTGTTTCCTTCTCCCCCCAGGTAAGGGGCCAGGGAGAATAGTCTCCAACAGCCAATGTCTTCACAGCTTTAGTCCCAGTGCAGTTTATAAATACCACCCAGAGGGTGAGTTCCACTGCCTCCCTGTTTGAAGTAGTTCTTTTGTCCATGCTTACTCATGGAAAGAGCAAGGCAGTGGCCATACCAGGGCAGGAAACCACAGGCATATTCCAGTATTCAAGAAACTCTCCGGCCAAGTGTAGTGGCTCACACCTGTAATTCCAGCACTTTGGGAGGCCGAGGCAGATGGATCACCTGAGCTCAGGAGTTCGAGACCAGCCTGGCCAACATGGTGAAACCCTGTCTCTACTAAAAATACAAAAAATTAGCCAGGCATGGTGGTGGGTGCCTGTAATCTCAGCTACTCGGGAGGCTCAGGCAGGAGAATTGCTTGACCCGGGAGGTGGAGGTTGCAGTGAACCAAGATCGTGCCATTACACTCCAGCCTGGGTGACAGAGGAAGACTCTGTCTAAAAAACAAAAGAAAGAAACTCCGGTGAATAGCTTGATTTTACTTAGTTATTCAAAATTAGAATCCCCACCTTCTTTTATTTGCTGTTTTTACTTCCCTCGCTCCTGTAGTTCTCCTTCTGTCATCTTTGTGTAACATAAGGAGTTAGGTGTGTGTTTTCTGCGTTCTGTCTTGTCTCCAGCAGATATTAAGCCCACCTGTCTGTTTCTCTCTGTAAGTGTTCTGAGTTCTGATTTCTGCAAAGATTGGTTTTTTCCTTATTTTTTTGCTTATGCCTACTAAAGACACTGTTAAAATTATTTTTATATTTTATTTTACTCTATCACTTGCTAATAAAATTAAATTCTCTAATACTTTGAATAATATGTTTTATCTTTATAATACTCTTTTGCATATATTCTCTTATTTGATCATCACAGTTTTCTGTGAGGTAGATTTGAGAGGTGATATTGTCTTTATATACTAGCCAAATTCATTATTTTATTTATTTATTTTGAGACAGAGTCTCACTCTGTCACCAGGCTGGAGTGCAGTGGCGCAATCTCTGCTCACTGCAACCTCCACTTCCTGGGTTCAAGCAATTCTCCTGCCTCAGCCTCCCAAGTCACTGGGATTACAGGCACGCACCACCTCGCCTGGCTAATTTTTGTACTTTTAGTAGAGATGGGGTTTCACCATGTTGGCCAGGATGACCTCAATCTCTTGATGTTGTAATCTGTCCGCCTTGGCCTCCCAAAGTGCTGGGATTACAGGCATGAGCCACTGTGCTGGGCCCAAATTCATTATTTGATAGGAACAAGATTTTAACTAGGAGTTGAAAATAGAATATTTCATATATCAGAAACCTGATCTTAACTGATGATTCCAAAATGCATTTTTTGGGGGATTGCCTTTGATTCAAAATAAAATGTATTCCATACCATTTTAGATTTACCTAGTTTGCAGTACTAATCACCAAAGTGTGCGTGTGTGTGTTTGAAATGGAGTTTCGCTCTTGTTGCCCAGGCTGGAGTGCAGTGGCATGATCTCCGCTCACTGCAGCCTCCGCCTCTCGGGTTCAAGCGATTCTCCCACCTCAACCTCCCAAGCAGCAAGGATTACAGGTGCCTGTCACCACACCCAGCTAATTTTTTTGTATTTTTAGTAGAGACAGGGTTTTGCCGTGGTTTGGCCAGTCTGGTCCCGAACTCCTGGTCTCAGGCAATCTGCCTGCCTCAACCTCCCAAAGTGCTGGGATTTCAGACTTGAGCCACGACGCCAGGCCCAAAGTTGTAACTGTAGTAAATAATGCTGTCTCTCCCGGAAGAGCCACACAAACATATGATGAATTACTTTAGATCTTCTTTTTAGCTGGATGTGATGGCTCATGCCTGTAATCCTAGCAACTCACGGGCTGAGGTGGGAAGATTGCTTGAGGCCAAGAGTTCAAGACCAGCCTGGGCAACATAGTGAGATGCCAGCTCTACAAAATATTAAAATCAGCCAGGTACAGTGGCTTATGCCTATAGTCCCAACTACTTGGGAGACTAAAGCAGGTGAATCATTTGAGCCAGGAGTTCAAGACTGCAGTGAGCTATGATTATACAACTGTACCCCAGCCTGAGTGACAGAGTGAGATACTATCTCTTAAAAAAAAAAAAAATAAAACTTTTTTTAAATGACAATTTTTAAAATTTAAATAGGTTTTTTTCACCACTTAGCAGAGTATCAACCATCCCAATTTTGTTAATAATACTTTTGTCGCCATGTTGGGGATTCTGGGGAGAAAGCTACTTGGTGTGCATATTTTTAACACTGTGCTGATATAATTAACATTATTAGTAATTTGATACTGATTAATTTTAAAAGTGTAGAAACATGATGTATATAGAATTTGTACTTGTAGAACCAACTGCTGGTACTTTCTGGAGTACGCTAATAAATGGAAATGAAGTGCCATGGACCTTTCATGCAACATAATCCTGAAACGATGTATAAAAGTCAAATTTGAGTAACTTGAAATTTAAAAATAGCCTGAAAAATCTTGCTATTTAAAGAAATCCAGTGAAGAATTCTCTTATATAGCAAATTCTCTCTCTTAAAAGTAAAATCAACGGAGTTTGTTCGAAGCAGGCTCTGCCACTGTTTCTCCTTCTAGATTGTACGTATTTAATAGATATCAATTATTAGATTCAGATAGCGAAGATACTTTGTAAGTACACAATGCTGGTTCTATGTGTGTGTGTGTGTGTGTCTGAATACCCATACAAATTTAAAATTTTTAAAAAAGGAACACTTGGGAAGCCTATACAGATATATGTCTATTTTTTAATTTAAAACTGAGAAAGGGTGAGTTAGATTTTGTTCTGAGATGGAGTCTCACTCTGTTGCCTAGGCTGGAGTGCAGTGGCATGATCTCGGCTTACTATAACCTCCACCTCCCTGGTTCAAGCGATTCTGATGCCTCAGCCTCCTGAGTAGCTGGGATTATAAGAATGCACCACCCTGCCTGGCTAATTTTTGAATTTTTAGTAGAAGTGAGTTTTCACCACGTTGGCCAGGCTGGTCTTGAACTCCTGATCTCAAGTGATGCGCTCGCCTCAGCCTCCCAAAGTGCTGGAATTACAGGTGTGAGCCACTGCACCTGGCCAAGTTCTTTTTCTTGGTTTTGTTCATGTTTATAGTTCTTTTAAAAAGCACAAAGGTGAGCTTTATATAGGACTTTATAACTTCCTGGTAATAGAACATTAACAGAATATATTGCATGGTGGTGATTTAATAGATTCTGTTGAATGCTTTTGATGTTTACCTAAAGAAAACCAAATCTGGCTGGATGCAGTGGCTCACACCTGTAATCTTGGCACTTTGGGAGGGCAAGGCTGGCAGATTGCTTGAGGCCAGGAGTTTGAGACCAGCCTGGGCAACATAAAGAGACCCTATCTCTACCAAAAATACAAAAAAATTAGCCAGGCATGGTTGTGTGTGCCTATAGTCCCAGCTACCTGGGAGGCTGAGGCGGGAGAATCACTTGAATCCAGGAGACAGAGGCTGCAGTGAGCCAAGATCGTGCCACTGCACTCCAGCCTGGGTGACAGTGACAGCGAGACTCTGTCTCAAAAAGAAAAAGGAAAACCAAATCTGATGGTGTAAGTTTCATAGAGGCTAAAAAGACATGGATTCCTGTAGTGTTAAGTAGGATTATGAGAGCAATACTAACCGTAGGCCTCATTCCGGCCCTGGCGTGTGGTAGGTGCTCAATAGATGAGTAAATAATTATGATATAGGTTTAAACTGAATCAGCTTCCAGTTTAAAGTGATCAATTAGTCACATGCCAGAATCTCCCTTTCTTGCTCTAAAAACCACAGAGATGGTAAGTAAAATTGAAACAACACAGAGCCAAGTTTGAAAGCAAGAGAGAAATCTCCGCATGCAGGAATGAAGAAAGAACCTATAGCAGTGAGCTTGATTGAAGACAAATGTTCCATGGGTAGACAGGGAAGAAATACAGTACATAAATACTACTTAGGGTCTGAAGTGTTTATTGCTTGCCAGGAGATGGAAACTGAGTTCCCAAGGCCTGTTCAACATTCAGAACCAAAATTAGACATATATTGGGAAGCTGAGAATGGGGAAACACTTTTCTCTCCATGAATGAAGACTGTATCCTCACTGGGGTTGAGACAAGAGTTAAACCATCCATCCCACACCATAGGTAGAATCCTAAGCCTCAACTTGTTTGAATTTGACTTTGGAATTCTACCCGAGGTATGTAACCATCTAACACAGAAACTAACGTAGAAACTAGTTTTAACCTGTAGACCCTCTAGATCTCATATAGAGGCAAACTTAAAACTGCCCCCAAGGGTTGATTTCCACAACATACAACATGTATGGGACCACCGTGAAAGATTGCTCTTATTTTTTTTTAAAGTGAGCTTACAGACAAAAATTATGCCATTGAAAGAGACTGAAAATTTATATTCAGGCACTAAAGACATTAGAAAATGTCTTTAAAATAAATATTTAGGCCAGGTGCGGTGGCTCAAGTCTGTAGTCCCAGCACTTTGGGAGGCCGAGACGGGCGGATCACGAGGTCAGGAGATTGAGACCATCCTGGCTAACCCAATGAAACCCCGTCTCTACTAAAAAAAAAAATACAAAAAACTAGCCAGGCTAGGTGGCGGATGCCTGTAGTCCCAGCTACTCGGGAGGCTGAGGCAGGAGAATGGCGTAAACCCGGGAGGCAGAGCTTGCAGTGAGCTGAGATCTGGCCACTGCACTCCAGCCTGGGCGACAGAGCGAGACTCCATCTCAAAAAAATAAAAAATAAAAATAAAAAATATCTATTTAATGAGGTCAGAATTTAAAGTTATGAAGCATGAACTGGTGACTGTAAAACAGAACCAAATAGAAATATAGACATAAAATAATTGAAGTGAAAAAATGGAATATCAGAAATAGATAACTAAAGAGCTGTATAAGAAGTTAGATGGTGGATAAATTGCTTAATCAAGAAATGAGGCCGGGTTCAGTGGCTCACGCCTGTAACCATAATACTTTGGGAGGTTGAGGTTGGCAGATCACTTGAGCCCAGGAGTTGGAAACCAGCCTGGGCAAAATGGTGAAACTCTTTCTCTACCAAAAAAAAAAAAAAAAAAAAAAAAAAACCTACAAAAATTAGCTGTGCATGGTGGCACATGCCTGTCATCCCAGCTAGTTGACAGGCTGAGGTGGGAGGATTGCTTGAGCCTCTGAAGTCAAGGCTGCAGTGAGCTGTGATCATGCCACTGCACTCTAGCCTGGGGAACAGAGCAAGATCCTGTCTCAAAATAAAAGAAAATAAATGAAATGAAATTTTGTCTTTAAAAATGGAATTTAGAAAGGAATGGGAGGGAATACGTTTATGAAACAAAAACAATATAACCAAAGGCTCAGAAGCTGAAAAATTTGGAAGAGGAAGGGAAAGCAAATAAAAACCATGGACTACCACTAATAAGCTGAGTGATACTGGACTGTCCATTTCTATCTCTGGGCTTTAGGGTTTTTTTCATTTAAATTAAGATATTTAAACTAGGTGATGTCTAAGACTTGTGATAACTATAATTATGATTCAAGAAAAATCTATGTAAATCTAATTAGAATAAAGCACTATTTAGTTTAAGGTTTATGTACTTGGTAATATATACTGTTTTAGGAAGGAAGCTCTATAAAGGGTATCAGGGTCATAAAGATGCATTAAATAGTGTGGTATTGTACTGAATATATTGATCTTCCCAATTCTGTCACAGAGCTCCTCCAACCCTTGGATTTCCTGAATGATAGGAATGTCTTTAAAAAAATGTTTTTAACTGATGCATAATAGATGTACATAGTTCAGGGTACATGTGATAATTTAATATATTCATATAATTTGTAAAGATCAAGTCAGTGTATTTTGGTTAGCCATCACTTTCAATATTTGTATTTATGCTAGAAACATTCTTTTAACTATTTTAAAATGTACAGTAGATTATTATAAACTATAGTCACCTTACTGATCTAACACTAGGTCTTATTCCTTCTGTCAAGCTGTATATTTGTATCCATTAATCCCCTCCCCCCCATGATAGGCATGTTTTTTGTCATAATGATCCCCTTTTGATCACACCTGAGTGTATGCTAGTCACATGAGGTGACTCTACTCTGCCTAGGTAGAGCCCCTAGGCAGCCTCAGGAGAGGGCTGATCACTAGAAAGACCAAGTGATTAGAGGGTTAGAACTTTCAGCCCTATCCATGAGCTTTGGGGTGCTGAACATTAAGCTCTATAAAACTCTTGAACAACAAGATTTGATGAGCTTCTGGGTTGCTGAACACATGGCGCTGGGAGAGTGGCCTGTCCATAGAGGGCATGGAAGCCCTGCATCCCCTTGCCCCCAATACCTTGCCATCTACATCTCTTTATCTGGCTCTTCATCTGTATCCTTTGTAATAAAGGGGGATCTTTTTGAAGATGTATTAGGAAAAAGCAATTTACCACGGATAATAAGACTTAAAAATGGGCCATGGTTAAAGACTTGATAAGAGTTCATAATAATAATGATACAATTGACAAGGAAATTTAGTTATTTCTGTGACATACAACAGTTTAGCATTAGAATTATGACTGACAACATTTCCTAAGACGTATCAGATTTCCAGGAATCTCATGCAGTTTTGGAACACATATTGACCTGTTCATGTTAATGTGACTGTAGGACATGGTTAAACATTATTCTTATTTGATAATGTTTCCCATATAATTTAACATGCCCAGTAAGCCTAATGTGTTTCGCTTGGGCTTCTGCGTGCCCTTTTGGAATGTCCAAGAGTTGGTTTAAGGTCAAAAAGATATAATTTGGAATTTGAAATTTGATTTGGTGATAGTTTAGAGATTTCAAAAATCAAGAATCCTCACTCTTTGATAGAAAAGCAACCCCATTTTCCAAAAAAATCAAAAGGCTCAATAAAGACAGTATGATGCAAACAGAATGTTTCTTCTATTTTGCAGCTTACTCAAAAGGCAAATTATAGTCTTTTGTTATTTTTTTATTAATACTACACAAAAATCTTGTTCAGAGGAGAAAAACAAATTCAATATATTATTATTATTATTATTTTTCCTTTTTTGTACTTTTTGTGGAGACAAAGTCTTACTATGTTGCCCAGGCTAGTCTCACTCAAGTGATCCACCCATCTCAGCCTCCCAAAGTGCTGGGATTCCAGGCATGCACCACTGTGCAGGGCCTCAATGTAGTATTATTAAAGTGAATTTTAATAAAGCCTTATAAATAAATTCAATCTCAGTCAACTTTGACCACACAAGATAAGATTTCTGTAAATATTTTACAACTACTTACAAAATTATTTCAGGTTTTTTTCTTCTCTAACTTATTTTATCAATTTAGTTTTATCTATATCATTTTTTTCCTTCATTGTAAAACTTTTAAATAACCTCTAAACTAGACGGAATTACTTTTTTAAACAAAAAAACACATCTTTTGTCTTTCTTATAACTTTCCTCACCAAAAAGCATCCTGCCTTTCTTGTAAAATAATTTTCTTTATATCTAGTTGTTTTAATTACATATATTGCAATTTTGACTCTTACTAATTTCCAGTATAAAACCTAGCAGGAAGCAATTTTAATTGCTATGTACCAGGTACAGAGTCCTGGACAGAGCTATTAAGACTACGTCTGTCTGGGGGACCCAGCCCCTTCTAGCATGGCCAGGAGGCACTACTGGACCAGGAGGGCAGGACCATATAGGGCCTGGCTCTGCCCTGCAGCTGGTGGCCCAGGTACTGAAGATAAATGTATGTACCTGGGCCTCACCATGGTCACCTGTGTAGACTGCAGAATTTAAAGGCTCAAAACCAAAAACGTAAGTTCAGACAAATCAAACAAATATTTAAAATATCTCAGGAGCAACAGTTTGATGACCTTAAAATAACAAAGAAGAAACTGTAAATCTGACCAGTAGACCCAAGGCAAAAATGTCTGAATTATATTTAATACTGACAATTTTGAGACATTCTTATTTTACCAACAATTTTTAAACTAGCTTTATTTCAAATAGAATTTAAGCTTTTTCAAGAAGGAGTTTGGATAGGTCAGAGGAGACACCGAGGAAGGTTAATCTGAACTACCAGACTACAAGGTGGAGTGGTCTTCTTTATAAATCCCACAGGGGATCCAAAGCAGACAGTTTGAGCATACAAAGAAGTTTTACTTTGTTGTAAATCTGAATTCTGCTTGCGATTTTCCTTTTGTATCTTTTCATAGATCTCTGAAAAGGTAAGAGGTCTCTGAAAAATTTTCTCATAAATACAGCCAATTAATTTATTTCATAAGCACCTAAGCCAATGAGCCTTTTTCATGGAAAGTCCCAGAGGTAACTCTGCAGGTTTAGAATACCATAGACATGAGTGACATTTTTTAAATGGCACAGATGTGTTTCCGCATGATCCCCAAAAGAATTCACTCCCACAAATAGGCTAAGATAGCAGAAGACTCTTGTTGCCATAGACAGTGATGGTGTTTGTTCATGGTGTCTCCAGTATCACACAAATTTGTGGGGGGCACTAGTCACAGACCCGTTTCTCCATGACACCAGGAGGCCTACCTGGACCACCTGGAATTGGACTTACAATTCTTTTTTTTTTTTTTTGAGATGGGGTCTCACTCTGTCATCAGGGCTGGAGTGCAATGGCATAATCTTGGCTCACTGCAACCTCTGCCTCCCAGACTCATACAATCTTCCCACCTTAGCTGGTACCACAGGTGTACACCACACCCAGCTTAATTTTATTTTTGTGTGTGTGTGTGTGTGTGTGTGTGTGTTTTTTTTGGTGGAGACGGGGTTTCACCATATTGACCATGCTGGTCTCGAACTGCTGAACTCAAACAATCTGCCTGCCTTGCCCTCCCAAAGTGCTTGGGATTACAGGGGTGAGCCACTGCACCCGGCCTGGACTCGTAATTCTTTATAGTTTCTTTACTTTCTGAAAAAATGTTAACATCTTTAATCTGTTTGAAAGGTTTTGCTAACTGTAATGGCAAATCCTTCTACCTCTTCTTTTTCAAAATTTCTTGGATTTTCTCACATTTGCTCTTTCAAATATTCATTCAAGCTGAGTCTAAAGCTCCCTAAAGTTCAAGGATGCAGTGAGCTATGATTGGGCCACTGCACTCCAGCCTGAGCTCAGAATGAGATCTTGTCTCTAAAAAAATAAAAAACAAAGCTCTATAAATATTCGTGGAATTTTTGTTGGAATTGCCTTAGAACTGTGTGGATTGTTTCAGGGGAAACTGATATTTTTACTGTTGACTATTCCCATCCAGAAATGGGTATTTCTGTCCATGTATTTAGGACTTCTTTATGTCTGTTAGTTTCTCTGTTGGTGTACTTCCTAGGTATTTTATAATTTGTATTAGTATTATAAATAGAATCTTTTATCCTATTAAAGATCTTATTGCTGATATAATCAGCCACTTTGCTGAAGTCTTCTTATTAGTTCTAGTATTTTTTTCGGTTGACTGTCTCAGATTTTCTAGATGGCAGTTATATCATCTGCAGCTTTAGACCTGTGTTGTAAATGGGCCCAAAATAATGCTGCTTTTTTATTCTAAGAAAAACAATTCAGTGGAGTCATGAAGTGAAAAGTATAGTAAAAAAATTACTCTTTAAGGCCAGGCGCGGTGGCTCACACCTGTAATCCCAACACTTTGGGAGGTTGAGGTAGGAGGATCACAAGGTCAGGAGTTCGAAACCAGCCTGGCCAACATGGTGAAACCCCATCTCTACTAAAGATACAAAAAGTCAGCTGGGCATGGTGGCACATGCCTGTAATCCCAGGTACTTGGGAGGCTGGGGCTGGAGAATTGCTTGAACCCGGGAGGCGGAGGTTGCAGTGAACTGAGATCATGCCATTGCTCTCCAGCCTGGGCGATAGGGTGAGACTTCATCTCAAAAAAAAAAAAAAAACCCTTTAAATTTGCTTGAATACTTGAGTTATTATAAAATAATAAGCATAAATATACAGAATAATAGTAATAGTGTATATGCAAAATCGTAATTTTATAGTATTTTGAACTTAAAGCATCAAGATGGTAGCATAAATTAATTTCTAAAAAGATAACCTGAACACTTATTTTTCATCATGGTTATTTTTGCTACTCTATTATGACTATAATAGAAATGCAGCAATGAAAAAGGATGAGGATAATGATGTAGCACCTGCTTAATGAATAAAACCAGTCAGATGAGTAAAATACATAATTTCAATAATTTGTGTTACCTTTCCCCTGAAAAGGCTATCAGGAAGTTGTTAGAGTTTGATGCCTCCCCAGTAGTCAGCCTTGGTAATTGAGAAAGTAATTTGCTTGTGTTTGACTCAAAAGGTTTGTGTAGGCTCAGCTACTGGTTATTTTTCTGTCTTACTGTCTTTTGAACAGCTCAAATATTTCTTAAAAGGGTCTCAAATCTCCTATGTGTGATTTTGTAGTTTTATTCTACTAACAACATATTCAGAAATCATTTTTTTTAACAGTACATTGAAGATTTTCTATTACTGCCTTTTCCTCTTACTCTTTCTGCTCTTCCCATTTTCTACATTCTTTGTCAGTGTTTTGTTAAGGCTCATAATTAATTCTTAAATTTCTTCTTTGAAGCTGTGAACAAAACCATCCCTACTATCTTGGCCTGGCTACCTGTACAGTGTTTTTCACTTTTTTGACAAAGAACAGGAAACCTTTTAAATCATTCACACATTCTTTTCATTCGTGTCCTTAATGCTTTGATTATTTAGTTTAATTGCATCAATGACTATTTAATGTGAGTGAAACATTCTTGGCAATGTTGAAGGACTTCTCACTCTGACTGCGTCATATTTAATATCAGGCTTACCATCCATACATGGATGTGTTGATGAAACGCTAAGCCTCATGCAGGTGGTCTTGAAACATCAAATCGCACTTCATTTCAAAGGTTGGTGGATGGAAGTGGTATGGGAGGCAGAAAACAACTTCAGCATAGTTACTTGCAAACTGGAGTGTTTCAGTGTCCAGGAATAAGTGATCATGCAACACCTTTAAAACATCCCTTTTTGGCCGGGCGCGGCGGCTCACGCCTGTAATCCCAGCACTTTAGGAGGCTGAGGCAGGTGGATCACCTGAGGTCAGGAGTTCAAGACCGGCCTGGCCAACATGGTAAAAATGTTGTCTCTACAAAAATACAGAAAAAAAAAAAAATTAGCCGGGCATGATGGCGGGTTCCTGTAATCCCAGCTACTCGGGAGGCTAAGGCAGGAGAATAGCTTGAATCCAGGAGGCAGAGGTTGTAGTGAGCTGTGATCGCGCTGTTGCACTACAGCCTGGGCGACAGAGAGAGACTCCGTCTCAAAAAAAAAAAAAAAAAAAAAAAAAATCCCTTTTTTGGTTGGGCACGGTGGCTCATGCATATAATCCCAGCACTTTGGGAGGCTGAGGCAGGTGGATCATGAGGTCAGGAGTTCCAGACCAGCCTGGCCAATATGGTGAAACCCCATCTCTAATAAAAATATAAAAAATTAGCTGGGCGCGGTGGCATGTGCGTATTGTCCCAGTTACCCAGGAGTCTGAGGCAGGATGGCAGGATAATCACTTGAACCTGGGAGGCGGAGGTTGCAATGAGCCGAGATGGCGCCACTGCACTCCAGCCTGGATGACAGAGCCAGACTGTTTCTCAAAAATAAATAAATAAATAAATTCCCTTTTTTGAAGTTCTCACTGACCTCTGGATTGAAATATGCGTAAAAGTAATCCAGAAATCATGCTGCCACTGAACAACCCCCCCACCTCATGTGTGTGTGTGTGTGTGTGTACAACACAGGTAGGATAGTTTCCTTCCTGCCTTTCGGGTCACAGGGATTTGTAACACTTATAGTAGAGCTTGGCAAAACTTTTGTTGTAAGGCATAAATATACAGAATAATAGTAATAAAGAGTTTATGTTGTAACGGACCAAAAGGAGGAATGGGGAATAACTGCTTAATGGGTATAGTGTTTCTTTCTGGGGTAAAAAGTTATTTTGGAATAAATAGAGGTGGTGGTTGTACAACTATAAGAATTTTCTGGCCGGGCTCGGTGGCTCATGCCTATAATCCCAGCACTTTGGGAGGCCGAGGCAGGCGGATCACGAGGTCAGGAAATCGAGACCATCCTGACCAACACAGTGAAACCCCTTCTCTACTAAAACTACAAAAAAATTAGCCAGGCGTGGTGGCGGGCGCCTGTAGTCCCAGCTACTCAGGAGGCTGAGGCAGGAGAATGCCGTGAACCTGGGAGGTGGAGCTTGCAGTGAGCTGAGATCGTGCCACTACACTTCCACCTGGGCGATAGAGCGAGACTCCATCCCAAAAACAAAAACAAAAAAAGAATTTCTGAAATGCTTCTGAATTGTTCAGTTTAAAATGGTTACTTTTATGGTATATGAGCTTGAAAAAGAAAAAAAAAATCCTTATGTAAATGGTTTTGCTGCCCCCTCACACAGATCATGGATTTCTCCACAAATAGAAATTCCATTTAAAAAAACTTAACAGCATAATCATTGCAATGATTTGTAATGTTTAAAGAAATAAATAGGCATTTCAAATTCTGATTTTTGGTGAGGTAATTGGTAAGCAGAAGAATCTATTGTCACTAAATACTTTATATTTAATGTATAGTTTTCTCTTTAAAAATGTCCATGTTTATGATGGATGCAATTATTTTATACATTATTTCATATAAAGTAATTATACACAATTTATATGTTTTCTAGCCAATTTATATTATTTATTTATATTAAATAACAGGTTTGCTAAGACAAAAAATTCTAGTATATTAAATTTAAACATTAAACATAGTACATTGAAATTCTAGGTCTAGATTAAGAATCAGGATAGTTTTTCTTCCTCTGTGTGTGTCTCCACTTTCCTATTATTTACTTTTCTACCTTCAAGCTAAACTCTCACTCACTAAAATGAAACTCACTTTGCTATTTACTATGTTACCTTGTTTCTTAACCTCTTAATTTGTTTCTCTCACAAGTGGGAGATGCATACCTTGCCACACTTGTGTGTCTAGAAAGAGGTTAAATGTTTTTTGCAGTGTCTGATACATAGTAGGTGGTACATAAAGAGTAGCAGTGATTATTTCCCAAGAACATAAGAGTGTTATCAGAAAAAGTTAAGTTTTCACCTTCGCCTTTTGTTACCTTTTTAAAACAGTTGCAGCCTATGGAAACATGAATGTGTTTTGAAAACTGATACCCAGTGGACATGGAGGCCTATAATATGATTCTCAACAGTGGTTTATTTGGTTTGTTTTTTTCAGGTGAAAGAAAAGATGTTGTCCCGGTTAAGAGTAGTTTCTACCACTTGCACTTTGGCATGTCGACGTTTGCACATAAAAGAAAAAGGCAAGCCACTTATGCTGAACCCGAGAACGAACAAGGTGGTAACATTAATACCAATGTACATTTTCTCTCTTCCTGTTAAAGGTTTGATATATTTAAGACTGATAAGGTGTGACACATTTTTGTAGCTTTATGCTAAGGCTGTTCGGAGATAGTTGTTTACATGAACTTTTTACGCTTCTCTACATGGCAAAATCGTGGTTGCTTTATACCCCCTAAATTTCATCCTCATGACTTTTACCACCAGAAAAGGATTGACTTTGATTCCTAGTTCTAGCTTTAAAAAATAAAAAATAAAAACTTGGAATAGTGCTTTGGCCAGGACGTTGGGCCACATGTGAGATATTTACATTTCCCCAGCTCACATCAGGTACTCACCCTGAGCTAATCAGTTAGGTCCTTGGAAGGTAGGGTCAAAATTGTGAAATGAACCTTTATGTAAAGTCCACATCACCCCACCTCCACCTGTCTTTTTGGACACAAACCATTGCACACAAAAAACTCTCCCCATTAGTTAGAATGATTAGATGACGGCTTCAAAAGAGAGAGACTCTTGACTCTTTAGTATACTCTTGGGACAGAAGTGACGCGCAGTATTGAGATCCAGTCATGACTTCGTCCTTCATCTGTGTTTAGTTCAGTGGGCAAGTGCCTGTCTGGTTTTTAGTGGCAATATTAAATGGTAAGTAAAAGTTCTGGGAAGAGATTTTTTTACAAGAAGCTTGCAAGAGGATGCATTGCAATATATGAAATTTACCTTTGGGGGAAAGGTAAATTCAAATGAAAGGTGTGACTTATTTTAAAAGAGCAGTCATAAAAAACTTGTCAGTCCCATTTGTTTCCCACTATCAGGGAAAATAGTTTATTGTTATCATATGATAAGTAATGAGGGGTTTCAGGCCTACAAAGGGGAATTTGACCATGGGTAACACAGAGCACCTCACCTTTGTATTCTTGTGTGTGACACAGAATGAGTTCGGCAAGCAGTTAGTGCGTTAAATGAAGCTTAATGAAGGATATTCTAATCCTCTCTTCTTTGTGCTTGACCTCTCCACATCACATTTGCTCTTTAAGATGCACCTCATTTCAAATCCAGTTCTCCTGTAGAACCTTTTTATACCACCATGGAGGAGTAATTACTCCCTTCTCTGAAACCCCATAGCAGTTTCTTCCTGTACCTGTGGCAAGTAATCAGTATGTGTTGCTTTGTGCTTCTTTTCATGGTTTTAAGCTGTTATTGAAGTCATTTATGGTAGTTACATTTTCATGAATTTATATCTTCTTGACTATATTTCTGGTTCCTTTTGGGCAGTGACCATTCAAATACTTCTGTGTATCTTTTACAGTGCTATGGGTGCATTTGATAAATATATTGGTTTTATTTTATCTGTTATCCTTATGGAAATAATTTATTTAAAACCTACTCTGGGGATTTAGAGATTATAAGAAATTTATAAAGTACATTGAGTGGCAAACAAGTTTGCAGATGGAGCATAGTCTAAGTGCATTACCATACTTCTCTAAAGAAAATAATGTCAGCCAGGCTCAGTGTCTCATGCCTGTAATCCCAGCACTTTGGGAGGCCAGGGCGGGTGGATCACCTGAGGTTGGGAGTTCGAGACCAGCCTGACCAACATGGAGAAACCCTGTCTCTACTGAAAATACAAAATTAGCTGGGCGTGGTGGTGCATGCCTGTAATCCCAGCTACTCGGGAGGCTGAGGCAGAATTGTTTGAACCCGGAAGTGGAGGGTGCGATGAACCTAGGTTGTGCCATTGCACATCAACCTGGGCAAGAAGAGTGAAACTCTATCTCAAAAAAAAAAAAAAAAAAAAAGAAAAAGAAAAAAGAAGATAATGTCTAACATCTGGCCTTCTGAAATCTCTAAGATTGAATAGCATCTGTATGGTCACATCATTGAAGGACCACTTCTGGAAACCCCTTAAACATCAGGAAGAGTTTAATTTTTGTTTGAAGAACATAGACCAGTGATTCCCAAGTCATAGGTTATAGACTCCTCAGGAACTTACCATGTAAAGAAATCAAGTTTGCACTTCAAACATTGTAGACTTAATAACTTTTCACATTTTTGTAAATATTATTTTAAGGATATGTTGCTGCTATAATTAATAAAATAGTAATTAAAGGCAGTATTGAATTCTGAATCTTTTTAAATGTATGTCTGTAATCACTGTATACTCAAGGTATACCTGCTCTTTGTTTATAAAACCTTTTTATTGTGGTAAAGGAAGCATATTATAAAATTGACAATTTTAACCATTTAAAAGTATACAATTCAGTGACATTAAATTCATTTAGTGTTGTGCAACCATCATCACTATCTAGTTCCAGAACTTTTTTATTATCCCAAGTAGAAACCTAGTATTATTTCATTTTATTTTATTTTTTATTTTTTATTTTTTTTTGAGATGGAGTCTCGCTGTGTCACCCAGGCTAGAGCCAGTGGCACAATCTCGGCTCACTGCAAGCTCCGCCTCCCTGGTTCACACCATTCTCCTGCCTCAGCCTCCTGAGTAGCTGGAACTACAGGCGCCTGCCACCATGCCCGGCTAATTTTTTGTATTTTTAGTAGAGATGGGGTTTCACTGTGTTAGCCAGGATGGTCTCGATCTCCCAACCTCGTGATCTGCCCGCCTCGGTCTCGCAAAGTGCTGGGATTACAGGTGTGAGCCACTGCGCCGGGCCTATGTTATTTTTTTGAGACAGGTTCTCACTCTGTTGCCCAGGCTGGAGTGCAGTGACACTATCACGGCTCACTGCAGCCTTGACCTCCCTGGGCTCAGGTGATTCTCCCATCTCAGCTTCCCGAGTACCTGAGACTACAGGCACATGCCACCGCGCCTGGCTACTTTTTGTATTTTTTTGTAGAGACGAGGTCTTGCCATGTTGCCTACGCTGGTTTTGAACTCCTAGGCTCAAGCGATCCACCTGCCTTGGCCTCCTAAACTGTTGGGATTACAGGCATGAGCCACCACACCTGGCCAAAATTTCTTATACTTTAAAAGGTGGGACACCATTATGCTAGGTTATAAGCAGGAGTTTAGGTGCTAATTTGAGCTTTACCATTTACTAGCCATAAAACTTTGGCAAACCCTTCAACTTCTCTAGGCCTTAGTTTTTTCATGTAAATAATATAGGTAATAGCATTTGGAAACATTTAAAGTGCTATACAAGTATAAAATTGTATTTCTCCTTTTCTCTGCATGCTCATTTGGCTAACTTTTCTAATAATTTTCTGAAATTCAGCTCTGCATCCTTTCCTATACAGCAGAAGGTGAGCAGTGGTTGAGCAAGTGAAGTTTCATCTGTATTTACAGCCACTCCCCATGGCTTGCATTACCACCTGCGCTCTGCCTCCTGTCAGAGGAGCACAAACCGTAATGTGAACTGTGCATGCAAGGGATCTAGGTTGTGCACTAATTATGAGAATCTAATGCCTGATGATTTGAGGTGGCACAGTTTCATCCTGAAACCATTCCCCACCCCCTGAAATATAGTCAACAAGATAAAAACTCATGAAAATATAACTATCATCAATGACTTCAGTAACAGCTAAGACATGAAAAGAAAAATTGTCTTCGGCCCGGTGCAGTGGCTCACACCTGTAGTCCCAGCACTTTGGGAGGCTGAGGTGGATTGCTTGGGCCCAGGAGTTTGAGACTAGCCTGGCCTGGTCTCTACCAGCCTGACCTCGTCTCTACCAAAAATACAGAAAAATTAGCCAAGCATTGTGGTGCATGCCTATAGTTTAAGCTACTCAGGAGGCTGAGGTGGGAGGATCACTTGAGCCCAGGAGGTGGAGGTTGCAATGAAATCGTGCCACTTGCACTGCAGCTTGGGTGACAGAGTGAGCCCCTGTCTCAAAAAAAAAAAAAAAAAAAAGAAAAATTGTCTTCCATGAAACTGGTCACTGGTGCCAAAGAGGTTGGGGACCACTGCTCTAGGAAGTTTTCACTGACCCTTTTTTCTACTTCCTCACCACACTGGATGAGTTACTTCCCTGTTTGTTCTTTGAGCATTCTTGTGCTCACTTCTGTCAATACCATTTATCATACTCAGTTGGAATTATGTCATTCCTCCCTTGAGGACAAGGACCATATCTTGGTCTGTATCCTCAATATCTTACCCCAGAGTACTTAGCACACACAGAGCCTCAGTACATGCTGGATAGATGGATGAATGCATGAACAAATGAACACATAGGAAAACAAAATCTGACATGATTGGTGCTCAGAGTTTCACAGATAATTAAACATGGGTTTTGTTTTCAGAAAAGAAGTTTGGATTAGGTAGGAATTTTGTTACCTACTTCTTGTAAAACAAGTTAGGAAATACCCCTATTCACACCTTTTTTTCCCAATGTACTGATTTATATGTCTTCTTGTCATTTTTTTGTGTTTTTCTTAAGCCCACTTCATCTTACAAAGTCTTAAAAATTGAGTGATACAGTCTTTTTTTTTAAATAAGAATAGGAGGAAGAAGAAGGAAAAAAGTAAGAATAATTTTAAATTACGTTAAAGAGTTTTCAGTTGATGAGTGATATGATTTAGCTCTGCGTCACCACCTACATCTCATCTTGAATTTTAATAATTCCCACGTGTCAAAGGTAGGACCCGGTGGAGGTAATTGAATCATGAGGGTGGTTTCCCCCATGCTTTTCTCTCAAGATCTGATGGTTCTATAAGGGACTTCCCCCTTCGCTCAGCACTCATTCTGTCTCCCGCCACCCTGGGAAGAGGGACCTTCCACCATAATTGAAAGTTTCCTGAGGTCTCCCCAGCCATGTGGAACTGTGAGTCAATTAAACTTCTTTTCTTATAAATTACCCCTTCTCAGTATTTCGTCATAGCAGCATAAGAATGGGCTGATACAATGAGTATATTTTATTTCAAATTTATGTATTAAGACCTAATTCCTATACCAAAACAACATAAGCAATAGAACATGCAATGTGAGTAATTGTGGATTTGTGATGAACAGAGCTTTCCACTTAGTTATAATTTGCCCTTTTTAGTGCAAGTTCATCTCAGTTAACACATTTTCAGAAATGTAAACATGCATTTGAATGCTAGTGAGGCACTGGCTATGTAGTGCCTATCCGTATTGAGGTTAAGGGAATGCATTTTATCTCCTGCATATAAATGTATATAAATGGATTCTATCTCCTGAATCATTTGCCTTCTTACATTTCTCAGTACAAACCCAAATCAGTGTTAAAGAGTCTGAAAAGTTGTTTTAGTCTTAGATTATTTCTATTACACTCATGATATGTCTTATATTAGATTGTAAAAGGCTTAAAGATATAGATAAAATGTGCTTTAAAGTATGAAATGAGTACCAGTAAATAAATATTTGGTTGAATCATAGAGATAATAAAATATATAATAAATGAATTGGCTATTCATTTTTAGTGTGGATTTAAAGCCTTTAGAGGTAGATAAAAGTGATACTTTCTTTTACATTTTAATAATGCTTCCATAGAGTAGAGTTCTCAAACAAGAAATTTGGGGAGGATTCAGGCTGAAGTTTATTATGATTACAACTGTAAAAGTGTACAATTGTTTGATTACAAGATGAGCCAACTCTAAACTATGTACATAGCCTCCTACCCTCAATTTTTTTTTCACTTTTGTTCTTCCTACCTCTGTGTTGGCTGCCTTAGCAAGAGAGACGCCAGCATTTTTATTGATGACCCAGTGATTTAAAGGTATAGGAGTCCTTCTGAAATTTTTTTAAAAAACACCTGAACACTATTGATAGAAGCTAGTAATTCTCAAATCACTCCTTCTATCTACATTTTTTTCTTTTTCCAGTTCCTCCCATAATAGTACTGAGCATCTCTTTTAAACCAAATATTCTCTTCAAGATGTAAGATTGTAAAGAGATTTTACTACAGATTTTTAATTTATTTCAGCCAAATTAAAATATCCTAATGGACTCTATTTAGAATAATGAACCATAGATTGCCAGAACTAAAAGAGCTAAGTACATAGTAAATACCTATGCAAACCATTAACTTAATTCAAGAAGGAGTGTTGAAGAGAATCAATAACTCCTTTATTTTGTAGATTCCATCCCTAAGATTTAAGGACATGCTCAAGCTTTGTATCTGGAACTCTGGTTTTCTGGTTATTAGTTCTCTGAGGGTTTTGTTAATTTATTTGTTTTTATTTTAACTTCTCCTGGCTAGTTCTTTAATAAATTTAGAATTTTCTTCTGGTTCTTACTTACGCAAATAATATGACTAATAAAAGATAAAAAAAACTATCATCTATTTTTATTTGGCCATGATTCTCTTAAAAGTATACTTACTTTTAAGATTATAGCATATACTTTTATATGCAATTTTACCACTGAGAAAAGTATATTATAAATATATCCCCAAAATGTTTCATAAGCCATATAATAAATACATGGGTACATAATAGTGTAATAGTCATTGGATTTGGAATTCCAATGGCTGATGAGACTCCCACTTTACACCCTTACTGGCTCCCTAGCATGTTTACCTGAATATTCAAGTGTCTGTTTAAGAGATTTGTGTCGGTATTGACTCCTGTGGAGAAACTGCATGTGCCTAAAGGAAAATAGTTCAGGATCTTTCAGGATCAGCCAGAAGAAGTACACCTCTGCTATGTAAATTGGGAGGGAGGGAATTGCTGTTGCATAGATGAGAAAAAGGGAGACTTGGGAGAAGTGGCAAAGGGAGATGGAGAAGAGTAGGTGAGAGGATGATCATTTCAGCTTAATATTAAACTAATAAATAATTTGATATGTTTCTTCTTTTTTTTTTTTTTTTTTTATTGAGGCAGAGTCTTGCTCTGTCACCCAGGCTAGAGTGCAGTGGTGCAATCTCGGCTCACTGCAAGCTCTGCCTCCCGGATTCATACCATTCTCCTGCCTTAGCCTCCCCTGCAGCTGGGACTACAGGCGCACGCCGCCACGCCTGGCTAATTATTTTGTATTTTTAGTGGAGACAGGGTTTCACCATGTTAACCAGGATGGTCTCAATCTCCTGACCTCATGATCTGCCCACCTCGGCCTCCCACAGTGCTGGGATTACAGGCGTGAGCCACCGCACCTGGCCGATACGTTATGTTTTAATGCAAAGTATCTTCTGATTTCCCTTGTGATTTCATCTTTAGCCAGTTGGTTATTTAGGAGTATGTTATTTATTCAAATATTTGTGAATTCCTCAAATTTCCTCATATTATTGGTTTCTTATCTCCTTGCATTGTAGTCTGAGATCACACATCGAATGACTTAAATTATTTTACATTTTCTGAAACTTGTTTTATGGTCTAACACGTGATCTGCCCTGGGCTGTTCTGTGAGCACCTGAGAAGAATATGTATTCTGCAGTTGTTGAGTGTTCTGTGTATCTGTCAGGACTCATTAATTGATGCTGTTGTTCAAGTCTGCTGTTTCCTTATTTTGTCTAGTGTCTCCTCCATTATTGAAAGTGGGTATTAAAGTCTCCAACTTGTTGAATTGCCTTTCTGTCTTCAATTCTGTTAGCTTTGCTTCATGTATTCTGGACCTCTGTTGTTAGGTATGTCTATATTTATAATAGTTATATCTTCATAATAGATTCACCCTTTCATCGTTGTAAAATGTCCTCTGTAGTAGCAGCATTCATTTTAAAGTCTGTTTTGTCTGTTGTTAGTATAGCCACTGCAGCTCTCTTTTGATTACAATTTGTGTGGTATATCCTTTTCCATCCTTTTACTTTCTACTTAATTGTGTCCCTTGCAGAAAGCATATAATTGGATTATGTTTTGTTTTTTCTGGTTTTTTGTTTTTTTGAGACAGAGTCTCGCTCTGTCACCCAGGCTGGAGTGCAGTGGTGCAATCTCGGCTCACTGCAACCTCCACCTCCTGGGTTCAAGCTGTTCTCCTGCCTCAGCCTCCCAAGTAGCTGGGCCTACAGATACCTGCCACCAGACCTGGCTAATTTTTTTTTTTTTTTTTTTGTATTTTTAGTAGAGACAGGGTTTCACCACATTGGCCAGGCTGGTCTCAGAACTGCTGACCTTGTGATCCACCTGCCTCGGCCTCCCACAGTGCTGGGATTACAGGCATGAGCCACTGCGCCCGGCCTAATTTTGTATTTTTAGTAGAGACAGAGTTTCTGCATGTTAGTCAGGCTGGTCTCAAACTCCTGACCTCAGGTAATCTGCCTGCCTCAGCCTCCCAAAGTGCTGGGATTATAGACTTGAGCCACTGCTCCTGGCCGACGTTATTTTCTTTAGAGAAGTATGGTAATGCATTTAACTATGCTCCATCTGCAAACTTGTTTTTGTCTTTGTCTAGGTGTAGATCTCTTTGAGTTTATCATACTTGGAGTTGTTGAGCTTGTTGGATTAATGTTTCTCATATTTGGGAAGTTTTGGGGCATTATCTCTTGAAATATTCTTCTGCTTCTTTCTCTTCTCTCCTCAGACTTCATTATGCATATGTTGGCATACTTGATGGTATCTCACAGGTCTCAGAGATTCTGTTCATATTTCTTTTTTTTGAGACGGAGTCTCCCTCTGTCCCCAGGCTGGAGTGCAGTGGCACAATCTCGGCTCACTGCAACTTCTGCCTCCCAGGTTCAAGCAATTCTCCTGCCTCAGCCTCCTGAGTAGCTGGGACTGCAGGCACACGCCACCACACCCAGCTAATTTTTGTTTTTTTTAGTAGAGATGGGGTTTTATCATGTTGGCCAGGATGGTCTCGATCTTTTGACCCCGTGAACCGCCCAACTAAGCCTCCTCCCAAAGTGCTGGGATTAGAGAGAGGCATGAACCACCATGCCCGGCAATTCGTATTTCTTTATTCTTTTTTCTTTCTGTCTTAGACTAGATAATCTTGGGCGACCTATTTTTAAGTTTGCTGGTTCTTTGTCCCACTTGCTCAAATCTACTGTTGAACCCCTCGGGTAAATTTTTTATTTTCATTTATTGTACTGTTGATGAAAAGATTAAAAGTCTGTAAAACATTTGAAGAGATTTATTCTGAGCCACATAATGAGTGACCATGGCCTGTGACACAGCCCTCAGGAGATCCTGAGAATACGTGCCCCAGGTTGTGGGGGCACAGCTTGGTTTTGTACATTTTAAGGAGACATGAGACATCAAATACATTTAAGATACACATTGGTTCAGTCCAGAAAGGTGGGATAACTCGAAGCGGGGGCTTCCAGGTTATAGGTAGATTCAAATTTTTTCTTATTGGCAGTTGGTTGAAAGAGTTATTATCAATAGAAATAAATGTCTGGATTATGATAGGAGGTTTTGGAGACCAAAGTTTCTTCATGCAGATGAAGCCTCCAGGTAGCAGGCTTCAGAGAATAGATTGTAAGTGTTTCTTATCAGGCTTAAGGTCTGTGTTGATGTTAATGCTGTAGGAGTACAGTGAGGCATGTCCAACCCCCCACTTGCTATCATAACCTAAACCAGTCTTTTCAGGTTAAATGTTAGAGTGCCCTGGTCAAGGAGGAAGTCCATTCAGGTGGTTGGGGGACCTTATAATTTTATTTTTGGTTTGCAGTACTTTCATCCCCAGAATTTCCATTTAATTTCTTTGTTGATAGTCTGAATTTGGTGGGACATTATTCTCACACTTTCCTTTAGTTCTTTAGACATAGACATCTTTTAGGTCTTTGAATGTATTCAAAGATGTGAATTTAAAGTCTTTATCTAGTAAGTACAATGTTTAGGCTTCCTCAAGGACAGTTTAATGATTTTTGTTGAAAACTGGACATTTTAAATAGGGTAGCAGCTCAGGAAATCAAATACTCCTCCCAGGGTTTGTTGTATTGCTGCTCCTTTTGCTTGTTTAGTGATATTTCCAAACTAATTCTTTTCTTTTTTTGAGACGGAGTATCGCTCTTTTGTGCAGGCTGGAGTACAGTGGCATAATCTTGGCTCACTGCAACCTCCACCTCCCAGGTTCAAGCGACTCTTCTGCCTCCGCCCCCCAAGTACCTGAGACCACAGGCACGTGCCACCATGCCCAGCTAATTTTTGTATTTTTAGTAGAGACGGGGGTTTCACCATGTTGGCCAGGCTGGTCTCGAACTCCTGACCTCAGGTGATCTGCCCTCCTTGGCCTCCCAAAGTGCTGGGATTACAGGCATGAGCCACTGTGCCCGGCCTCCAAACTAATTCTTTATAAAGTCTGTATCCTTGTACATGCCCACTGAAGTCTCTGATTGGTTAGTTTTGTGGTCAGCTGATAATTAGACAAAGACTTAAATGCTTGGAACTAGTAAATTTCCCATTTTTTGCCAAGCGGCTCTGTGTGCATGTTGCGGCATACCTCCAGCACTGAGCCAGGCAGTTTACAACTACCCAAAAGCCTTCACTTCCTGCTTGCACAGAGCCTCAAGGTTAGCCAGAGGTGTGAGCTAGGGTCTTTTTCAGGTGTTTCCTGGGTGTGTCCATAGCTCATGTATGTGACCTTCTAGAGTCCCAGTAATACCTCATGGCTTTTCAAAGCTCCAATCCCATGGTCATCTCATTCTTTAGCTTTTCCTTGTCAGCTTTTTGGTTACCCTGTTGTTTTCCTCAACTGTTATCCACTGTCTTGGGCAGCTGCTATGCTAAATTATTGCCTCTTGATTGTTTCCAACAAGCACTTCTGGGGAAATGGCTTTTCACACTGGGTGAGCACCAAGTTAGGTCAAATGAAGACAGCCTTGCAAGTGGGGTCTTCCAGGAAGCCACCTGACAGGTCAAATAATGACATTTTCCTGGAATGGGGTTTTAGAAGAATCTCCAGCCCCTTCTCCCTGCTCCAGTGGCTTCCAGGCTGCTGATTTTCACAGTAATTGTGAGGTGTTAGTTTTCAATTTAAAACTGGCACAAAACTTGCTGCTTACTGAAATCCAGCCATTTTTCCTGAATAACTGCTCCCTGATTGCTACATTCCTTTGGTAGATTTCCAGAATGTTGAAGAAGTTGTTTCTGGTTATTTGTCCAGTGTTCTTGTTGCTTTTATGGAGGAAAAGATTTTCCAAAGGCCTTGCTCCAGCATTTTCACTGACATTGTTTTGATATGAAGAATTTAACCCATAGTCAAATACCAGAAATTGAAAAAGATTTTCTTATGATATAGATTAATTTTTTCTAAAGCATCATTTCTTCTATCCCCTTTTTTATGGTATTTCATGGTATGAATATACTATAGGATGCTTAACTCTTTCATAGTTAATGGGCTTTTGTTAGCTTGTAATAGCCAAGAGAACTAGAAACAACGTTACAACTAAATTTTTGTATATGCCTCTGTATGCCATTAAGAATGTTTTTCTAGAATGGCTACCTGGAAGTCAGATTGCTTGATGAATAATATGTGCATTAAAAAAATTTAAGAATACTTTAAAACTGTCTTCCAAAGGCCTAAACTGGTTTATATTTCCAGCAGTGGTTTGTGAGAATATCTCTTTTCCACACCCTGACCAATACTGGACATCAGTCTTACAAAGTTTTGAAAGCCTGGGCAAAAATAATATGTCGTTGATTTTTCAAATTTGCATTTGAATTATATTTTGAGGAACAATGTCGTTGCTACCCCAGTAAGTAATAATTTTTAATCCTTTTATTTCTCCTCTTTAGGGAATGGCATTTACTTTACAAGAACGACAAATGCTTGGTCTTCAAGGACTTCTACCTCCCAAAATAGAGACACAAGATATTCAAGCCTTACGATTCCATAGAAACTTAAAGAAAATGACTAGCCCTTTGGAAAAGTAAGAGTTGGTTAGCTGTTTCATTTTTTTATTGGTATTCTGATTAGAAAACTTGTGAGCATTATGGTTATTATGGCATGAGAAATATACAATCTCATATAAGTTTGTGTTTTGTCAGTTAACTACTTTTATAATGATTGTGTTTCTTTTACTTCAGTGAATACTTCACAAGTATTCACTGTTGTAAAACTTAACAAATTAGTTTTTATGCTTACAGTCAGAGCAATTCAGATTTCAATGGAATATTAGAAGCAAAGGATACCATCTAATTTGCAATCATTTTATTCAACAACTTTTATTAATCACCTACTTTGTGTTGACACTGTACCAGCCACTGAGGCTATAAAGTGGGTAATAGATAGGGTGACCATATGCTATATCACCTAATCCAGGATACTTTGGAGAATAAAAAAGAGGTGTACCTAAAGCTATCCCTGGCAAACTTTTTTTTTTTCTTTTTTTTGGACGGAATCTCGCTCTGTTGCCCAGGCTGGAGTTCAGTGGCGTGATCTCAGCTTACTGCAGTCTCTGCCTCCCGTGTTCAAGCAGCTCTCCTGCCTCAGCCTCCTGAGTAGTTGGAATTACAGGCACCCATCACCATGCCTGGCTCATTTTTGTATTTTTAGTAGAGATGGAGTTTCACCATGTTGGCCAGGCTGGTGTCGAACTCCTGACCTCAGGTGATTCGCCCGCCTCGGCCTCCCAAAGTGCTGGGATTACAGGCGTGAGCCACTGCGCCTAGCCTTTTTCTTTTTCTTTCTTTCTTTTTTTTTTTTTTTTTTTTTTGAGACAGGTTCTCACTCTGTTGCCCAGGCTGGAGTGCAGTGGCACAGTTTCGGTTCACTGTAACCTCCACCTCCCAGGCTCAAGCAATTCGCCCAACTCAGCCTCCCAAGTAGCTGGGATTACAGGAGTGCACCACCATACCCGGCTAGTTTTTGTAGTTTTTAGTTGAGACAGGGTTTCACCGTGTTGCCCAGGCTGGTCTCGAACTCCTGGACTCAAGCAGTTTACTCGCCTTGGCCTCCCAAAGTGCTGGGGTTACAGGCTTGAGCCACTGCACCAGGCAGCAAACTTAATATATATGACCAACCCAGTAACTCACAGCCCTGTCTTCTAAAAGGTCATCAACAGATAGTTATGCTATGATTGTTATTGGTCTCTAGACCACAATGTACAGTACAATGAGAAAAAGGTACATGCAGATATATTCTGAGAGCCTGCAGAGGGCATCTAGCTCAACTTAGGGGAATCAGATAAAAGCTTCCTGAAGGGAATGATGCCTAAGCTGAATTGTAAATGGCATGTTACAGGTAGCAGGCCAAGTATTCTGGGTAGAGGGATAAGTCTGCATGTAGAACTAAGCGTATCAATTGAGTTTGTTAAGTATAGGAGATTATTGGTGACTGGTAAGAGTGGTTTCTTTGGTGTGATGGAGCAAAAGAGATACTGTGATAGACTGAAAAATGAATGGAAGGGGAGGAAATAAATGTAAACTACCCTCTCAAGAAGTTCAGATAAGGAGGGAAGGAAGACATTAAACAATAAGTAAAGCAAGACTTGGGATTAAGTATGTTTCAAGCTGGGAGAAAGTTTAATGTTTCATCGTAGTTATGAGGAATGAGCCCAGGAGAAAGGATAATTGATGGAGCAAGGTCTCAGGGAAAGGAAGAAGGCATAGGGTCAAATGCAGAGATAGAGTGGCTGGCCTTGAGCAGGAACAAAGAACAGCTCATTCTCCAAAGCTGGAGGAAAGATAAATACAGATATTCGTAAGGATAAGTATGGAGATGATTGAGCAGAAGTAATGAACTCTCAGTTTAGCTGATGACCTTGCTTTCCTTTATGACATAGAATATGAAAGTCATCACTCAAATGTAGAAGGGCCAAGGTTGAGTAGAGTTGGTGAAGAGAGTGATAAATGCTTGGAAGAGCCACGTAGCTATAAGATAAAGCTGAACAAAAGCTAGGCTTGGTGGCTCATGCCTGTAATCCCAGCACTTTGGGAGGTCAAGGTGGGAGGATCGCTTGAGCCCAAGAGTTCCAGACCAGCCTGGGCAACACAGTGGGACCCTGTTTCTACAAAATTAAAAAAAAAAAAAAAAAATTAACCAGGCATGCTGTTACACACCTATAGTTCCAGCAACTCAGAAGACTGAGGCAGGAGGATAACTTAAGCCCAGGAGGTCAAGGCTGCAGTGAGCCATGATTGCACCACTGCACTCCAGCCTGGGTGATAGACTGAGAGCCTGTCTCAAAAAAAAAAGAAAAGAAAAAGGCCGAACAAGAGCAGGTTAAAGGGATGAGAGCAGACCCTGATGGCCTGGTGGCAAGATCTTGTTTATATTGGTGCCATTCTGCACAGCAATGTTATTTTTCCACAGAAAGGATGAAATGTAACATTGATTCAGGCTTGGAGTTTGCTGGGCTGGCAAAGGTTACATCAATTCATTCAGTTAATATTCAGGACTGCTATGTGCCTGGCACTGTTCTAAGTTTTGGAACTCCAAAAATGAAAACACTCAGCCCTTCTCTTCAGAGAGTTCACTGTCTCTGGTGGAAAGGCAGACACTGTGGAAGGGGAGTACAGTGAAAAATCATGTGGGGATTCCTAAACAGGAATGACAGGGAGATATTTGCTCAGAGTGAGAGATTTGATCCTGGGATTCAGAGGAGGAAACAAAGAGAATCCCCAAGGGAGCCCATAGAATTGGGAGAGAATGAAGCAGTCAGAGCTAGAGATCCCTCTGAAGGATGATGAAGTGAGGGCATCATATGGTTACCCAAAGTGGTAGAGGATTGTGATCCGAGAGTGGATAAGGGCATTCACCATTACTGAGCTGTAGCAATCCTAGGTGAGTGCTGCCCATCACTGAGGTACACAGAAGAGTGACTAAAGTGAAATAAAGAAAATGGTAACGTTGAAGAGATCCATGACTTGCACAGCTTCCCTCTATCACATGCCTCGTAGGTCATCTGTTCTTTCCTTAACATTACTTCCATCTCACAAAGCCATCCATTCCATTTTAGCAGCCCAGTTTGTTTACTTCCCTATACTGCAGAGAAATCTTCTTCCCTTTAATTTCTATCTATTGATACCATTTCTTCCACTATTAGCTATGTAGAAAATATAATTGAAGGGATCACTTCTCCCCATTTATTCACCAAATATTTGCACACCAGTTGTATGCCACATATTGCTATTAATAGTTCCTGGACCTATAGAAGTATATGAGGTGATCGTTTCTAACTTACGGTATTGTCTAGACTGGAGGAATCCAGAAAGTCAAGAAGTGGAGTGAGAGTTACAGAGGGAAGTAGCGTATCATGGGACCTGAAAACAGGAAAGTCTAAAACGTGTATGTATACATGATAGGGGAGGGGAGTGGATAGAAAAGGGCCCCCAGAGAGCACGCCACCTGAGCTGCATTTGGAGCGCACGTGTATAGGACTATGCCTGGAGAGAGAGTGCAGGCAAAGGGTGCATCAAACACAGCAAGTCCAGGTTGAGTTGTGATCCTTTTGAGGAGCTAAGTAAGTCAGCATGAAGAAGATGAGGCTGAAAAGTAGGCAGAGGTCTTGTTAACTATTTTAGGAGCTTGAGCCTTATTTTACGACAATTTATTTGGAAGCGAAATGATCACAGTTAGGTTTTTAAGAGAAGAATGAATTGAAGCATAGGAGGAAAATTGTATTTATAAAGACTGGTAAGAAGGCTTTTGAGGTAGCCCAGCTGAGAAATGGTGGTAGCTTGTACTGTGTGAGGGTGGAAGGAGCAAATGGATGTATTTGAAAGCTATTTAGCAGGTAGACTCTGTAGGACTTGGTGATTTATAGGATTGGTGTTGGGGAGGGTAGGAGAGGAAGAAATCAAGAATGGAATCTGGGTTTTGCATTTGGTCATATGATAGCAGAAGAAACAAGGTCAGGGAAAGATAAGTCTGCTTTAGACATATTTAATTCAAGATGATTACTGACTTTCAAGCTTTCAAGCCGATAGTTCCCTGTTCTCTAAATTTAAAAAGAAGTTATTTATATATTTATTGACATCAATTGACAATTGCCTTTTTTGTGCTGCTTCTGCACTCTGTGTAGACCTTATAATGCTTCTAACCCTCCTGGGTTATAAACTCCTTGAAAACAGGGGTCACTTCTTATATCTCTGGAAAATAGTGCCAAGCAGATAGTGTTAAGCAAATGTTTGAATTAATGCCACTTTATTTTGCTTCCTTGTTTATATGTCAGTGTCCTTGAAGAATGATTCTTTAAGGGTAGGGACCTCATAGTGATCTTTGCATTTCCAGTGCCTTCTACAGAGCCTGACCCACAGTAAGGGTTCAGTAAACATTGTTTCTATTGTTACTTCATCGTCATCATCATCATCTACCATTTAAGTACCCTCATATTTTTGTTAATTTTTAGTCCTGGGTGTTAAATAGTGATAATCTGAGGTTTTGGGTTTTTTTAGAATGTGATGTGAGCGGGGCTCAATTTCAATTTTAGGTTTAACTTTCATAAGCCAAGACTTTTAATGTAATGCAGGCTGACTGAGACATTATTTACTGTGCTTAATTTCAGATATATCTACATAATGGGAATACAAGAAAGAAATGAGAAATTGTTTTATAGAATACTGCAAGATGACATTGAGAGTTTAATGCCAATTGTATATACACCAACGGTTGGTCTTGCCTGCTCCCAGTATGGACACATCTTTAGAAGACCTAAGTAAGGCTTATTTAAAAAAGAAAACTTGTAAATGGTTATTGAATAAGGAAAACATCATTCCATAACAGCTATTACATTTTTATTTTAGATATCTTAGCCGAATCACATTTCCTACCTCACAAAAATGTAATTTTTATTAAAAGTGATTAACAAAAACCCAACATATTCATAACTTTTATCTTTGTAAAAATAGCATCATTCATTTCTAATCTTCTTTAAATTATTGTGATTGTTAGAGTAATTATATACTTTTAGAACCTGCCCCCCCACCAAAAAAAGTCTTAATTCTGGTGGGAGAGAATCCAGAATTATTAAAATTTTTGTCAATAAAGCCAAATTAAGAGATTTTTTTTCTCATTTTTTGATCGGTTTTAATTTGTTTGTTTTTTGTTTTTGAGAGAGTCTCACTTGGTCACCCAGACTGGAGTGGAGTGCAGCGGTATGATCTTGGCTCACTGCAACCTCCGCCTCCCAGGTTCAAGTGATTCTCGTACCTCAGCCTCCCTAGTAGGTGGAATTACAGGTGCACACCACCACGCCTGCTAATTTTTGGATTTTTAGTAGAAATGGGATTTCGCCATGTTGGCTGGGCTGGTCTTGAACTTCTTACATCAGGTGATCAGCCTGCCTCAGCCTCCCAAAGTGCTGGGATTTACAGGCACGAGCCACTGCAGCCTGTTCTCCTTTTTTTTTTTTAATGAATTTTCATTTCAAATAGTTCTAGCACCTACAAACATTGTAAATGGGAAGAGTACTGAAATGGCAAGAACTGACTGTATTCCTTGAATGAGTCACATGATCCCCATGAATGTGTTTCCTTGTGTAAAATGGGAATAGCAGGACCTATCAAAGAGCTATTAGAGAAACCAATGTGACAGTTCTTTGGAAAATTATAAGCTATATATATATATATACATATATATACACACACACACACACGCACATACATGCACACACACACACACACGCATGCTGTTTTTACTTAATCTGAGTTTTCTTGTCTTATTCCTCTAATCTATTATTACTTTTCTCAATCCTTATAATATTTTCCCCATGCCCAATTAACACATTCTTCCACGTGTGGAAATTCAAACAATGTATGACAGCTTTTATATTCAGTCTCCTGTCATCTAGTCTAGTGGCTTTCAAACTTTAATGTGTATAAGAAATACCTGTGGGACTTACTCAAAATGTTGATCTCTGCCAACTTTCCTCTCCTCCCCATCCCCAAGATTTCTGATGAAAAAGAAAAAAGGTCTGGAGGTCCGGATTTTAGTGAGCACCCTCAGTGATTGTGTTGCAGGTATTCCCTGGAAGACACTGAGAAACAGACTGTTCTAACCTATATGCTGCCAACAATTACTGTAACTAAAACATTTCTGTGACATAACCATGCTGTTCAGCTATTTTATAGTTTCCTTATTAGAATGATTAAAAGATAGAGAGAAACTTGGAAATACTGATGCCTGAGCCCCACCCCCAGAGATTCAGATTCAGTTAGTCTAGACTTAGGAGTTTCACAAAAGAGCCTGGTGTGATTCTGATGTGTACCCAGAGTTGAGAACTGACTTGAAACATGAAGAGCATGGCTTATGTGTGAGGGCAAATACTGTTTATTATTTATGCAATGTATTGTGCTATGGGTTTTTTTGTTGTTGTTCGTTTTGTTTTTGTAGATGGTCATTAAATCTTGGTTGGTTGATTGATCTAAACTTTAAGCCAATTAAATCAGAATCTTTGGAGATGGGACCCTGGCATTTTACAGCGTACCAGATGATTCCATTATATAGCCATGATTGAGATATTGCTGAACTAAACTGATTTGAACTGTAATAGTGGTGCCAAATTTAAGATACCAATGAGACAGTTAAACATAAGATCAGTTTGACAGCAATGAGGATCCGTTGGCCCTCATGTCTGCCTGAACTGTGTTCTTGAACCTGCATTTCTTCTTTTTTTCCTCCTTCTCTTCCTTCCTTCTTTGCTTTCTCTTTTGAAATCTGGATTGATTATCTGAATTAGGTAACAACATACTGTGTTTAAAATGACTTTTTGTTAGCCATTCCACAATTTATACAGATTTCAAAACATGTTTTACATGATAAATATAGTTGACCCTTGAACAACACAGGTGTGAAGGTCCATTTTTACTCAGGTTTTCTTGTCCTTCTGCCACCCTTGAGACAGCAAGACCAACCCTTCCTCTTCCTCCTCTTTTTGATTTTGTTAATAACATTTTCTTTTTTCTAGATTACTTTATTGTAAGAATACAGTATATAATTCATATGGCATATAAAATAGTGTTAGTTGGCTGGGCATGGTGACTCATTCCTGGTGGGTGGATCACTTGAGGTCAGGAGTTCGAGACCAGCCTGGCCAACCTGGTGAAACCCTGTCTCTACTAAAAATACAAAACTAGCCAGGCGTGGTGGTGGGCATGTAAAATCCCAGCTACTCTGGAGGCTAAGGCAGGAGAATTGCTTGAACCCTCCGTGCAGGGCAGAGGTTGCAGTGAGCCGAGATCATGCCACTTCACTCCAGCCTGGGTGAAAGAGCAAAACTCCAAGTCAAAAAAAAAAAAAATTCTTAGTCAACCTATGTGTTACTGGTTAGGCTTCTGGCCAGTGGTAGGCAACATTAGTAGTTAAGTTTTTGGAAAATCATACAATTTTTGTACGTAAATTTTTATCATGTAAATTTTTGACTTGATTTTCTAACACCCACATTGTTCAAGGGTCAACCGTATATCCAATTTTTGTCAAAAAAATAATATTAAATAAGTAAAAGTAACTTTTCACTTTTTCCTTATGCTTCAGGTAGCTCATCTTTTGTGTGAATTTATTGTAATTTTCTTCTTTCCCTTCCTGCTCCTTCAAATTTCAAATTTTCAGTTTCAGTAAGTTTTAACAGTAGTTTAGTTGACCTTGTAATGCTCTCCTGCATTGGTGGCTTGCTTCAGATTTTTTTTGTTTTTTTTCCTGTTGGTGTATTGAGTTTATTTGAACATGAGATGTGGATATATTTCTTCTTGGGTAAAATGATTGTATCATGTAACAATAATCTTTGTTGCATCTGCTATGAACATTGTAATTACAGTTTGAAGTACTTGAAAATGTTTGAAAATAAACCAATGTGACTTAGGTAAATCTGCTTGGAAATTATACCATGTCTTGATATTTTATTAAAATATCAAAATATTTCAATTATGAACAAAAACTTAGAAACAAAGCTGTTGTGAAATGCAAAGGTGTTTTTGTTCTGTTGCAGGGGATTATTTATTTCGATCTCAGACAGAGGTCATGTTAGATCAATTGTGGATAACTGGCCAGAAAATCATGTTAAGGTACTAATAGTGCAACCCTCCTTTTCACAATGTTTTCTCTTTTCTTGTAAATTACCTCTAAATCTCCAAGAACAGTTTTTCGTTGTTGCTCTGATTTATTTTGCACTTATATACATGCAGATTTAGTGCTTTGCAGCTGAGGCGATGATAATAGTCGTAGTTATAAAATGGGCTACCGGTATAGAGTTTGACTCTGAGAAAGAAATTGGAGCTAGAATACAAGGTGAGCCCTGTCGGTATCAGCACCACTGGTGTCTCCTGCCCTCTCAATATCCTTTCCTATTTATCTAATATTATTCTAGGTAAAGAAAATACTTTAAAATACCATAAAAACTTTTGTTTATAATGGTGTTAGAAAAGTTTGATTATGCCTTTTTTTCTTTTAAATCTAAGATTGAGAACCTTAGCAAATATGAAAGTGTTAAATATAGCAAATATAAGCTCTGGCCTATTTAGTTATCTTTCATAAAGTGAAATGTAATAACTTATTTCAAGATTTTTGGGTAGGCTTTTGTAAATTTTATTATAGGCAACAATCTTACCTGCCTTTATACTCCTTTCCAAAATAAACGTTGATGAATGATCATTGGTTTGAATAATCTAGCAAAAATTTGGTCAAATAATTAAACTGACAGTATCATCTTAAGACCTTCCTTATAAGTAGGTATGTTTTTTTTTGTTCTAGACCTTTTCTTTTCCACAGTTGCTAAGGTTTTTCTTGTTTGGCCTAGGTTATTGTGTTGGAGTACCATACTGTTTATTTCTAAACTCTTATTTTTCTCTTATGGTAATCTCTCCATCTTGTTCATCTCTGCCATATTTAATCTTTCTGAAGATATTTAAGTTGGTCCTTTAGTCAGAAGAATTCTATTCCTAAACCGAAGTCAGAGGGAAATCAAATCTAGTTAATGTCTCATAATAGTCAGAAATCCTAGAATTTTAAGTATGGTTGATTGGTTTATATTGGAAATTAGCCAAGAAACAATTTTGTTTTTAAGAGCAAAGAGTAAATATATGTGAAGTGACTCAATCTTTTTAAAAATGCTTTTCTTTAGTGCCCCATTTTTGACAACTTTTAATTTGCATTTTTTTGTGTTTAAGGCTGTTGTAGTGACTGATGGAGAGAGAATTCTGGGTCTTGGAGATCTGGGTGTCTATGGAATGGGAATTCCAGTAGGAAAACTTTGTTTGTATACAGCTTGTGCAGGAATACAGCCTGATAGATGCCTGCCAGTGTGTATTGATGTGGGAACTGATAATATCGTGAGTAACATCATTTTCCCCCTTTATCTTCCTCCTGTATTTTTAAAAATTTGTATAGTATCCCTCTTTTGAAAATGATAATTTAAGAAGGGAAAGTTTTATGATTAAATGTTAGTTTTTTTCTTAAACTCCACTTTTAATATTTATATAAATAATAGTAAATTAAGTCTCTTAAAAGTTTCTTGGGCTGGGCATGGTGGCTTCTGCCTGTAATCCCAGCACTTTGGAAGGCCGAGGCGGGCAGATCACTGGAGGTCAGGAGTTTGAGACCAGCCCGGCCAACATGGTGAAACCCTGTCTCTACTAAAAATACAAAAAAAATTAGCCGTACGTGGTGGCACAAGCCTGTAATCCCAGCTACTTGGGAGGCTGAGGCAAGAGAATCGCTTGAGCCCAAAAGACGGAGGTTTCAGTGAGCCAGGATCATGCCATTGCACTCCAGCCTGGGTGACAAGAGTGAGACTGTCTCAAAAAAGAAAAAATAAAGTTTCTTGAAGGGCAATACATTTAAAAAATTGTATTAGTAATTTTTTATTTTGCAATTTTTATTGTATGTGTTTAAACTGATTATATAATATAAATTATTTTATTTTTACATTTGTTTTGTTTTGTAGGCACTCTTAAAAGACCCATTTTACATGGGCTTGTACCAGAAACGAGATCGCACACAACAGTATGATGACCTGATTGATGAGTTTATGAAAGCTATTACTGACAGGTATTTTTTAAAAGTTTGAGTATATGAAAGCACTTTTAATGGGGGTGGGGGCGGGGTAAAAACTAAAGTTTTGTTTTGTTTTCCTTTATTTCTTGTGAAGATAAGCAGGAGGCGATTAAATTTTTGAGAACTTTGTTCTACTGGCTGTCTCTGCCTGATTAGATGTGCTGATTTGAGGTGGTACCCATGGTCTGCCTTGCTTTCTTGAGTTACCTGACATTTTGAGGGAAGTCTGCCCTCACTGCTCCTGTCAAACCCTTACTGCTCAGTACCTTTTTCAGCCTTGACCTTGTGCTGCTTTCATATTTTAAGTTCTCTGACCATTTGGTCCTCCCACCTCTCTACCTCTTTGCAACATCGACTAAGGTTTTCCCACTTCTGTGTCCTTGGAACTCTCTCTTCTCTTGATTGCTAAACAGCTTCCTCCTAACTTGGTCTTCCTCCCACCTTTCTCTCTCTCTTTTTTTTTTTTTGTCATCTTCACAGGTTCTTGCTGTCTTATTAAATGTGGATAACCACCTAGTCCTCTTCTCTTTCAGCCATGATCAACTATGACCTTTATGCATGTTACTACTAAACCCATAAAAACCCATCTGTAGTGCCCCTGCTCTTCTGAGGCCTGCATTTCTAATAATCAGAATATTCCATCTGGATATTCTGTTGTGTGTGCATATTCATATCCCACACTGAACTCCTTTCCAAACAACCTATTTTCTGTATTCCCACCTTCTATTATTGGCAGTAACATTCATCCTATTGCCAAAACTTTGATCTTGGTGTTATCTTTGACCCTTCTGCCTTCTCCATCAGTCTCCCATGCAGTCAGATATTCCTCAAATTCAGTGGGTACTACCACTTAAATGTCTCTTGTTTTCCATTACCACAATCTTGCTCTCTCCTTATGTCTCTTCTGAAGTTTTCTAATTCTTCCTCTAGTTTCTCTCCTCTCCAGTTCATCTCCACCTTAATACCAGATTAATTGTTTTGAAACATGTACTTCATTATGTCATTCTTTTGCTTGAAATCTCTCATTGGTTTCCTATTGCCATAGGATAAAGTCAAACTCTTTACCTTAATGATCTAACCCTGGCCTACCTTTAAAATTGCTGGCATGTAGAAGGTATTTAAAAATTAATTCCTTTTCAGAGTCGAAGTTAACAAGTCTAAAACTGAACTTTACATCTTCCCGGAAATTGTCATCTCTCCTTCTTCCTCTCACTTTCCTACCTTGGACAACCAAATAGTATCTTCTTAGTTATCCCAGTTACCTTGACATTGTAACAGCTTCTTCCTCATTTCCCAGTTGATCCTTATCAATTTCTATTCATCCTAATAGCTCATAATTACTCCTTTTGCTTCCTGCACCTTCTGCTTCAGATCTCTTGTCTTCGTATCACAGTAGCCTCCTAGTTGCTTCTGCCACTCGCATCTCTCCCCACACCAGTATGTGCTACGTATCACTGGCAGGTTTATCCTTCCTAAAGGGAGTCATATGTGAATTTTTTCCTTTCTTGGCAGCCTTCACTGTGTCTACATGGGATGCAGAAGAAAGTCCCTCTTCTCTAATTTAGCATTAGAGATTCTCCCTTATTTGGTCCCAACCTGCATTAACCAACTTCTCCCTTATCTCTTAATGTAAACCATGAAATGTATAGCCAGACTGTTGAAAATTCAGGGTCACCCTAATAATAGCCTGCTTTTCTTTCTACCTCTTTACTTTTTGTTCTTTCAGGGCCCACCTCCTTTTCAAGCCTTCCCTTACTACTTAGCTCACCTAAACGATTGACATCTTTTGCTGAATGTCAGTGAACTCAAATAGCAATTATTTTTCAGTTACTTATTTAATATATACTTTCTTGTGTTGCTGTTTAACTATTAATGTAATGAGAATATGCATATCAAATATATATTTTTTGAGGTTCAGAGTCAAAGGAAGTGTCTCCTGGACACTTGAAAATAGTTTACATAGATTGATATCCCATGGGTTTATCATGGTGCCACGTTCTTTTTAAACACCTCATACTTTTTTTATTGAATAATTTCTACATTTTGGATCTAGTCTTTTACAGGCTCTAAAATTTTTCAGATGGCCTTAATTGAATTAACATAATACATTATTTTGGAATGCTATTGTAGGGAATATTAGGTGGAAAGATGTTTAATAGTATTATTTTCATCACAACTATTGTGGGTTTTGCTGTTTTTAGATATGGCCGGAACACACTCATTCAGTTCGAAGACTTTGGAAATCATAATGCGTTCAGATTTTTGAGAAAGTACCGAGAAAAATATTGTACTTTCAATGATGATATTCAAGGTAAAGCAAAAAAAAAAAAAAAACTTTAGGGTTTGGATTCCTACTTTTTAAACATTTTTAATGTGCCCATTTTTTATTTGTAAAACTCTTTGTTTTTCTTATAGGGACAGCTGCAGTAGCTCTAGCAGGTCTTCTTGCAGCACAAAAAGTTATTAGTAAACCAATCTCCGAACACAAAATCTTATTCCTTGGAGCAGGAGAGGTAAGTTTTGTAGGCTTTTTAAAACTTAAGCCATCCTCTCTTCTAGAATTGGAAAATGGGCAGAATATTGATATTTATAAAAGAGCATAATGACCCTGTAATTTTGTTGAGATAGAGGGTATGAAATCAAGACTTCTTCTGTAAAACAGGTAATTTAAAATGTGTTTAGAGAGAATATCACAAATAATTTTTGTTTGATTCGTAAGGGAAAAATAAACCAAATAGTTCTTATTATAGCATATAAGTTTGCTATTTAGAAGGCTATTAGGGGATGTATGTTTTGACTAGTACACAGTTTGGTACTTTTTGTAATGTTGGTTTTCATCAAATATGTTGTGATTCTTTAGCATATAGCATATATATAAGATTATATAAGATTATATGCTATATAATCTTCATATATAAAGTAATTCAAGCATTGCATCATACTCTAGTATATATTGAAATTTATGTTTTGTTGAACAGGCTGCTCTTGGAATTGCAAATCTTATAGTTATGTCTATGGTAGAAAATGGCCTGTCAGAACAAGAGGCACAAAAGAAAATCTGGATGTTTGACAAGTATGGTTTATTAGTTAAGGTAAGGTATTTAAAATTTGGAGAAGCAAAAGAGTGTATTATATTTTTAGTTGGATTTTAAAAATATTATTCCTTAAAATCTTATTTCTCATTGGAGTCTCCAAATTATACCAATTGGGACCTTCCGTTCTCTTTTTAACAAATGTCCCCAGTCTTGTTGTCTTTTACAAAGACTCCTGCTTCATATTTAATTAATCTGTATGTTGGCATCAGACTTACTCTTTCTTGCTTTGTTCTCTTGCTCTTAAGAGATCAAATGGCCATTGTACAAGTATGATTGTGTTTGACACTCTTAAAACTAGGTTTTTAATAGGAACTGAGAATTTCCTGATTAAATTACAGTATTGCAGAACTTTTGATATTTGAGCAGAATTTTTTTTTTTTTTAATTTTCTTAATTTTTTTTGTTGGGGGGGAAGGGGGATGAAGTCTCTCTCTGTCACCCAGGCTGGAGTGCAGTGGTGCGATCTCACCTCACTGCAACTTCTGCCTCCTGGGTTCAAGTGATTCTCCTGCCTGAGCCTCCTGAGGCCACTGTGCCTAGCCATGAGCAGAAATTCTTAACCCTTTGGAGATGATAAGCCCCTGAAGCAATCTAGTAAAAATCTATGGACCCTTTCCCCAGGAAAAAAGCATGTGCTCCTGAAACCAATTTATGGATAATAAAGAGCTTATCTCCCAGATTAACTTAGTACCTTTGGGCCTGACTATCTTTGTTGGCATTGATTACCATTTTCACTAGCTTAAGAATGTCATATATCTTCTACTGTGTAACACATTGAAATATAAGTAACTGTTTCATAAACCAATCCAGTACACAATGCTATTATATTTTTGTATGTACACATTAAAATATAATGGTATAGCTGTTCCTTGGCATTTATGTCTGTGGAGCAAGCTATCTAAATGTACTTTACTCCAGTTCTAAAATCTTTTCTTCTTAATTAGAACGAGTATTCTATTAGTACAAAAAATAAAATGAAAAATTGACGTATGTGAATGAAAAATCTTGAGTGCTTAAACTACATGTAATTTAAAATGTAATAGTAGTTATATATCAGACATTGTTATAAGACTTTACATGTATTATCTTCTTTAATCATCTCAAAAACCCCTGTGAAGTTTTACAAATGAAGAAACAGTTTAAAAGGTCAAGGGAGTTATCCAAAGTCATCAGCTTATAAGTGACGGAGGCAGGATTCGAAACCAAGTATCCTGACTGTGAAGTCTGTGCTCTGAATAATTAAACTGTGCTGCCTCCCAAAGAGGCTGTAACTACCATATTTAACTACCATATTTACTAGTATGTAAGGCACAAGGATAAAACATCACATATTTAGAAGGCTATTGGGGGATGTATGTTTTGACTAGTACACAGTTTAGTTTGGTACTTTTTGTAATGTTGGTTTTCATCAAATATGTTGTGATTCTTTAGCTTATTGGTAGGTCAGGTCTAACACGGTATTGGTAGCTACAATGTGTTTACTTAGCACAAAGTGAGAACCCTGTCCATCTCCATATTCATTATCAGATTATATATTTCTTTTCCAGTGTGCAGGTAGCTTGGCCTATGGGCATTAGGCTTCCAGTGTCTCCTGGTGACCCTAAACACTGCCCTTCATTTTGAAACTTTGAAAACAGTGACTTCTTATGTCACTGTTTGCTCAGCCTGGTTTTCTGAGCTGACTGATGATAGTGTGCTGCTTTTCTAGCCCCTGCAGTCTGGGGTTATCTTGGAGTTCTGATGGAAACACACTTTTTCAGGAGAAGTCTTCTTTTTTACCAAAATAAGAATATGAACTTCTCAGGTGGTTTTTGCATTCAGTATGTTTTTGTCTGCCTCAGATCTTTGAGAAACTCTTCCTTGTTCTAGTCTGTCAGTGGTATCTCTTCTGGCTTTGTGGCACTACTAAGAATTTAACGTTTATGGTTTTTGACCTGGGATTTGGAAAAGAAAGCATGTCTCTTCATTCAGCCATCTTTAACCAGAATTCCCTGTTCCTCTTGTTTCTGAACTCTTGGTAGTACAAGTCCGTGGTGGCTGTCTGCAATTCTGAAATCCTAAAGGCCTTGAAATTCCAAAATTTTTTCCGAAATTTATTTTGGTGACCAATCTGATTGCCCTGAACTTACCTAGTAGCAAAACCTGACTCACACTACAAAGAAGCTCTTGGTAATCTTAACCTTTTGTACTTGATGTGACTATTCGTAAGTTTGTTCAGTTGTGGAGTATCTGTTGGGAGGGAGAATATGTAATATTTGATATATGCCATATTGTATTTCTAAAATATGAAAAATTCTCAGCCAGGAGTGGTGGCTCATGCCTGTGGTGGCTCAGCTTCCCACTTTGGGAAGCTGAGGTGGACGGATAGCTTGAGCCCAGGAGTTTGAGACCAGCCTGGGCAACATGGAAAAACCCCATCTCTACAAAAAAAATTAGCCAGGCATGGTGGTGTGCGCCTGTAGTTCCTAAACTATAAGTAGTTTAGTGTACCTAAACCACTCTGGAGGTTGAGGTGGGAGGATCACCTGAGCCCAGGGAGGTAGAGGCTACTACTGCACTCAAGTCTGGGTGACAGAGTGGTACCCCATCTCAAACCAACCAAATTAAATTAAAATGAAAAATTCCTAATTCCAAAACTCATCTACCTCAGATAAAGGATTGTAGGCTTTTGTGCCATATTGGACTTAGGAAGACCTCATAGAGTAAATGCATTTTTTAGAGGAACCAGAAAGTTTCTAGGAATAATGGGAGATTGGATTTTTGTTTTATATTTGAGTTTATGGACATGATGAAGATAGAATTGGAAGATACAGGTTGAAGAGGAAAGTAAATGAAAATGAGAAGACATTTCTATTGTAGAAACAATGTGTAACTCATAATGATGTCTTTTTATTTCATCCTTAACATGCGTTGACTAAAAAAATACTGTATTTTATCTCAAAATTTAGGGGCGGAAAGCAAAAATAGATAGTTATCAGGAACCATTTACTCACCCAGTCCCAGAGAGCATACCTGATACTTTTGAAGATGCAGTGAATATACTGAAGCCTTCAACTATAATCGGTAGGTAAAGTTATTCTGTTAAATAATTTTGCTTCCTAACTGTATGTTGCCAGTCATAATTACCATGTAGGATTACTAAAAATGAGTTGGCAGTTTTATGTTTTACCTAGATTTCAGCTTGTACAATGTTTTTCTATGATAACTTTTTGGTTACCATGCATGAAATTCAGTTACCAGATGTTGCTTTATACTTTTAGGTCCTAGACACTGTGCAGTCGATCATGCTTTGCTTTTAGAGTTGGTATGACTGTTGGACTCAAAACATGAAAAAGACCAAAGCCATTTGCAGATTTTACCAGGGAAATTCTGTGCAGACTCAAAGTTTTCGTGGGCAACAAAGCTGAAAACTTTGAGTGTGACATTGCATAGCTGCCATCAGACTATGCCATCATGGCATTACCTTCTCAGCAGAAAATGTAAAAATGTTTAAAAGAGGAGCTATTTAATTTTCTATATAGCTGTAAGTTGTTTTGTTTTTTTTTTTCTTTTCTTTTTTTTTTTTTTTTTTGAGATGGAGTCTCGCTCTATCGCTCAGGCTGGAGTTGGCTCACTGTAACCTCTGCCTCCCAGGTTCAAGTGATTCTCTTGCCCCAGCCTCACAATTAGCTGGGATTACAGGTGCTTGCCACCATGCCCGGCTAATTTTTGTAATTTTAGTAGAGATGGGGTTTCACCATGTTGACCAGGCTGGTCTCGAACTCCTGACCTCAGGTGATCCACCTGCCTCGGTGGGTGAGACTCCATCTCAAAAAATAAATAAATAAAAATAAACAACTCCCCATTTTCCCCACCCCCCACCCCCTAACAACCACCATTCTACTTTTCGTCTCTATTAATTTAACTACCTCATATAAATGGAATAACATGGTATTTTTCTCTTTGTGACCAGCTTATTTTATTTAGCATAATGTCAAGTTTCATCCATGTGGTAGGTAGCAAGTTTTATCTTCCTAATTAGAGTGATGAAGATAGTTGTATACTCTTTTTAAAAATTGGCTGGGCATGGTGCCTCACGTAATTCCAGCACTTTGGGAGGCCGAGGCAGCAGATCACCTGAGGTCAGGAGTTTGAGACTAGCCTGGCCAATGTGGCGAAACCCCGTCTCTGCTGAAAATACAAAAATTAGCCAGGTGTGGTGGCACACACCTTTAATCCCAGCTACCTGGGAAGGTGAGGCATGAGAATCACTTGAACCCAGGAGGGGGAGGTTGCAGTGAGCTGAGATTGTGCCACTACACTCCAGTCTGGGTGACAGAGCGAGACTCTGTCTCAAAAAACAAAAAGTTAAAAGAATAAAATTTCTCATAATTTACTGTGTGTATAGTAGACAATAAATATTTAAGTGAGAACTTTCAGCATCTTGTTTTTTCTTTTCAGATTTGAGATTGCGTTCTCATAGATTTTGCATTGCTGAGATAGTGCTGTCTTTGTGATGAGATATTACCTGTGTTTTTGTTATTGCAGGCCTATTGTAGAAATGCTATTGATAAGCATTGCTTTTATACCTATAATGAAGTTGCTGTTTTTCCCTCTTACTACAGGAGTTGCAGGTGCTGGCCGTCTTTTCACTCCTGATGTAATCAGAGCCATGGCCTCTATCAATGAAAGGCCTGTAATATTTGCATTAAGTAATCCTACAGCACAGGCAGAGTGCACGGCTGAAGAAGCATATACACTTACAGAGGTATTACTAATCACATGAATTGATATGTGTATTATTTTCCCTCCACTAGCTTATTAGTTATATATTCTTACACAGTTGTTCTAGTGGTTTCCCTAGAGATTACAGCATGCATCTATGGATGATCAAAGTCTGATATAAATCATTGCTTATGCCAATTATGGGAAACAGGTACTTTATAACTCCATTGAAATGCTCTCACACTGTTTGCATTATTGTTGCAAATTTTAATTTTCTATGTATTTTGAACCCAAAATACATGATTGTTATATTTTACAAAAATTATTCAGATTTACCTACATTTTAATTTATTTATTACTATTCTTCCTGCAAGTCTGCTTCTACCTAGGACCATTTTCCTTCTACCAGAAGAATTCCTTTATTTAAGTGTAGATCTAATGAATTCTCTTGGTAATTTGTTTTGCCTTCATTTTGAAGGATATTTTCACTGTGCATAGAAGTAAAAGTTGGTAAATACTTGAGCATTTTGAAGATATTTTACTGTTTTCTGACTTTTGTTTTGTTTTTGATGACATATCATTGTCTTAGGTTTTTAACAGTTTGACTACGGCAGACCTTTGGGTGGCTTTCTTTGTATTTATTCCATATGGGGATTATACTGCTTCTGAATCTGTGGCTTGATGTCTGTTTTTGGTTTTTGTTTTTTCTGTTTTGAAAAAATACCAGCCAGTATCTCTGCTTTGGCCACATTCTCTTTCTCCTCTTATGGGACTCTAACTATATGGTCAGAGATATATCTCACATATCTTTTACACTGTTTTCTATATATATTATCCCTCTTGCTCTCTGTGTTTCAATCTGGTGATTTCCTTTGGCCCTATCTTCCAGTTTGCAGATTCTGTGTTCAGCTGTGCTCATCTGTTGTTAGGTTCTTAATTTTAGTTACTGTGTTTTTTTCATTTGTAGAATTTCTGTTTTATCTGTATAGTAATTTATTAATTTAGTAACAGACTTAAAATCATGTACTGTAGAAACAATCAATTTCTAAATATTGCCTTTTTGTACTTACATTTCATGAAACATTTCTTTTTACTCTCTTCAAATGTGTCATCACCATCAGTGTTTGTCTTTTCTAGGGCTGTTTTTTTTTGAGTCATCTGACAGCTGTGGAGAACAAATTTTTATTTACATCCAAACTGTTTAAGATTGACTACTTTTAGATCTTTGACACTAGCATGGGTTATAGCCCAATTAGAAATATCTGCCTATAAATCACTTGACATTTGGGTTTTTTTCCTACCAGTCTGTAAGGATGTAGTTTTAATCTCCACAATTACTTTCTATATTGTTCTGGTAAGTGATCTAACTGGCTCTAGGAAGTGATTTTTAAAGGCTTGTTTACAATGATGTCTAGCAACTGTAATTGCTAGATTACATCCTTGAGATTAAGTAATAAATCTGTGATACATTTTTTAATCTTCACTCCTTTAAAAAAAAGATTTTTATAATAGAAAAATATTATAGTATATGTCTTAAAAGCTAAGGATTCTTTTAAAAATATAACCACAGGGCCAGGCATGGTGGCTCACGCCTGTAATCCCAGCACTTTGGGAGGCTGAAGCAGGCGGATCACGAGGTCAGGAGATTGAGACCATCCTGGCTAACACGGTGAAACCCTGTCTCTACTAAAAATAAAAAAAAAATTAGCCGGACGTAGTGGTGGGTGCCTGTAGTCCTAGCTACTCGGGAGGCTGAGGCAGGTGAATGGCGTGAACCCAGGAGGCAGAGCGTGCAGTGACCTGAGATCGCGCCACTGCACTACAGCCTGGGCGACAGAGCGAGACTCTATCTCAAAAATATATAAATATACATACACACACATATGTGTATGTATATATGTGTGTGTGTATATATATGTATAACCACAGTACTGTTATACCTTATAATTTGAACAATAATTATATCTTGTCATTTAATTTTTTTTTTTTTTTTTTTTTTTTTGAGACAGGGTCTCCCTTGGTCGCCCAGGCTGGAGTGTAGTGGCACAATCATAGCTCACTGCAGACTCCAATTCCTGGCTCAAGTAATCCTCTTGCCTCAACTTCCTCTCTAGCTGGGACTACAGGCAAGCACCACCATACCCAGCTAATTTTTTAATTTTTATTTTTGTAGAAACAAGGTCTTGCTTTGTTGGCCAGGCTGGTCTCAAATTGCTGACCTCAAGTGATCTCCCTGCCTCAGCCTCCCACAGTGCTGGGATTACAGACATGAGCCACTGTGTCCCACCTAATTTCTTGAATATATGAATTACAATTAAAATTTTCTGATGGTAACAAATATCTCACCCATTTTTATTATCTATCTTTTGTTCTGTCTTGGTTATCAGGTTTGTTTATGAGGCTAATTTGTACTTTGTTTTTTGTTTTGTTTTTTTGTTTGTTTGTTTTGTTTTTCACCTGCCTCAGCCCCCCGAGTAGCTGGGCCCCTGCCACCATGCCCAGCTAATTTTTTTGTATTTTTAATAGAGACGGGGTTTCACCATGTTAGCCAGGATGGTCTCGATCTCCTGACGTCATGATCTGCCTGCCTTGGCCTCCCAAAGTGCTGGGATTACAGGCGTGAGCCCCCGCACCTAGCCTGTTTTTGTTTTTTTTTAATTGAGTGATGGATAGTGTAGAAAAAGAACTACAGCAATAATTTAAGGCTGAGGATAAAGTTATCTTTGGAGAAAGGGACTTTACTTTTTCGAGTAGATCACCATAATCCAGTCAGGATGTGGTCCACATGAGACCTGGGGTATTTCCAGTTTGCCCTTTCTCCTGGTATCCACTGCTTTGTGTATGAATCATCAAAAGTCCTGAGGTATTTATCAGCACCTCTCATCCTTAATGGTCCCTGAACATCCATTTTCCTCTCTGTCATCATGAGACTTTGGGTAGCTTTGCTGTTCAGGGTCTCAGCCACAGCTTTTGATTTGGAAATCAGCAGTCATCTTGAGGGGAAGAGCTTCAAATGCTAGGCTCCTATATCTTGCTTCCCTCTTCTCTTGGATCTTGGAAACCACTCTTCCCCAACACCAAACTCTCACTATCTTGTTAGGTCTCTACTTCCTTACAAAAATTTTTAAAAATGTATTTTATCTGGTTTTTAAAATTGTAACCAGAGGAAAAATTGGTATGAAATAACCCAGAAAATCATTGCCAAAGCAGAACTCTCAGCATACTCTTGATATATTTGGCATTCTCTTTTTCCCATTGTTGAACACTGTGTAGGCCAGGCACAGTGGTTCATGCCTATAATCCCAGCACTTTGGGAGGCCGAGGTGGGCAGATCACTTGAGGCCAGGAGTTCAAGATCAGCCTGGCCAACATGGTGAAACCCTGTCTCTACTAAAAATACAAAAAAATTAGCCAGATGTGGTGGCTCACGTCTGTAGTCCCAGCTACCTAGGAGGCTGAGGCTGGAGAATAGTCTGAACCCAGGAGGCAGAGGCTGTGTGAGCCGAGATCATGCCACTGCACTCCAGCCTGGGCAACAGAGCAAGTGTCTCAAAAAAAAAAAAAAAAAAAACTTTATGTTGACACATGTATTCTCTCAAAATTCTTTTGCTTCCATATGGCCACTCTGTTAGTCAAAATAAATTCTCGTGACGAATAAATTCTCGTGACGTGACTGTTGGTTTCCAACTGATATAATAATTATTGAAATCTCTTCTTCTAAATAAATCACAGAATCATCATACAGATATTTAAAAATTAGTCTCTTTAGTATACTGTCTTATCTTTTTATTACTTTTAGTTTGATTGCCTGTCCTCTTCACCAGGCTTCACCAATCATTACTTAAAACTAATGATTATTGCTCCCCAAATTAAATCTTAGTCATCTACAATGACTATTTGGTAAGTATATTAAATGCATCATGGATCATTGACATTTCCAAAATATAAAAAATTTAAGTATTTTGAGCAGTAGTAGTGTATCACCAGAAGACTGCTCATTTAAGAATTTTATTTTTTGAATAAATATTGTAATAAATGTACATTATTGGAATACATAAAAATTCCCCAAGGAGACTAGTTTGATATACTGTATTTCATCAGTTTTAAGATCAAGGATCACTTGAGCCCATGAGTTTGAGACCAGCCTGGGCAACATAGCGAAACCCTGTCTGTATAAAAAATTTAAAAATTAGCTGGGCATGGTGATGCACACCTGTGGTCTTAGCTACTTGGGAAGCTGAGGTGGGAGGATTGCTTGAGTCCAGGAGGTTGAGGCTGTAGTGAGCTGTGATTGTGCCACTGCACTCCAGCCTGGGCAACAGAATGAGACCCTGTCTCAAAAAAAGTAATAATAAAAAGAGCATTGTGTCATAGTTTACTTTTACATAAATTATTTCTTAGTGTTACATGAAATAATGGCATAGAATTTTGAGTAGTCATCACCTGTTAAATTTTTAGTCCCCTTTTGTTTTCACTGTGGAGATGTTACTCCAACACCCTTTGCTGCTCAGCGAGAAAAATACTTAAAAAGAAAAATCTTCATAGTTGAATTGTCAGCTGCTTACATAGGGCAACTTGGACTTCAGAATAAGAATATACTATTATTAAAACCTGGCCACGTTTAAGCCATGGATTAATTATTGGGTTAAATGGGCAGGGGAGGCAGGGATAATGACCTGGAGAACGTGAACTGCTATAGAATGTTGTCATTATTGAAGAGATTCCCAAGACCTGTCTTTTTTTTTTTTTTGAGACGGAGTCTCGCTCTGTTGCCTAGGCTGGAGTGCAGTGGCATGATCTCATCTCAGCTCATTGCAAGCTCCACCTCCTGGGTTCATGACATTCTCCTGCCTCAGCTTCCTGAGTAGCTGGGACTACAGGTGTCCGCCACCAGGCCTGGCTAATTTTTTGTATTTTTAGTAGAGACGGGGTTTCACCGTGTTAGCCAGGATGGTCTCGATCTCCTGACGTCATGATCCACCCACCTCAGCCTCCCAAAGTACAGGGATTACAGGTGTGAGCCACTGTGCCTGGCCAACCAAAATCTTTCTGAATTTCCAAACTTAACTGATACCATGAGAACATTTTTTCCATGACGTGCTATATTGTATAATCTACCTTATAAGACTATTAAAATTAATGGTGCCAGAAAAATAAGTATGTGCTTATTGTGATAACATGTATGACATTAACCATGAACTAACCTTAATCGTCAAAGAAACAAAATTTTTAGTCATAAGTAATGTTTGGAACAGATAGAGAATTGTAATAGCTATCCATAGAACAGGTAGAAAATGATAAAACAATATAGAGTTGCAAGTCTAAGATAGTCAGCTGTGCCCTACTAGCATAGTTAGCTTGCTTCTACTCTTAAACCTTGTATCATTTTGAAATGGAAAGTATTTCCTGTAAAAGTAATGCTTACTCTGCATTGTTGACCTTCAGATTACCTGGATTCAAATTCTTGAATGTTAAATCCACTAAAGCCAAGGGTCTACAATACTATAAAGAATAATAATACAATTAATTATCTTAGAAATACTGAATATGCCAGTAACATTTATTATATGCCATTATAGAGCATAGTATCAAAATTGGATAGATGTGACAAATTTGGAGAAGTATTCTTCTTTAACAAGGCATCAGGCCATTTGTTTTCCTGGAGTGATACTATGGTCATGCCATATGCCTGTGTTATAAACTGCCTACTGCTGGGTATTACAGCATCATTGAAAACCTGTGGCTGTGGAGTTACAAAAAAATCTAGATTAAGATTTAACTACTACAGTTTTGATGTGTGACTTTTGACAAAGTATTTGAAAATAGCCTTAGTTTTCTGATTTTTTAAAATTAGTGAAATGGAGATGATGATGAAGTTTTCATGATGGCAGATTAACTGAGTTAACACATATAAAGTACTTGGTTATTAGTTTTAGCAGTTATACAGTAAATGACGGCCATTTGTTTTGGTATTTCCCCTTCATTCATAGGTGTTTATATTGGTCTTTATAATATGGAATGATATTTATTGGCTATCTACATTTTAAATTTCTTTTTTTTTTTTTTTTTTTTTTTTTTTGAGATGGAGTCTTGATCTGTTGCTCAGACTGGAGTGCAGTGGCATGATATCGGCTCACTGCAACCTCTTCCTCCCAGGTTCAAGTGATTCTCCACCTGAGTAGCTGAGATTACAATAGGCATGGGCCAACACACCCAGCTAATTTTTTGTATTTTTAGTAGAGATAGGGTTTCACTATGTTGGCCAGGCAGTCTCAAACTCCTGGCCTCCAGTGATCTGCCCACCTCAGCCTCCCAAAGTGCTGGGACTGCAGGTGTAAGCCGCTGTGCCTGGCCTTAAATTTCTTAAAAATAAGTGTCTGGTTTTTAAATTTTTAGTAATAAATGATGTTTAACTTTATTAATTATTTATTGAATGTATACTACACATAAAACAAACCTCATTCTAACAAAGGATTGTAATGAAAAGATTGTTATATAGTATATTATGCTTTGTTTCCAAGTAATATATTGGTCTACTTTACTCCAGGACTTGATTTTGTATGAATTCACCCCAATTTTGTCATCCACAGAAAATAACAAAATTGAAGTTATTCCATCTTCTTAACAGGGCAGGTGTTTGTTTGCCAGTGGCAGTCCATTTGGGCCAGTGAAACTCACAGATGGGCGAGTCTTTACACCAGGTCAAGGAAACAATGTATATATTTTTCCAGGTAAATGCTGTCATTATTTATGTTATAGAGCAATAGTTAATTATGTAAAAATACTTAATGGAATTCTTTGGAATGGAAGATTAAAATGAGCAACAGTATTAGAGAATTTTAGTATAAATGTACAAGGAAACTGAAGGAATTCATTGAATTCAGCATGCTCCATTTTCTCTGAAAATTTATTCATATTGTTAATTAAATTTGTTTTTATTATAGAAATAATGTATTACATGATTTGTAAAAGTGCAGAGGAACAGAATGGCACAAAATTCTGTAACCCTCTCTATCTCCCCTTGGTGTACCTCCTTAATCATACTTCCCAGAACCGTTGTCAGTAATTTGCTGGGAGTTTTTCTGGTGGTTACCATCGTGACTGATAGCTTTGTCTCCCAGGTTCAAGCAATTCCCCTGCCTCAGCCTTCTGAGTATCTGGGACTACAGGCATGCACCACCACACCTGGCTAATTTTTGTATTTTTAGTAGAGATGGTGTTTCACCGTGTTGGCCAGACTGGTCTTGAAATCCTGACCTCAGATGTTCCGCCCATCCCAAAGTGCTGGGATTACAGGTGTGAGCCACCACGCCCGGCCAGGTGTTCTCATTTTTTAAGATACAACCACTATACTGGTATCACACCAAAGGAAATTAATAATAACTGCTTAATATCATTTATTATTAACTCAGTTCAACAACTTATTTTTATTCCCAATACCTTTTTTTTAATTTTAGAATTGCTCTTTCTAAATAACTACTTTAAAAATAAAAATGGCTACAGTATTCTTTCAGCTTTTTCTGGAGAATTATTGGGATACCTTTTAATATTTCTTCCTTTGTGCTGTATTTTCCATAAATTTCTGGTAATCCTCAGTTGTCTCTTTCTTTTAAGCAAGACTATATTGAGTAAAACAGGAATTTTGTATGATTTTCTTTTGCACTTGTGTCTTTTTTCTTCTGGTAGGTCTTTCCCTGACTAGCTGACAGCAGGCTCTAATTAAGATATGACAAGTAGTCTTATAGTTTATATAGGCTGGCATCAGGCAAGCATGTATAACTATTGTCAGAGTAAAGAAGGTATTTAGTCTGTGAATATCCTAGTGCTTTTCTATATTTTTCTCCTTTTTTTTGCCCCTCATGTTTTCCTGTTATCTCTTGAGACCTAACTTCTATAATAGAAACTGTCCCGTCATCCATGATCTCTTTCTAGAACTTGATAATGTTCAAAATCAATATGTTCTATTCAGTAACATTTCTATGGCCTAAAAGGCATGAGGGCAGGAAAGGCAATAATTTTCTGCTGATTTTAACAAAGCTATTTTTTTTAACTTTTTTTTTTTAGTTTCAGGGGTACATATGAAGGTTTGTTAGGTAAATTGTGTGTTGCAGGGGAGTTCACGTATAGATTATTTCGTCGCCTGGGTAATAAGCATGGTACCCGATAGGTAGTTTTTTGATCCTTACCCTCTTCCCGCCCTCTACCCTTAAGTAGGCCCCAGTGTCTGTTGTTCCCTTCTTTGTGTCCATGAGTTCTTATCACTTAGCTCCATGTATAAGTGAGAACATATGGTATTTGGTTTTCTGTTCCTGTGTTAGTTCACTTAGGATAATAGCCTCCAGCTCCGTGCATGTTACTGCAAAGGACGTGATCTCATTCATTTTTATGGCTGCATAGGATTTTTTTTTATTTATATACATGGTGTGTATGTGCCACGTTTTCTTTATCCATTTTACCATTGATGGGCATTTAGGTTAATTCTGTGTCTTTGCTATTGTGAATAGTGCTACAGTGAACATACACATGCATGTGTCTTTATGGTAGAATGATTTATATTCCTTTGAGTAATACCCAATAATAGGGTTGCTGAGTCGAATGGTTGTTCTAAGTTCAGCAAAACCGTTTTTTATATCATATCTGAGTATTAAGGAATTTAGCAGTTGATTATTTTTATGTAACCCTTTAAAGTCCTAACTTTAATAACAGGGATACCATAAACATGGACATTAAAAATGACCTGGCCAGGCATGGTGGCTTTCACCTGTAATCCCAACATTGTGGGAGGCTGAGGCAGGAGGATTGCTTGAGGCCAGGAGTTTGAGACCAGCCTGGGCAACATAGTGAGACCTTGTTTCTTCCAAAAGTTAAAAAAATTAGCCAGGTGTGGTGGTGCACGCCCCTAATCCCAGCTAGGCAGGAGGCTGAGGTGGAAGGATCACATGAGCCTGGGAGGTCCAGGCTGCAGTGAGCCATCATCATGCCAGTGCACTCCAGGCTGGGCAACAAAATGAGACTGTCTCAAAAAAATAAAATAAAATGACCTGGCATTTGAGGTAGAAATGAGCCTAAAAATAGGAGGATTGGCTGAAAGTCTGTTTATAAAGCAACTTAAAAAAAACTGTTAATATTTGAATGACCTAGTTCAGCAACTGTAACAACTGGATGAAATTTTTTTTTAAGACCATAAAAGGGTCAAAGGGATAAGATACTGACTCTAATGGAATATTGGGGAATTCTGGACCAAGGTTAGGGAGGGAACTAAGGCACAGAGCCAGCTTTTGAAGCCAGTTTTACAGTGGAAACACAGACCAGGAAGAAAGTGGCTAAGAGGTACAGCTGTGCTTTTCATGGAAGGTGGACAAGATCAGCACCATGTCCAAGTCTGGCACCACCTCCCACTCTGGACTGAAACCCTAAAGTGCTGTACCTTGGATTGGGGGTATAGTTTGCAGCAGCAATGGGTGATTTAGAAAACCTCAGGCCTCTGTTCGAGACTGCCAGTGCCCACAAGCGCCCAGCAGAAGCAAATAAAAATTTCTCTGAAATCAGATAATACTATCCTAGTCCTCAAATTATTTTTATAAATTTTCAAGTACAACCTAAGTGGAAAAATAAAAAAAGATAATGAGGCACATAAAGAGACATAACAACAGAAGCCAAAACCAATGAAAACAAGAAAAACAGACATACTGAAACCCTAGATATAACACAAACGCTATGAAACAAATATGCTTATTATATTTATAGAGATAAAAGCCAATCTTGAAAACTTAGACAAGTACCATTAAATTCTAAAATTGAAAAATGTAGTAATCTGTAAGAATTGAGTGGGCTGGGTGTAGTGGCTCATGCCTGTAATCCTAGCACTTTGTGAGGCCAAGGTAGAAGAACTGCTTGAGCCCATGAGTTTGAGACCAGCCCTGGCAACGTAGTGAGACCCCCGTCTCTACAAGTTTAAATATATATATCTATATATTAGTCAGGCATGCTGGCATATGCCTGTAGTCCTCGCTACTCAGGAGGCTGAGATGGGAGGATCACTTGAGCTTGGGAGGTCAAGGCTGGAGAGAGTCATGATTGGTCCCCTGTGCTCTAGCCTGGGTGACAAAGCAAGACCCTGTCTCAAAAAAAAAAAAAAAAAAAAAAAAAACTGAGTGAATGAGGCTTATGGCAGATTAGACCAGAGAGAATTAATCAACTGGAAAATATCTCTGAAGAAACAATCCAGAATGCAGCACAGAGAGACCAAAAAAAAAAAAAAATAGGTAAGGGACATACATTTCATTGATAGATCTTTAATTGAAGTCCTAGAATAAATGAGAATGAAGCAGAGGCAACATGTGCTGGCCTCATGGCTGAGTTATTTTTAGAACTGATGATTGACAATCAATATTCAAAAAGCTCGCAGAAACCCATGTGGGATGCATAAAAAGAAATCTACATCTAGGCACATTACTGTGAGGCTTCAGAATCACCACAAAGAGAAGAATATGAAAGCAGCCAGAACAAAAAGATTTCCTTCAAAGAAGCGACCAACAGACTGACAGGAGGCTCCTCAGTGACAATAAGATCCCAAGGCTGTGGAATGACCTATGAAAGTTGCTTATGGGAAATACTTGCCACCTAGAATTCATTACACAGTGAAAATATCCTTCAAGAATTAAGGCAAAGTGAAGACATTTTTCAGAAAAACAAAAAACCGGGGATTCACCACCTGGCAGACTGTTTTTATATTAAAGGAAAGGAAATTTTGTTCCTTAGGGAAAAAAAAAATAATCCCACATAGAAACTCTAAGGTGTAGGAAGGTATGAAGAGCAAAGAAAGTCTATGAATAAGTGGGTGGGTACAACAAAATGAATGTTGTTTATATAGAATGAAACAAACATGACATGGGATTTTGAAAAATACATATAGAAAGAATTAAAATGCACAATAACAGTAGCTCTGTTAAATAGAGTTAAGCTGTTATGAGGGACTTACATTGATTGGCAGGAAGGTAAATTAAAAATTAATGTGGAACGGGGGACATTGGCTCATACCCATAATCCCAGCACTTTGGGATGTCAAAACAGGAGGATCACTTGAGGCCAAGAGTTTGAGACTAGCCCTGGCAACATAGGGAGGCTCTGTCTCTACAAAAAAAAAAAAAAAAAAAAATTAGCCAGGTGTGGTGACATGTGCCTGTAGTCCCAGCTACTGCAGACACAGAGGACGGAGGATCACTTGAGCCCAGGAGTTTGAGGTGGCAAACTTTGGTCGTGCCACTGCACTCTAGCCTAGGCAATAGAGTGAGACCCTATCTCAAAAAAAAAAATTTAATGTGGAATGTTGGTAGTTAAAGATGCATGATATAAATTTTAGGATAACCATTAGAACACTACAAAGACTTCCTGTTTATGGTAAGGTTGGGATGAAATGAAACAACAAAAATCCGAAAAGCAAGAAAGAAGAGGAAAAGGAACATAAAATAAGCAAGGCAAGATGAGATGAGAGTGATGAGACTAAGTGTTTGGCGGCTAAATCTGCCCCAATCACTTAAAAAAAAGGTAAAAACTACATTAAATGTAGATGGACCAAATTATCTACTTAAAAAAAATGCTATTAACCATGTGTTCTTTTCAGCCATGAGGTAATTGGATGACTACCCTTCCTCAAAGCCAGTTGGGATATTCTTTGAATAGAATAAAACAGTGTTTCTAGGCTGGGAGACACCAGACATAGTTGAGGACAGAGGTGCTAGAAAATAGGAAGTTTAAAGGCTTGTACGGTGATGCTCAGAGGAGGCAAACCCCACTCTCACGCTCATAGCTTCCAATCATTTTCTCTAGTTCTTAACCCTTAAATGTGAGAAATGCTTGAAGATTACTAGTCATATGAGGAAAGTCTCTTTATGAAAGATTTTCATAAAAGACCAAAGCAGACAAACAGAAAAAGACATATTGGGGAAAAAAACAAGGATAATGGGAAAATTTAAAAATTATCAGTATCCTCAGGGTGACAAAATATTATATCCTCTAAACAAGACAGAATTTTATTTAAAAAAAATTAGAAAGCAAAACAAGCTCCTAAAAATAAAGTTTGATAGTAGAAAGATTAGAAGAAAAAGATGAGTAAGTTACCTAAAAAGAGAGCAGAGGACAGGAGAAGGAAAATAAAGAAGAAAATTAGCCAATCCAAGAGGTACAGTATCAGAAAATATAAATGTCAGGGAACAAGAACAGAAAAATGGAAGTGAATCCTCAAAGCTTCACGAACATTTCCCAAAAGTGAAAGACTCATGTTTTCAGATAGGAAGCGCCTACTCACTGAATGCTAAACATGATGAGTTAAAATAATGCACATCAAGGCACAGTGTTAAGAAATTGCAGACCGTTAGGTATAAAAATAAGGATCTGGCTGGGCACAGTGGCTCATGCCTGTAATCCAAGCACTTTGGGAGGCTGAGGCAAGAAGATTGCATGAGTCCAGAAGTTTGAAACCAGCCTGGGCAGCATAGTAAAACCCTGTCTCTACAAAAAATAAAAAAATTAGCCAGGTGTGATGGTACATGCCTGTAATCCCAGCTACGCAGCAAGCTGAGGTAGGAGGATCGCTTGAGCCCATGGAGGTTGAGGCTGCAGTGAGCTGTGATTGTGCCACTATACTCCAGCCTGGGTGACACAGCGAGACTGTTGCCAAAAAAAATTTTTTTAAAGGGATCCTACATGCATCCAGAGATTAAACAAAAACAATCACCTAAACAGGATCTGAACTCAGATTGATGCTTCTTACCAGCACAGGAAGCTAGACAGTATTGGAATAATATCTCACAGTTCTGAAGGAAAAATATTTCCAAGCCAGAATTCTAAACCTAGACAAACTATCAAATGTAAGTAGAAAGAAGTAAACACACACATTTTCAGAAATGCAAGTTTTCAAAAAATATATATCTCCCATGCACTGTTCTTCGGAAAGCTATGGGAGAATGTACCCTACCAAAAGAGGGAGTAACAAACTAGGAAAAGTTGAATTTAGGAAATGGAGTCAACTTAGAAGCAAAGAGGCCCATGATGATAAAGGGATTTTCTAGGATGACAGCTCCATAGCTGGAATGGGGGACAACCAGACCAGAATGGAGCTTTAGCAGATTTATTCTAGAGCATGAAATTCGAGAATATATAAAGTAACTAAAACAGAAGAAAATTTAGACAATTGAGAGTTCCAGAGTGAAATAACAATGTTAAATACTAAAAAATCAAAGTAAAGGAAGAAGGATAATTATTAACTTCAAGAAAGACAAAATTGTGCAGAAAACGAAAAGTAATTATGATATAAGCATTGAATATTGATTGAACCAAAATTATGCTCTAACTATATCGGGAAGAAGAGAGAAAGCTGAAAATATGAAAGAGCACTACTTACTCTTATAGGAAGGAGTCAGTGATCTCCAAAACAGAAAATGCAAGATCAGCACAGTAAGAGAAGGCAAAAAAAAGGAAAAAAAAAAAAAAAGAGAGAGAAAAAAAATCACAAGAAACAAGTTATTTAAGAGTGAGAGAGATAAACAATCAGCTAAAAAAAAAATTGAAAGTCCTGGTGATCCGCCAGCCTCGGCCTCCCAACCTGCTGGGATTACAGGCGTGAGCCACCGCGCCCTGGCTGACGCGGTGAAACCCCGTCTCTACTAAAAATACAAAAGATTAGCCGGGCGTGGTGGCGGGCGCCTGTAGTCCCAGCTACTGGGGAGGCTGAGGTAGGAGAATGGCGTGAACCCGGGAGGCGGAGCTTGCAGTGAGCCGAGATCGCGCCACTGCACTCCAGCCTGGGCGACAGAGCGAGACTCCGCCTCAAAAAAAAAAAAAAAATTGAAAGTCATTGCCTCTGTAGAGCAATAAATGGAGTGTTAGAGGTGGGCTGGGAACTGGTGTTAAAACAAGCGTTGATTAATTGTGTGTATTTGTCATTTTCATAAATGTAAAAACTAAACTGAGAAAAGCCATTTGATATTTCTGAAATTACTTACAAATAAGAATCATTAAAGATCGTTTGATTTTAACTCAGATTTCTGTTTTTTCTTGGCTGTTTTCTGTTTTGGGGGGAGCTGTTTGGGATATGGATGGATTACCATTTATTTGCCTGAATATAGAAATTGACTTCTTTCATAATTTGAAAAGTGTCCGTACTAAGTAAACTTTAAAATGTATTCTAGGTGTGGCTTTAGCTGTTATTCTCTGTAACACCCGGCATATTAGTGACAGTGTTTTCCTAGAAGCTGCAAAGGTAAATGTTTTAAATGTTGCTTATTTTATAAAGGATGAATTATGAAGGTGAATAAATCTGAAAATTAAAAGCAGAGAGAGAATGGGTTAAATCTGCCTTATTAATGAAAAGGAAGTTACTCATACATTACTTTTATGGTTTGCCTATTTATGCATAGAATTGATTTTTTTAATCATGACCTTTCAAATGTTTGTAAACTGAATCCTCTCATTTTAAGAACATTTAGACTATACTTGCTTTATATATATCTAGATATATTTTGACAGCATAGATAACTCATTGCATGCTTTTAATGGACAAGTACTGGTATTATTTGGAGTGCTGGCCTATGGGAGCTCCAGACTTTGAAGTATTTCTGAAGAACTCGCATTAATACAATTAATGTCTGTTTTCAAAGTAGCCACTGCAATTAAGCCACGCTCTACATGTATAATATAAAGTAGAATATAATCAATAAGTCTTTAAATCTGGTTATTTATTGTTTAATGATAACAGTTTTAATTTCTGCAGTGGTTTAAGTGTATTCCTTCAAGAAATAACGGGAATTATATTACCTGTATTACTCTCTGTTTCCCCAATGCTTTTTCCATTTTCCTGGGTCCTTATTCTGTTATTTAAACAAAGAGCAAAATGCTGTTTTTCTCTTCAGGCACTGACAAGCCAATTGACAGATGAAGAGCTAGCCCAAGGGAGACTTTACCCACCACTTGCTAATATTCAGGAAGTTTCTATTAACATTGCTATTAAAGTAAGTAATAACTTAAACTTCTTCACATTAATTTTAATGACATTTTCTTATACAAGAAATACAGGTTTACTAGAGATAAATCTGAAACATTTAGAAGGCTGCAAAGAAGAAATTTTAGGCCCGTATTCTTACTACCAGAATATAACACACATGATTATTTTGGGCTTGTTGCCTTCTAGACTTTTTTCTTTGCAAACACATACATGCATATACACATGCATGTAGTCACTTGTGCCTTTTTAAAAAATTATTTTAAAGAATAGAGATGGGGTCTCCCTGTGTTGCCCAGGCTGGTCTCTAACCTCTTGGCCTGAAGTGATCCTCCTGCCTTGGCCTCCCAAAGTGGCCTGTGCCCATTCTTATAATTGGTTTCTTACTGCACTTTTTCCACTTAATATATTGTAAGCCTTTTCCATGTAAGTTAATAATAATTCTCATGTATGTGATCATTAATGCTGCATGATGTTCTCTTTATATCAAAATGTGTTTCATCATTTCTCTGTTTTTGGACATTTAAGTTTTTAGCTTTTTATTGTTAGAAATAACACTGTAGGCTGGGTGCAGTGGCTCACACCTGTAATCCCAGCACTTTGGGAGACTGAGTCATCTGAGGTCAGGAGTTTGAGACCAGCCTAGCCAACATGGTGAAACCCCATCTCTAGCCAGGTATGGTGCTGGGTACCTGTAATCCCAGCTACTCTGGAGGCTGAGGCCAGAGAATCACTTGAACCTGGGAGAAGGAGGTTGCAGTGAGCCAAGATCGTGCCATTGCACTCCAGCCTGGGCCACAAGAGTAAAACTCCATCTCAAAAAAATAAATAAATAAAAATAAAAAGTTTTTTAAAAAGAAAGAAAGAACAGTGTAGTGAACATTTATCCTTACAGCTAAATATTTGTGTGTACTTTGTGTGTATTTGTGATGGTTTCTTTTTTTTTTTTTTTTTTTTTTTCTTTGAGACAGAGTCTCACTCTGTCGCCCAGGCTTGAGTGTAGTGGCGGGATCTCAGCTCACGGCTCACTGCAACCTCTGCCTCCAGGGTTTAAACAATTCTCCTGCCTCAGCCTCCCAAGTAGCTGGGATTACAGGCGCCCACCCCCATGGCCCAGCTAATTTTTTGTATTTTTAGTAGAGACAGGGTTTCACCATGTTGACCAGGCTGGTCTCGAACTCCTGACCTCAGGTGATCCACCCAACCTGGCCTCCCAAAGTGCTGGGATTACAGGTGTGAGCCACCACACCCGTACTGTGATGGTTTTTCTTTGCAATAAATTCTAAGCTTAAGAACAAAGGTTTTTAAGGTGTTTTAAGGCTTCTGATGCATATTGTCAAATACTCTCTTCAGAAAAAAAAGTACTGATTTACATTGCAGCAATTAGATATGAGTGTATGTTTTTCCACACTTTTGCCAATACTTACAATTATTTTTTTAATCTTGCATATTTACTAGGTAAAATTGTTTCTCATTATTAAGGCATTATTAGTGAGATTGAATAATTTTTTGTTTATTCAACAATTGTATTTCTTCAACGAACTACTTTTTCATGACCTTTGCTCTTTTTTATATTGGATATTTGCTTTCCTACTTTCTGGCATTGATTTCTGAGGGCTTGTTTTTTATATATATATATATATATATTTTTTTTTTTTTTTTTTTTTATTATACTTTAAGTTCTAGAGTACATGTGCATAACGTGCAGGTTTTTTACATATGTATACTTGTGCCATGTTGGTGTGCTGCACCCATCAACTCATCAGCACCCATCAACTCGTCATTTACATCAGGTATAACTCCCAATGCCATCCCTTCCCCCTCCGCCGTCCCGGGCTTTTTATATATTAAGTGTAGTGATCTTCCTGTTCGCTGTGGTGCAGATATTTTCCCATTTGTCATTTGTTTTAACTTTATAGAATTGTTTGACATGTCTTTTTAAAGTTTTTTATGGAATTATTTGTTTATTTTGTGGATTCTGTCCTCACCTTTTATGAATATTAATGCCTTCTCTCACCCCAAAATCATAACTATCTACTTGCATTATCTAGAATAAAACTTTTTTAATCTCTCTGGGATTTATTTTAATGTATGATATGAGAAAGGGAAACATTTTTTCCTGAGTAGTTAACCAGTTGCCCCAGCATTGTTTATTGATTAATGCCAATTGTTTATTGATTAATGCCTCCGTTGTTTACAGTTAATTGGGAATTGAATCTGTTCCTGGGATTTCTATTCCTGACCATTTTTGTTTACTATCTGACACTGTTTTAAATTTCGTAATGTGTGTAATGTGGTAACATTTGGTACTTCATCTTTCCCATCATTATACTTTTTCAGTATTTTCTTGACTGTTCTAAATTGTTTTCTTTTGGACAAATTTTTGTATCTGCTTTTTTAATTTTAAAAAACTTTGCAACTTTGTATGAAATTGTTACATTTATAAATTGGTGAAATTGGGTCTTTCAGTATTGAGTATTCTCTAATCACTATCTCTGTTTATTAAGATATTTTTAAAAAAGTTTTTCAGTATAATTTTGTTTTCTTCATCTGAATATGGCTACTTTTTCCTAAATATTTTAAAATTTCTGTTATTCTAATATAATACTTTTTTTTCTTTCCAAATATTTTTTCATTGATCATTTCTAATTTATAGGAAAAGTTAGGAATTATAATACTAATTTGAAAACATTCATTTTTATGAATTTACTTGATGACCAGTTTTTTGAACAATCTTATTTTAATAGTTTTTCATTTCATTTGGAATTGTTTTGTCTGCAAGTAATTTTTTCTTTTTTTAATATGCATAGTCTGTTTTTCTCTAACTATAAATTAGCTGAAACTGCAGAATAGTCTTAAGCAATTAGGTTAGTAAGGGTATTCTTGTATTTTTTTTTTCAATTTAGAGACAGAGTCTATATGGCCAAGCTGATCTCAAACTCCTAGGCTCAAGTGATCCTTCTACCACAGCCTCCTGAGTAGCTAGAGGCACATGCCACCGCACCTGGCTAACATCTTTGTATGTTAATATTAAATATGATGCTAGCTTTTGATTGAAATGAGTATTTTCTTTTTAAAAGAAGTAGTCTTCTATTTCTAGATTACTAAGATTTTTCTTAAACATGAGGATTGACTATGGAATTTATCAACCACAGTTTCACTTCTGTACAGGTGATCATAAAATTTTATCATTTTGACTAATAAATTTATTTATTTATTTATTCTGAGGCAGGGTTTTACCCTGTCACCCAGGTTGGAGTGCAGCAGTGTGGTCTCAGCTCACTGCAAGCTCTGCCTCCCAGGCTCAAGCGATCCTCCCACCTCAGCCTTCCAAGTAGCTGGGACCACAAGCGTGTGCCACCATGTCCAGCTAATTTTTTTTTTTTGCATTTTTGGTCGAGATAGGGGTTTGCAGTGTTGCCCAGACTGGTCTTGAACTCCTGAGCTCAGGAGATCTGCCCATCTTGGCCTCCCAAAGTGCTGGGATTATAGATATGAGCCACTGTGGCCAGCTTTGACTATTAGTTTTATTATTGCATTATTTTGGTGCCTGTCACCTAAGCAAAGATTGGGAATTGGTAAAGGATGGTATGTTTAGGGAATAATAGTTGAGCCTGGAGTCTAAGGAACAGGTAGGGAAATGGCATAAAAGAGAATTTGAAAGTTATATTAAAGACAGCTGTACAGATATACAAATGCCAGCCTAAGGAGTGTGATTACCTTCTACTGCAAAACAATTGAAGATTTTAGAACCCAGAACTAGGATGATGAGTCCGACTTTAGAATTTATAGAATGATATTACAGGTGGGGGAGATTTTGGAAGATACTGGTCAGTTAAGAGATTACTGGGCTAGACACAGTGGCTCACTCCTAGAATCATAGCACTTTCAAAAGCCAAGGCAGGAGGATGGCTTGGGGCTGTAAATTTAAGACCATCCCTGGATAACAAAGCAAGATCTCACCTCTACCAAAAAAAAAAAAATTAGCCAGGCACAGTGGTATGTGCCTGTAGTCCCACCTACTCAGGAGGCTGGGGTGGGAGGATCACTTAAATATAGGAGGCCAAGGCTGCAGTGAGCTATGATCATACCACTGCACTCCAATGTGGATAACATAGCAAGACCCTGTCTCTAAGAAAAAAAAAAAAGAGAGAGAAATAATTGGTATGTCCAAATGAGAGGTAGTACATGAGGTCATAGAAGACCTCTGCTTGGGATTAGTATAGGAACACAGGCCCAGGTTCACGTCTCCTTGCGTTTCCCCAGAGGCAGGAGTAGAGAGTGTGCTGCATCTGCAGTGGCATAGGCTTTTCTTTTTAGAAACAAAGAAGAAAGTGGTGAGTAGAGGAGGCAGAGCTTTGTGTCTGTCCCAACCTCAAACAGCCATTGATTCACCCCTTTGGCTCTATGAGCAGGGCTGTGTGTGTTCCTCTGACAGCCACCAGTCACCTCCTGCATGCCTCCAGGACCAAGGGGAGCTTTCTCCAATCTCATGCCTTGTCCCTAATCTTTTTCTGTGGGTACCAGCAGCCTGTGGGAAAGAGATTTGCAGTGAGTGTGAGCGCCCCTTATGGCTAAAGCTTGCAGTTGTTCCGGAATAAAACACTAGCTCTCATTGACCTTTGGCAGTTCCTTAAAATTTTAGCTGACTTCTTATTGTATGCATGGTGGCCACTGCCTCATTCTCCCTCCCATGCTGTGCCACAAGTGAGAATTTGTATGTCTACTCTGCTGCCTTCTCTCCTTCGTTCATTTGTTTATAAATTTATATTTATTTACTTATGTTAATTATACTGCTTACTGGCTTCAGAACACCTCCCACCACCCCTCACATCAGGCAGGCCACGTGCTCAGCTCTCCAAGGTCGGAAGGAATGAGGAAAAGTGTGTTTATTCCATCTTTCTGGAAGCAAAAATCTCTGCCTGTCTTTTTATATCATTCCTGTTTTTCCTGTTTAGTACAAAAACTGAGAAGAGCAGTTTGGTCAACAAACTACTAATGACATGTGTTATGTTTATTGGCCCTTGGGTTTTTTGTTTGTTTGTTTGTTTTTGAGATGGAGTCTTAACTCTGTCGCCCAGGCTGGAGTGCAGTGGTGCAATCTCAGTTCACCGCAACCTCTGCCTCCCAAGTTCAAGTGATTCTCCTGCCTCAGCCTCCTGAGTAGCTGGGATTACAGGTGCCTACCACCATGCCCGACTCATTTTTGTGTTTTTAGTAGAGACAGGGTTTCACCATGTTGGCCAGCCTGGTCTCAAACTCCTGACCTCAGGTGATCCATCCGCCTTGGCCTCCCAGAGTGCTGGGATCACAGGTGTGAGCCACTGCGCCCAGCCAGCCCTTAGGTTTTTAACCTTCTCAGATCTTTATTGCAGTTACCTGCCACTGAGGATCTAGCCCTTCCCTACTTCTTTTTCTTAGTCAATAATAAAATATTAGTAAAATATGTTTTCTATAATAGAACAGAAAACAATTGAACACATTTTCTATCACAAAATACACTGAGATGGAGCTCTTGGTACCAAGGATTATTTTTTTAATCACCATCTTATTCTGAGATTTTTCTTTTAGAAAGTTGAAATACGAAACTTTAATAATGGTTACCATTTGGAATGAGAATTAGAGGAGGAGAATGACACCTTATAATTGTTTGAATTTTTTCTACCTTATGTCACTACATTTTTTTAAGTTAAAATAAAACCTGCCAGGCACGGTGGCTCATGCCTGTAATCTGAGCACTTAGGTAGGCCAAGGCGGGCGGATCACCTGCAGTCAAGAGTTCAAGAGCAGCCTAGCCAACATGGCAAAACCCCATCTCTACTGAAAATACAAAAATTTACCAGGTGTGGTGGCGCATGCCTGTAGTCCCAGCTACTGGGGAGGCTGAGGCAGGAGAATCGCTTGAACCCAGAAGACGGAGCTTGCAGTGAGCTGAGATCGCGCCACTGCACTCCAGCCTGGGTGACAGAGTAAGGCTCCGTCTCAAATAAATAAATAAATAAATAAATAAAGCCATGACTTGAGAACTTTACTGTGTGAGAGGCACTGTGCTACCCTGTGAGGAAGCGTTTCACATTCCTCATTTTATATCAGAACTGAGGCTCAAGGGCTTATTCTCACCACCAATCATGGTATGTGGCTTGGGTGCAAAATTTGAAATTCAAGCCACCGTTGGTGGGGAGTAATCAAGCTTACTGTTGAGGGTCTAATATCTAGACTCAGAATGCTTTGGGTTTGAAACAGCTCTCACGTAACTACCTTGGGCAAATTACTTAAATTCCTCTCATTCCTCATATGCAGAATGAGAATAAAGATAGTACTTATCTCATGGGGTTCTTGTGGAGAGTAAAGGAGGTATCCTTGTAAAACACACAGAATATGCCTGGCAGTCAGTGATAGTGGTGTCAGTTCCCATGTATAGGTTGTAGCTCTGAATTTACTTGACTTTATAGTTCTAGTGTCTAACTCCTGATTTATAATAATTACTATGCCTCTTAATCCAAATTCTAGAGTAGAAACCTCTCCTCACCTTGGGTTGGGTTTTCATCCTGGTCAAGTTGGCTATGATTAGGAAACAGTCTCTGTAGCCCTCTAGAAAGGCCACCCTTTCAGCAAGACTGGGAGGAATGACATAGGCCGGGCAGATTACCTAAATTTGAATCATACACAGTAGAACTTAAATGTGTTTGGTTTTATCTTTTAAACTTTCCATAGTTTCCAAATGTTTTGAAAGGAGTCAAAGTAATGTTACTTTTTATTTTGAAAAAAGAAAACTGCCATTCTTTTAAACTTATTTTCCTGTGTTATAATAGTACGTTGTCTCTCTAATAGGTTAATACTCAGAGCCTACACAATAACCTTATTTATTTTTCAGGTTACAGAATACCTATATGCTAATAAAATGGCTTTCCGATACCCAGAACCTGAAGACAAGGCCAAATATGTTAAAGAAAGAATATGGCGGAGTGAATATGATTCCCTGCTGCCAGATGTGTATGAATGGCCGGAATCTGCATCAAGCCCTCCTGTGATAACAGAATAGAAGCACTCCCCTGATAAATACTTTCTGTGCTCCAGGGAATCCCTTTTTTCAGACAAGAAGAGATAATGTCCTCAGTTTTATGGTGTTTTCTGTGTTTTCTTCTGCCCAGCCACTTTGGTTGATGTATTTTTTTCCATGCGTCTCCACATCTGTTGGGGTAGACTTGTTGATTGATTGCATTGCCCACCAGCACCCTACAATCAGATAGTTGTGATGCTTTAATTCTAACATACAGCCCATACCACATCCAGGAGATGTAAAAAGTGTGTTTGTGAATGTCTTCACTTGTATTCTAATTCAGACTTGCCAAAGTATTTGCTATTTACTATTATGGGTAATAATCTTCTCTCGCCTGGTTGTTTTAGAGCTACTAAAATAGAAATTTACTTTTGTGGATAGAAGTACAGAATTTTAAGAAGAAACTAAATTTTAAGGAAAAATTGTCAGCATCTAAAAATGTTCTTCTACATCTGCTTCATCTTACCTTCATACTCTGAAATTCCCTTATAGCAGACAGAGCTAGGGAAACATTAAAATTTTACCCTATTTATTTTCTGGAACTAAATCAAGGCTTAACTATAACATTTTGAGAGTAATGGGAACTACTGCTGGCTTTAAATAAATAAAAGTCATTGTTTTCAACAGTGTATAAAAATCATAATGTAACCTTTTTATTTAATAAATATCTTAAATTTAATTGCTTCAGTTATGCTATCTTATTGCCCAACTAGAAATTTAGATTTGCTTATGAAAAACACATATTTTTGTTACTTCTAGATGATTCTAGGAGGGAGTATAAGATACCTAACTCATATGGGGAACATCACATGACTTTTAAAATCTAAGTTAGTCATGCTTCACATCAAAATGAGTCATATTTAACTGGAGAAACTATGCCCTTATTCCAGAACTGATGCTCTTTATTACTTGAGATAATTTTGGAATGTTACTATGATACTGTTTCTTTGAATGTCATTAGTAGTGACATCTCTTTCTCCATTGAAGGCAGACTTAATTTTTTTAAGCCACCAAAATTAATTTAGAGCTAAGCGGGAATGAATAAGGTTGGTGTTCATCCAGGAAATGCCCTTTTTAATCCCAGTAAAATGGGCAATTATGGCTAATGAGAACAGTTTTCTTGTGTAGCTTGCATATTGAAGAATTCTAAAGGAAAATGTATCTGCCTACCGTGGTTGCTTTGAGGGAAGAAAACTTTTAAATGCTCATTCTAGGACAGAACAACAACAGATATTCATTGATAATATGAGCATGCACAGTATTTTATATTGCTTTGTAGGAAAAAAGAGACTTCACTTTTTTCATCTTCTGCCTATGGGTACAAATTGATTCTTTTTTTTTTTTTTTTTTTTTTAAAAACAGAGTCTCGCTCTGTTACCAGGCTGGAGTGCAGTGGGGTGATCTCAACTCACTGCAACCTCTGCCTCCCAGGTTCAAGTGATTCTCCTGCCTTAGCCTCCCAAGTAGCTGGGACTACAGGCACGTGCCAGCACGCCCAGCTCATTTTTGTATTTTTCATAGAGACAGGGTTTCACCACATTGGCCATGAGGGTCTCGATCTCCTGACCTTGTGATCTGCCCATCTTGGCCTTCCAAAGTGCTGGAGTTAACAGGCGTGAGCCATGCGCCCGGCCAATTTTTTTTTTTTTTTTTTGAGACAGTCTTGCTCCTGTCGCCCAGTCTGGAGTGCAGTGGCATTATCTCTGCAACCTCTGCCTCCTCAGTTCAGGCGATTCTCCTGCCTTAGCCTCCCAAGTGGCTGGAATTACAGGCACCTGCCACCACACCCAGCTAATTTTTGTATTTTTAGTAGAGACAGGGTTTTACCATGTTGGCCAGGCTGGTCTCAAACTCCTGACTTCAGGTGATCCACCCACCTTGGCCTCCCAAAGTGCTGGGATTACACGTATGAGCCACCACACCTGGCCCAATTCATAATAATTTTGAATATAATTTGATAATTTTAAAATGGTTGCAATGGCATTGCCATTTGGAGTATGGGAAAGTGCAGTTGGTTAATTCATTGAACAGATGAGTAAAGTCAGAAGTCTTTTTCATAACATATGGTCACAATTCCTTTCTTTTAATTAAAGATGAAAGGTTTGTGGGTTTTGGTTTGTTTGTTTTAGATGCAGGGTTTTGCTGTGTCGCCCTTGCTGGAGGGCAGTGGCTGTTCACAGGCGTGGGTCATAGAGCACTGCAGCCTGGAACTCCTGGGTTCAGGCTCTCCTCCTGCCTCAGCCTCCTGAGCAGCTTGGACTAAAGGTGTGCACCACTGCACCTGGCTGAGAGGCTTCTGTTTCTCATGTTCCCTCTGTCAAAACAAAATCACGCCTAAAAATACTCTCTGTGTGAAATCTTGATTTTAGTTCAACCTAAGAAGTATAATAAGTATAAACCTGTTTCTTGCTTAATGTTTATTGAAGGCAGGAACATATGCTGAATTAAAGTAATTTTACTAAGAAGTTTGCTTATTAAGTATGTCTGGTACAGTCTTCATGGAAGTTAAGTATTTTAAGGAAAAAAATAGGCTAAATGGCATATAGCCTTCTTAAATAAAACTTCTATTTTTTTTAAAAGCTCCCTGTTTTCATTGTTATTTACCAGTCAATATTTTAACAAGTATCAATTATTAGATGTAAATAAAGTAAAATTGCTTAATATTAAGCTAAGAATACAGGAAGGATTATTAGCATTGAGGAAGTCGGGGGAGGCCAGAATGGCATCAAGCTGGAAAAGAAATTAAAATGTTACCTTCGATGAGACTTTACCTAGCAAGAAGGTAATTATTTTGAATAACAGCAATAGAGAATCTTCTATTTTGAATTGAGAAGAAATTCTGATGATTAGAGTGGCAGTAAGAGAAAAAGGTGAGAATACATGTGTTTCTAATCTCCCACGACCACCTGTTGTATGGAACAAATTGGATTACTAGCAAGGGTAAGGTTTATTGACAATAATGAGAAGTTTTAGTCCAAGATTTTAGTTAAAATATTTTTAAAGGATGGATTCATAACCAAGAAGTTGCCTCAGATCACTGTGAAGCTTTAAAATGCAGGTGCCTTTGCTCCTCTTCCCTCCAGGCCCCCAGGGCAGAGTCCTGGCTGGTGTCTCTTCAGGACGTCCCCCTGACACACCGATTCTGCCTTCACAATCACTGCCTTAAAGCAAGCAGCAGAATCTTTTGGAGAACTAACAAGATTCTGATGCTGATGGAGGGGACCTGGGATAGGGCCTCAGATTCTACTTTTTTGTTTGAGACAGGGTCTCTTCCTCTCTCACCCAGGCCGGAGTGAGCACCCAGCACGCGCTCACTGCAACCTCCACCTCCTGGGCTCAGATGATCCTCCCGCCTCAGCCTCCTGAGTAGCTGGGACTATAGGCGCAAGTCACCACACCCAGCTAATTTTTGTATTTTTAGAAGAGTTGGGTTTTTGCCATGTTGCCTGGGCTGGTCTCGAACTCCTGACCTCAAGTGATTCAACCACCTCGGCCTCCCAAAGTGCTGGAATTACAGGCATGAGCCACTGCACCCAGCCGAGAATGTCCGTTTCTGACAGGCTCCCAGGTGATGCCTATGCTGCTGGTACAGTGAACAACATGCTAAGAGGCATTGCTCCAAGGTACTGCATGTAGTGAGCAGTTCTTTATTGTTCATGTACCATATACTTCAATTTACATGAAAAAGATCAACTGAAATTATGTTCTTACACAAAATAGTTTTCATCTAGTTTTATTATGTTTTTACAGACTGTTTACAAGAACAAAAATTAATAGAGAATTTTTGAACATACTTTTCTGAAAACATATAAAAACTAGAATACTCTTTAATTCTAAATTATAGATTTGTAGCATACTTAGTGAACCTAGCAACCAATTTTCATTTGTAAAAGATTAGCTATCAAGTGGACATTTATTTCTCTGTTATCAGCTTTCTTAGGACATGACTTACCTTATCCTTTGTCGTTTTTCTATAAATTGTCAGCCTCTGGAGAAACACGATTTTGCATTTTTGCCGATGAGTTGCCAATGAATTAAGACCAAAACATCATTATTAAGGAGTATGAAGCATTATTTACTGGCTCTCAGATAACAGAAAACCCAAAAGGGATGGTGGGGGAGTGAAGAAAGCCTTTCCTTGGGAAAAATACTTCAAGTGCTCCTGCAGCTTTTTTCTCAAGCCCAGTCAGTATCCTTCAAGAATAACTTTTTCATACTTTTTTTGGTTTGTTTCTGCTAGCTTTATGACAGAGGTTATAATACTCTTTTCTCCTCTCTTCTTCTTTGACATGTTACGTTGTCTTTTTTTTTTTTTTTTTTTTTTTTTTTAACTTCTTCATACTCTTAAAAAGCTCCAGAGTGGCCAGGTATGGTGGCTCACGCCTATAATCCCAGCACTTTGGGAGGCCGAGGCGGGCGGATCACGACGTCAGGAGATCGAGACAATCGTGGCTGACACGGTGAAACCCCCGTCTCTACTAAAAATACTAAAAATTAGCCAGGCATGGTGGTGAGTGCCTGTAGTTCCAGCTGCTCGGGAGGCTGAGGCAGGAAAATGGCGTGAACCCGGGAGGCAGAGCTTGCAGTGAGCTGAGATCGCGCCACTGCACTCCAGCCTGGGCGGCACAGCGAGACTCCATCTCAAAAAAAAAAAAAAGCTCCAGGGCTTTGTTGAATTCACCAAAATGGAGTCCGCTCTGGTGAGCCTACGTAATACTCGAGAGCATTAATATAAACCTATAGCTCTTTACTGGGCTTCCATTTAAAGGGAAGTCCTGAGAATGAAATGGCACCAGCATCGTGTTTCCATCCAAGACAAGACCACACGTGTTCAGGTGCCACGCATTCATGTAGCTCTCAACTGATTCGTGGTTTCCACTTTGTGCATCTAATTATTAAAATGAAGCTCTCTACAGGTGAGCTGAAGTAACATACTTCATATTTAAAATATTCACAGCAATTTGACCATAGAAAACTTTCTCATCTGAAATCAGGATAAGATTTTTTTTTTTTTAATGTAAGCAGAGAAAAAACTCAGTGCTTTATTTCAAATTTCAGTAAGTTCAGGTGGGCCTAATTAAGACATGACTATTACTACAAATCCTATTCTTGCCAGAAGTTACTTAGATAGACTAGCGATTGGATTTTAAAAACATTTTCCTTTCTTGAATAAGGAAAATTGTGCATCACAAAGAGAAAAGTAAATATGGAAATATGTTCATAGTTCAGTTGCATAAAATAGACACATTAAGTCAAGTGATTTGAATGCTTAGTATCTTTTGGTAAACAGCATTTTGTCAACAAACTTTTCATATGGCTATAGGATCTTGTTTTTTCCAAATAAAAACTTTGCAATTGGGAAAGTTATTCCTCCATTCAGCACACTTTTTAATGTTAAGACTAGGGGAAACTTGTGGGTATATATTCATTGGTTTTCAGGATTTTCTTTTATGTTCTAGAAAAGTAATTTTTCCTTTCCTAGTTTTAATTGTATATTCTAGCAAATCATTGATTCCTATGCAGCCATTGGATTATCACCAACACATTTGGTATATACAATGGGCTAATAATGACAAACTAAAGTTTATGGATAATACCTACTCTATACCAGACGCTGTTCTAAGGATCTGACATAATTTAATCCTCACTCCTAACCTCTGTTTCTGTGCCTGATTTACAGATAGGGACAGAGGCACAGAGAGGCTAAGTGACTTGTCAAAGGTCTTAGGATGTGTGGCAGAGCCTGGGTTTTTAGCTCAGACCCCTCTCAGTGAAGAAAGGCTTCTGTGTAGGCGATTTTATCTAATACCTTCAGGAACTGTTACTTCAGATGAGAGCTCTTACCTATTCTTATGAGATTAGTCTTAGGTCCTTTTTAATACATTTTACCAGTTCATCTGATTTTTACTTTGTTCCCATTTATAATTCAAATATAATACAAGCCGTTTATTCATTTAGTGTTCAGCATTGTAAGTATTGGACACAAACATTAAATATTTGGTTTTGAATTTAATAAATTACACCAAAAATCTCGGTAGCCAATTCACTAACATCTTTTGATTTCGTAATCTTCGCAGAATCAACAACTGTTATCACCTCTGTGCAAATCAGTTTCAGTTGTGCTTATATATTATAATATTCACTTTAGGAATCTACCTGTCAATTTGCAATTCAATTATAAGGCATATTTTAAGTGATATCTATGTATTGTATATATATATTCCATCAAAAGGTGAGAATAATTAGAAAGTAGTAATATTAAAATATGTATGAAATAAGAACTTTCTTAAAAGACCTAGTTTAGCTGAATAAATGACAATATAAAATGTCTGCCCAATGTTTTATTATACTTTGCCTAATGACCTTGAAATTTAACCGAAATTAAAACCGTACTTTTGCAGTTGATATTTGTGTGTTCCCTTTGATAACATCCCAAGCACTAATTATTGACTTAAGGAAGCCACGTATTGCAAGTCATTGCTTAGCCTGTCACATCTTTGTGTTGATAAGATGATGGAATGGGTAGTCTTGTAGTAATTGCTTATGGGAATGCTAGTTTAAGAGGAATGCCTTGTATAGAACATATTATACCAGATTGACTTGTTAAAAATGGTTCCAAGAATCAGTCTTAAAACTTCATAATTATGTAAATTATTTTTTCTCTTTTGTGACATGTTGTAATGAGATGTGTGTTCTTATATTTTCTTAGTAAAATTTTCTTATGCATAAAATGCTTTATGGTCTTGTTTTTAAAGGCTCTATGTATAGGACACTTTTGAAACTTGGTAATATAAACCTTAACACACACACACTCTCTCTCTCTCCAGAATACTTGATCCCCTGGGAATGTGTTGTTGGACTTAAATTCACATATGGAGTACTAGTTTTGCTCCTCAGCTTTTCATTCCCTTTTGTTCAGCTTCCTACCCTATTCCTCTCCTTATTTGATTTAATTATGATACTAAAGGAATTCTCTATCGCCTTTTCTTCTCCCCACTTCTCACACACAAACACCGAGACTCTAATGTTAAAATACTAAATCAGGAGAGATGTATGTTGATTTTGTGATGAAGGGGGGAATTATATAATAACAAATACCGACTGAGACCCTCAGATAAAAGTTCTTTTTTTGCCTCAGGATTCATGAATAGCTTCCGGGAGTCCACAAAGCCCCTGAAATAATACATGATCCTATGCTTGTGTCTCTTGGAGGGAGAGAATCCATCACCTTCATCAAAGGGCCCTTTTTTTTTTTTTTTTTTTTTGAGACACAGCCTCCCTCTGTCGCCCGGGCTGGAGTGCAGTGGCCGGATCTCAGCTCACTGCAATCTTCGCCTCCCGGGTTCACGCCATTCTCCTGCCTCAGCCTCCCGAGTAGCTGGGACTACAGGCACCCGCCACCTCGCCCGGCTAGTTTTTTGTATTTTTTAGTAGAGACGGGGTTTCACCGTGTTAGCCAGGATGGTCTCGATCTCCTGACCTCATGATCCACCCGTCTCGGCCTCCCAAAGTGCTGGGATTACAGGCTTGAGCCACCGCGCCCGGCCCAAAGGGCCCTTTCTTTTACCAGAATACGTTGAGAAAAACTAGCCTACACCTCTTTTTTTTTTTTTTTTTTTTTCGAGACAGATTCTCACTCTTGTCACACAGGCTGGAGTGCAGTGGGGTGATCTCAGCTCATTGCAGCCTCTGCCTCCTGAGTTCAGGTGATTCTCACCTCAGCCTCCCAAAGTGCTGGGATTACAGGCGTGAGCCACCATGCCCGGCCGGCCTATACCATTTTTTTAACAAGTCCATCATGCTTCTTTATTGGGAGGGCTGGCATGGTGAAATACAGGCCCCAACTTGCATACAGGCTGAAACAGGTAGCCAGACCAATAAAGGCCTTTCGTTGCCTCTATAGTAAATAACACCCAGATACCTCAGCAAAAGCAGTGGGTCAGCAGCACGTACTTCCCCAAATACAACTGCTCTGTTCTTGAATCCTGAACAGTGTGGACCTCAGATACCACCTGGTCTGTGTCCAAACTGAATAGAATGCAACTTTGAAAACAAATGATTTTCTTTCTCAAGCTGATCTAAAAATTACACTTACAACCTCGCAGATCTCCAACTGCTGGGAATACAAGTAACTACCATCTCCAATTGCAGCGCTCTGAAATTCATCGTGGCTTTCATGTGGAAGCCATGCCTCCTGTGGGCTGCTCTTAGCCAGTGATTTCTCACAGCAGGGATGGTATGACAGGCCTATTCCTGGAAGACAGGAGACTCCTCGGATGTGTAGCTTTAGCCCAAGCCCTCCCCCGTAGCCTTGCCAAGCTCAGAACTGTACTTCAACCTAAGGCACTTCTTCACTCAACCTCTCTTCCTTTCCTGTCTCTTTCACTTGGGATCAGATCTGTATGATGCTATGAAGGCTCTTGCATGCTCTTCCTGGCTCCCTCCCCACCTTCACAGACATTTCTTCTCATATAAATTACTTGCATATCAGCTGGATACGGTGGCTCATGCCTGTAATCCTAGCACTTTGGGAAGCTGATATGGGAGGATTTCTTGAGCTCAGCAGTTCGAGGCCAGCCTGGGCAACACAGTGAGACCTCATCTCTACAAAAGATACAAACAATTAGCCAGCATGGTAGTGTGCCCCTGTAGTCCCAGCTACTCGGGAGGCTGAGGAGGGTGGATTGCTTCAGCCCAGCAGGTCAAGGCTGCCGTGAGTCCTGATTGTGCCACTGCACTATTTCAAGAGACCAAAAAAAATTACTAGCATGTCTATTCTCATCTTGGATGAGATGTTCCTTTTTGGATGACCCAGACTAACATAGCAGGTGATTCAGGATGTAGGTTTGCCAATCAGAAACACTAAAACTATTAGAGCTATTGGTAAGGTAATTAGACTTTCTAGATTTTCTGATATGATCTTTCTTCCAGATACACTGTCTCAACTCCAGACCATGTCGTGAGCTAACCTAAACCAATTTGGACACATGTTCCCAAAATAGGTACTTTCAGGTGGCTCACAGTACCAAAGAGGTTTTAAAAACGAGCCCCAGACCAAATTCTGCCATGTATGCAAACATTCATGAAGCAAATATTCATTAATAAGCAGGCACAGGCCAAGCATGATGACTCACACCTATAATCCCAGCATTTTGGGAGGCCGAAACAGGGGAATCACTTGAGCCTAGGAGTTAGAGATCAGGCTGGGCAACATAGTGAGACCTTGTCTCTACCAATTAAATTTAAATTTAATTTAAAATTAAATTAGCCAGGTGTGTTTGTATACACCTGTGGACCCAGCTACTTGGGAGGCTGGGTTGGGAGGATCTCTTGAGGCTGGGATGTCAAGGCTGCAGTGAGCTGAGACTGTGCCGCTGCACTCTAGCCTGGGTGGCAGAGTGAGACTCCATCTCAAAAAATAATAAGAATAATAAAAAATAAATAATTTAAAAAGCAGACACAAAACAACTCATATTTCTTAGTCTACTCAGGCTGTCGTCACAAAATATCAGAAACTGAGTGGCTTAAACAACAAAAATTATTTCTTCACAGTTCTGGAGGCTGGAACTCCAGCAGTTTCTGGTGAGGGCTGTCTTCCTGGCTTATAGATGGCCACCTTTTTACTGTGTGCTCACAGGGCCTTTTCTCAATGTGTGCATGTGGAGGGAGGGAGAGAGCAGAGGACAGAGAAAGCGCATGTTCTGGTCTCTCTTTCTCTCTCTTTTTTTTTTATTATTATACTTTAAGTTCTAGGGTACATGTGCATAACGTGCAGGTTTGTTACATATGTATACTTGTGCCATGTTGGTGTGCTGCACCCATCAACTCATCAGCACCCATCAACTCGTCATTTACATCAGGTATAACTCCCAATGCAATCCCTCCCCCTTCCCTGCTCCCCATAATAGGCCCCGGTGTGTGATGTTCCCCTTCCCGAGTCCAAGTGATCTCATTGTTCAGTTCCCACCTACGAGTGAGAACATGCGGTGTTTGGTTTTCTGTTCTTGCGATAGTTTGCTGAGAATGATGGTTTCCAGCTGCATCCATGTCCCTACAAAGACACAAACTCATCCTTTTTTATGGCTGCATAGTATTCCATGGTGTATATGTGCCACATTTTCTTAATCCAGTCTGTCACTGATGGACATTTGGGTTGATTCCAAGTCTTTGCTATTGTGAATAGTGCCGCAATGAACATCTCTTTCTCTTCTTATAAGGACACAAATCCTCAATCAGGGCCCTACCCTTACGACTTGATTTCACCTTAATTCCTTCTGTAAAGACCTCATCTCCAAATACAGTCACATTGAAGTTTAGGGATTCAACATTTGAAATTTGGGGAGACATTCAATTTAGTACATAGTATGAACTGTACATTTGATGACATTCTAGCTCTCTGTCCTTTTAGGGCCTCTAACGATACCTTATAGGAAAGGTTCACTCAAGGAGAACAACATCCCCGAGGCAGGATTTTTAATGCCCTCTACTTGGCATCATGAAATTAGAAAAGGCTCTCCCCAAGACAGCCAGGGAATCCAAGCTCAGGCGCCATTCCAAGGGTATAAGTTATAATCTCAATAGATTCTTTAGTTTGTTAATCCAAGGATGGAGAAAATCTCTGAATTATTTCAGCCAATCTACCTCTATTGAATACCCTGCATTTTACCAATGATAGCTTATTTCTAACATTCATCATGCTAAATAACAAACCAATAAAACCCAGTTTTTGACATTCAGTATGCTAATTTGCAAATCATTGGTTTTCTATCAAAATGATAATAGCAGAAGGTCTTGTGGTAGCTACTTTTACAGTGCAGCTCTTTCTGATTTAAGGCAATCATTCCAGTATTCTTATTGGCTGACCACCCCCTAAAATTAAAGCTTAAATCAATTGACAAATACTTAATAATACACCAGTAGACTGAAATATTTGAAAGCAAATTACAGGCCGGGCACGGTGGCTCACGCCTATAATCCCAGCACTTCGGGAGGCTGAGGCGGGCGGATCACGAGGTCAGGAGATCAAGACCATCCTGGCTAACATGGTGAAACCCTGTCTCTACTAAAAAATACAAAACATTAGCTGGGCGAGGTGGCGGGCACCTGTAGTCCCAGTAGTCGCAGCTACTCGGGAGGCTGAGGCAGGAGAATGGCGTGAACCCGGGAGGCGGAGCTTGCAGTGAGCCGAGATCGCGCCACTGCATTTCAGCCTGGGCGACAGAGCAAGACTTCGTCTGAAAATAAAATAAAATAATAAAATAAAATGCAAATTACAGGCGGGGCACAGTGGCTCATGCCTGAAATCCCAGCACTTTGGGAGGCCAAAGCGGTGGATCACTTGAGGTCAGGAATTCAAGACCACTCTGGCCAACATGGTGAAACTTCATCTCTACTAAAAAACACAAAAATTGGCCGGGCGCGGTGGCTCAAGCCTGTAATCCCAGCACTTTGGGAGGCCGAGACGGGAGGATCACGAGGTCAGGAGATCCAGACCATCCTGGCTAACACGGTGAAACCCCGTCTCTACTAAAAAATACAAAAAAAAAAAAACTAGCCGGGCGAGGTGGCGGGCGCCTGTAGTCCCGGCTACTCGGGAGGCTGAGGCAGGAGAATGGCGGGAACCTGGGAGGTGGAGCTTGCAGTGAGCTGAGATCCGGCCACAGCACTCCAGCCTGGGTGACAGAGCGAGACTCTGTCTCCAAAAAAAAAAAAAAAAAAAAAAAAAAAAAACACAAAAATTAGGCGGGCGTGGTGGCAGGTGCCTGAAATCTCAGCTACTCGGGAGGGTGAGGCAGCAGAATTGCTTGAACCCAGGAGGCAAAGGTTGCAGTGAGCTGAGATTACACCACTGCACTCCAGCCTGGACAACAGAGTGAGATTCCGACTCAAAAAATAAACAAATAGGCTGGGCATGGTGGCTCATGCCTGTAATCCCAGCACTTTGGGAGGCCGAGGCAGGTGGGTCACCTGAGGTCAGGAGTTTGAGACCAGCCTGGCCAACATGGTGAAACCCGGTCTCTACCAAAAATACAAAAACTAGCCTGGTTAGTGGCGGGCTCTTGTAATCCCAGCTACTCAGGAGGCTGAGGCAGGAGAACTGCTTGAACCAGGGAGGCGGAAGTTGTAGGGAGCTGAGATCGCACCATTGCACTCCAGCCTGGGTGGCAAGAGCGAAACTCCGTCTCAAAAAAATAAATAAATAAAATAATAAATAAATAAAATTATAGCTATTGTAACAGATCATCTCTCCCAATTTCACTTAGAAAATAGTCACTATAGATTTGGAAGGATAGTGTTTAAAAATGCTATCAAGAAGGGTATGGAAATAGTTCATTTGAGTGAAATCCAAGTGCCACTCTCTCTCTCTCTCTCTCTCTCTCTCTCACACACACACACACACACACACACAATGTAGACTGAAGTGAGGAAGAAGCAGGCTTAGATGAAGAAAACAAAAGTTCTGTGGGGGTCAGTTAAGTCTGAGGTGTGTATTAGACACGTTTTGGGTGACAGTCAACATCCACTCTGTTATTTTGGAGGGATTTCTCACTATGGCGGGTGTTGCAGGGGATAAGGTGTAATGTCTTCCACTATGGAAGCCAAAGCTGGTATGGGGAGGATCTGCCTGCACCCTACCTCATGGCAACCAAGAACCGAGGCCAGTATCTACTGGCGTTGTCCATGGCAATGCCCTAAGAAGACTCTGAGGCAAGACTTTGACTGTGGTTCCTGCTGCCTCCATTAGCTCATGTTTTCTGTCAATTCTGTGGATTATCCAGTTTCCTTCCAGTCTGCTTAAATTAGCCAAAATTAACTTCTGTTTTAGTAACCAATAATTCTAACTGACATCGAATGAAGAAGATCTCAGTTATTTATAAGGGTGTATATATTAGATCATTCAACCAGACTTTAAGCAAAGTGAGGACAGGAGTTGTGTCTTTTATTTCATATAGTCTCAAAATCTCTTTCTCACCCAGTCCAGGGCTCTTTCCCTTTATTTATTTATTTATTTATTTATTTATTTATTTATTAAGACTAGTCAAGTACAGTAGTGAGAAGGGGGTAAAGAGTAGAAAAAGGAACTGAATCTGTAACTGACTGTGAACAATCTACTGAGATTAATCACTACCTTTGGACCAGCACAGGATTCTTTTTCTACTCTATAGGTTTAAGCAGTGCTTGATTTCACATAATCAAATGATCAATTTCTGACTATAATTTGAAAGAGAAAAACAGTGATGAAGCCTGCCATGTTAGCAGTTTGTTGGCTCTAAAACTTGCCTACTACTTTTTAGTGATTTGTAATCAAAGGCATTATTTTCCCCCTTCATTCTACGTTAGTTTTTTTTTGTTTTTTTTTGTTTGTTTGTTTGTTTTTTTGAGCAGCAGCAAGATTTATTGTGAAAAGTGAAAGAACAAAGCTTCCACAGCGTGGAAGGGGACCAGAGCGGGTTATCTCATTCTAAGTTAGTTACCCCTGAGGACAAGGCAGTAGGTAGGTTTATTTACTGATTCTAGAAGACCACTATTATATTACATGTAGATTACCTCTAAGCAGAGAGCAAGAGAGAAAAGAGAAAACAGCTTTCTCTTATCTGTATAAATTGTACTATTAGATGTGCTAAGTATCACTTTGAAATGACTTAAATTTGAATAACTCATTACAAAGCATTTCAACAAGCACCATTTAGTCCTTATAGCAAAAGTTAAGGCAAAAAGACAATTATTATCCTCATTCTACCAATTAAAAAAAGAGGTTCTGAAAAGTTAAATGACCACCTGATCCAGGTCACTCAAACACAATGGGACAAAATCAAGATTTAAATTGTATTTTGATTAAAAAGTTTATATTGTTAAGAAATGAAAAAAGACATATGAAAAATTGGGGAAAAGATTTGCAACTTATTTCATAGTTAAAGAGTTATTATTGGCCAGGCGCGGTGGCTCACACCTTTAGTCCTAGCACTTTGGGAGGCCGAGGTGGGGGGGATTGCTTGAGCTCAAGAGTTTGAGACAAGCCTGGGCAACATGGCAAAACCCTATCTCTACAAAAATACAAAAATTAGCTGGATGTGGTGGCACACACCCGTGGTCCCAGCTACTTGGGAGGCTGAGGTGGGAGGATTGCTTGAGTCCAGGGAGATCAAGGCTGCAGTGAGCCATGATCACATCACTGCACTCCAGCCTGGGTGACAGAATGAGACCCTGTTACAAAAAAAAAAAAAAAAAAAAAAGAGAGAGATATTATCCCTAATATACAGAAAGCACCAAAAAAAGAGAAGATAAAGGCCACTAATACAATAGAAAACTGACCAAAATATATGCACAAAAAGTTCACAGAAAAAAATGCAAATGAGGCCAGGTGCAGTGGCTCATGCCTGTAATCCTAGCACTTTGGGAGGCTGAGGCAGGCGGATCACTTGAGGTCAGGAGTTCAAGACCAGCCTGGCCAACATGGGGAAACCCGTCTCTATGAAAAACACAAAAATCAGCTGGCCTGGTGGTGTGCACATGTAATCCCAGCTACTTGGGAGGTTGAGGCGGGAGAATCACTTGAACCTGGGAGGCGGAGGTTGCAGTGAGCCAAGATCATGCAACTGCACTCCAGCCTGGGTGACAGAGCAACACTCCATCTCAAAAAAAAAAAACAAAAACGTAAATGGATCTTAAATTTATGAAAACATACTCAACATAGCGCACTTATCAAAGATAAATGCATTTTTAAACTACATTAAGATATTAGACTGGCAAAAATCCAAAAGTTTGACAACATTATTGGCGATGGAGATCCAAGGAAAAAGGCACTTTCATAAATTGCTTAACGGAAGTCAAAATGGCACAACCCTCATGGAGGGAATTTTAGCAATATATAGCAAAATTATATGTGCATTTACCCTTTAAGCTATTTATCCCATTTGGTAGAAATCTATGCCAAAGATATACTTGCAAAAATAAAAAATTACTTATGAAGAAGACTATTTGTTACCATAATGAGATAACAAAACGAAACAAAAAGCAAAACTGGAAACAACTCGAAGGACTGACTGAATAAAATGATATAAAATCACTCAGCAAGTACTAGGTAACTGTGAAAAGGAATGAGGAGGAATTTTGTGTTTTGACACAGGGTTGTGCTATTTAGAACTTCCTTCAGAAAAAAAACTCGCCATTCAGCTACAAGGAGTGCACCTTTACTAGTGCATTTTGGTTTTTGTTCATGGGAATTTTAATTCTCATCTGGGGGCCACTTGCTTTCAGCCTGAAGATATTCCTTTAGTATTTTTTCTTTTCCTTTCTTTCTTCTTTTTTTTTTTTTTTTTTTTTTTTTTTTGAGATGGAGTCTTGCTCTGTCATGTAGGCTGGAGTGCAGTAGTGCGATCTCGGCTCACTGCAACTTCCGCCTCCTGGGTTCAAGCGATTCCCCTGCCTCAGCCTCCTGAGTAGCTCAGACTATAAGCACAAGCCACCACTTTAAAAAATATTTTTAGTAGAGATGGGGTTTCACCATGTTAGCCAGGATGGTCTCGATCTCCTGACCTCGTGATCCGCTTGCCTCGTGATCCGCTTGCCTCGGCCTCCCAAAGTGCTCGGATTAGAAGTGTGAACCACCGCGCCCAGACTCTTTTTATTTTTCTTTCTTCTGACAGGGTTTCACTTTGTCACCCAAGCTGGAGTACAATGGTGTGGTCACAGCTCACTGCAGCCTCAACCTCCCAGGCTCAAGTGATCCTCCTGCCTCAACCTTCCAAGTAGCTGGGACTACAGGTGTGCACCACCATGCCTGGGTAGTTATTTTTTATTTTTATTTTTTAATAGAGAAGAGGTCTCCTTATGTTGCCCAAGCTGGTCTCGAACTCCTCTGTTTAAACGATCCTTCCACGTCAGCTTCCCAAAGTCCTGGGATTAGAGGCATGAGCCACCACACTCAGCCTGGCATTTCTTATAAAGCAGTTCTGCTAGCAACAAATTCTCTCAGTTTTTGTTTATCTGAGAAAGTCTTTATTAATCTTCATTTTTGAAAGGTAGCTTTGCTGGATACAAAATTCTTGGTTGACAGGTTTTTTCTTTGTGTACTTTAAATATGTTATCCTACTGCCTTCTGGCTTTCATTGTTTCTGCTGAGAAGTCATTTCTTAATCTTTTAAGTGATGAGTCATTTTCCACTTACTATGTTCGAGATTTCCTCCTTGTCTTTGCCTTTCAGCATTTTTATTATGATGTGTCTGTCTGTAGATCTCTTTGTGTTTATCCTATTTGGAGTTTGTTGAGCTTCAGGATGTGAAGATTATTGCTTTTCAATAAATTTGGAGAAATTTCAGCCATAATTTCTTTTTTTCTGCTCCTTTCCCCCTCTCCTGATATTCTCAATACACTGACATTGGTGTGCCTAACCATGACCCACATTCTTCTGAGTGGGTCACTGAGTTTTACTTATCTTTCTTCATTCTTTTTTCTCTTTATTATTTAGATCGCATAATTTCTGTTGACCTAGCTTCAAATTTGCTAATTCTTTCTTCTGTTAGTTAAAATAAACTATTGGTCCCTCTAGTGAGTCCTTCTTTTTTTTTTTTTTTTTTTGAGACAGAGTCTCTCTCTGTTGCCCAGGCTGGAGTGCAGTGGCATGATCTTGGCTCACTGCAAGCTCCGCCTCCCAGGTTCATGCCATTCTTCTGCCTCAGCCTCCTGAGTAGTTGGAACTACAGGCGCCCGCCACCACACCCGGCTAACTTTTTGTATTTTTAGTAGAGATGGGGTTTCACCGTGTTAGCTAGGATGGTCTTGATCTCCTGATCTCATGATCTACCTGCCTTGGCCTCCCAAAGTGCTGGGATTACAGGTGTGAGCCACCGTGCCTGGCCTAGTGAGTCCTTCTTTCTTTCCTTCCTTCCTTTAAATGAAAAGAATAACCTATAAAAGAACTCCAATATGTCTGGCAAGAGATTTCTCAGTTGAAAACTTACGGACCAGGAGAGAATGGCATGATGTATTTAAAGTGCTGAAGGAAAAATACTTTTATCCTAGAATATTGTATCCAATGAAAATATTCAAAAATGAAGGAGAAATAAAGACTTCTCCAGAAAAACAAAAGCTGAGAGATTTTGTCAACACCGGACCTGTCCTACAAGAAATACTAAAGGGAGTTCTTCAATCTGAAAGAAAAGGATATTAACAACCTATAACATGTCATCTGGCCTGGGCATGGTGGTTCACACCACCATGGGAGGCTGAGGTGGGAGGCTGAGCCCAGGAGTTCGAGACCAGCCTGGGCAACATGGTGAATCCTTGTCTTTACAGAAAATACAAAAATTAGCTGGGCGTGGTGGTGTGCAGCTGTAGTCCCAGTTACTTGGGAAGCTGAGGCAGAGAATCGCTTGAGCCCAGGAGGCAGAGGCTGCAGTGAGCCGAGATGGCACCATTGCACTCCAGCCTGGGCAATGGGAGTGAAACCCTGTCTCAAAAAAGAAAAAAAAAAAAAAAAAGACATCATCTGAAGGTAGGACACTCACTGGTAACAGTAAGTACACAGACAAATAAAGAATATTATAACACTGAAACTGTGTTCTTAAATTTAAGACCTAAAACTGCTACCGACCTCGATCCCTGGTGGACTGAACAAAGAGAATGAATGCAGGAATAAAGACAAAGACAAACAAGTATGTTTGGAAGAAGGGGTCAGGGGGCACCTTGACTCTAGTGGACAAGGGCCCAGGCTTTCCACAGCCCTTAGTACTTATTGGTAAAAGAGATAGTGAGAAGTGGGGTGGCAGAAAAAGTCAGCTGCTCAGTCCAGAGTAGGCTTGCAAGACTGTATTCCTCAAACAATAGGCTCTAGATGTCCCAGCAGATAACCTCAGGGAGCCAGGTGCCAGGGAGTGACCGCCCTCAGCAAACCTTCCGGCAGCAGGCGCAGTGTGAGTTTGCCCACATCCTGCATTCATGATAGAAGGTTTTCTGTTTGATCATATAGCCTCCAGTGGAATGCTGAGTTGGTCACGATCTCTTTGGCCTTTTCAGCTCCCAACATAGAACTATGGAAACTACTAAAAGAAAACATTGAGGACACTCTCCAGGACAATGATCTGGACAAAGAGTTCTTGAGTAATATCCAAAAAGCACAGGCAACCAGAGCAAAAATGGACAAATGAGATTACATCAAGTTAAAAAGTTTCTGGCACAGCAAAGGAAACAACTAATAAAGTGAAGAGAAACCCACAGAGTGGGAGAAAATGTTTGCAATCTACCCGTCTGACAAAGTATTAATGACCAGAATATATAAGGAACACAAACAACTCTATAGGAAAAAATCTAATCAATTAAAAATGAGCTGAAGATCTGAATAGGACTTTTCTCAAAAGAAGACATGGTCAAGAGGTCTATAAAAGGTGATCAACATCATTGATCATTAGAGAAATGCAAATCAAAACTACAATAAGATATCATCTAACCCCAGTTCAAATTGCTTCTATCCTCAAGAAAGGCAATAATGAATGCTGGCAAGGATATGCAAAAGAGGAACCCTTATACGCTGTTGGTGGGAATGTAAATTATTAGGTTGCTACAAAAGTAATTGTGGTTTTTTTTTTTTTTTTTTGAGACGGAGTCTCGCTTTGTCGCCCAGGCTGGAGTGCAGTGGCCGGATCTCAGCTCACTGCAAGCTCCGCCTCCCGGGTTTACGCCATTCTCCTGCCTCAGCCTCCCGAGTAGCTGGGACTACAGGCGCCCACCACCTCGCCCGGCTAGTTTTTTGTATTTTTAGTAGAGACGGGGTTTCACCATATTAGCCAGGATGGTCTCGATCTCCTGACCTCGTGATCCTCCCGTCTCGGCCTCCCAAAGTGCTGGGATTACAGGCTTGAGCCACCGTGCCCGGCCAGTAATTGTGGTTTTTGACATGGAAAGTAATGATGGCCAGGCGCGGTGGCTCACGCCTGAGAGCCAAGGAGGGTGGCTCATGCCTCGGAGGCCAAGGCAGGTGGATCACCTGAGGTCAGGAGTTCAAGAGCAGCCTGGCCAACACAGTGAAACCTTGTCTCTACTTAAAATACAAAAAAATTAGCTGGGTGTAGTGGTTTGCACCTGTAATCCCAGCTAGTCGGGAGGCTGAGGCAGGAAAATCGCTTGAACCCAGGAGATGGAAGTTGCAGTGAGCCGAGATCGCACCACTGCACTCCAGACTGGGGGACAAGAGTGAGACTTTGTCTCAAAAAAAAAAAAAAAAAAAGAAAAAAGGAAAAAAAAAAAGAAAGTAATGACCAAACATTATAGAACAGGGTAAAATCCCATTTACCCTGATGTGATTATTACCCATTGTATGCCTGTATCAAAATATCTCATGTATCTCATAAATATATACACTTACTGTGGACCAATAAAAATTAAAAAAAAAAGAATTTTAAAAATTAAAAAAGTTATAAGATGATTAGGAAAATTTGAACAGTCACTGGATATTTGATGATATTAAATAATTATTTTCTTATTTTTACAATATAATGATATTATGGTTCTATTCCTAAAGTTCTTATGTTTTACATATATTTACATACTAAAATGCTCACCATTGAGATTTTTTAAAAGGGTCCTTAAATGCTCATAGAGGTATTTATGAACAAAATGATATTTTGCCTGGAATTTGCCCAAAAAGAATCCAGGGTTTTGTTACTGTTGTTGTTGTTGCCTTTGGAGAGAGAGGGGGATACTGTGGATGGTTGTCCTCTCCAAATCTCATGTTGAAATGTGATCCCCAGTGTTGGAGGTGGGGCTTAGAGGGAGGTGTCAGATCACGGGGGTGCATCCTTCATGAATGGCTTAGTGACATCCCCTTAGTGACATCTGAGTTCTCACTCTATTAGTTCACTGGGGAGCCGGTTATTTAAAAGAAGCCTGGCCCTTCCTCCTCGCTGTCTTACTATGTGACATGCCTACTCCCTCTTTATCTTGCCATGATTGTAAGCTTCCTGAGGCCCTCACCAGAAGCAGATGCCGGCAGCACACTTCCTGTACAGCCTGCAAAACTGGGGCCAAAATAAACTTCTTTTCTTTATAAATTACCCAGTCTCAGGTATTTTTTACAGCAATGTAAATGGACTAATACAGAGGAATAATAGGTGAAACAAGATGGATTAGATGTTTCTAACTGTTGAAGCTAAGTGATGATTGTATATAAAGGTTCATTCATAAATTTTCTCAACTTTTATATGTTTGAAATTTCCCACAATAGAAAATTTTTTAAATGAACAAATAGTTCTATCCACTATTCTCTAAAAGTATAATAACCTCTGAGAAGGGAGTAGGAAGCTTTGATGGCTGGGCAGAAATAAGTCCTAGCCAGGTCTATGGAGAATACTGCTCTGGGAGACCCCTAGGTCAGGAGTCTTCAGCCCTGGGCTGCAGACCAGTACAGGTCTGCGGCCTGTTAGGACCTGGTCCACACAGCAGAAGGTGAGCGGCAGGCCAGCAAGCATTACCGCCTGAGCTCTGCCTCCTGTCAGATCAGCCGGGGCATCAGATTCTCACAGAAGCGTGAACCCTGTTGTGAATTGTACATGTGAGGGATCTAGGTTGCATGCTCCTTATGAGAATCTAATGCCTGATGATCTGAGATGGAACACTTTCACCCCCAAACTGTATCCCCCACCCCCTGCCCCCAAGGAAAGATTGTCTTCCATGAAACTGGTCTGTGGTGCCAAAAAAGTTGGGGACTGCTGTCCTAGCTGATTGTGATCAAGACCAAGCTGTAGAATGCTATGTGTCTTCTTAAGGAACTTTTAGCTAGGCAAGTGTCAGGATAGATAAGTTCAAGTTCCAGTGTTCAATGCTTTGCTAATTTAGACCCCACTTGACCAAGTCCATTTTATTTTTTTCATTTCACATTAATTCGAGTGTCATCCATCCTACAAGACCCAGCTCAAATTCTACCTCTTCCTCACTGATCTCTTAGGTGGTGATCTCCCTTTTTCCATATCCTTTTCAGTGGATTGTTTCCTGACAACTTTTGCCAACCTGAGTATAGGCTCCTTAAAACCAGGGACTGGCAGGGCACGGTGGCTCACGCCTGTAATCCCAGCACTTTGGGACACTGAAGCGGGTGGATCGCTTGACTTTAGGAGTTTGAGACCAGCCTGGGCAACATAGCGAAACCTCATCTTAAAAAAAAAAAAAAAAAAAAAAATTAGCTGGGTGTGGTGACTTGCCTGTAGTGCCAGCTACTTGGGAGGTTGTAGTCCTGTAGTCCCAGCTACGAACACTTGGGAAGCCGAGGTGGGAGGATTGGTTGAGCCCAGGAGTCAGAGGTTGCAGTGAGCTGAGATCGCGTCACTGCACTCCAACCGCGGTGATAGAGTGAGACCCTGTCTCAAAAACAAACAGACAAACCCCAAAACCAGGGACCATGACAAATTTTAAAAATCTCTCAGCACCAAAAATAATACTATCCACAAAGTCAAAGCTCCATTAATATTTGAATAAAGGTTGAAAGAGTCCAATAAGTAGATCAATTAATGATTTTTTAAAAAGTGCTGGTCTCTCTGTCCTGGTAGTTTCAAAAAACCCCACTCCGATTCCTATTTTGAAGCCGCTGGATTTTTTTTGTTTTTGTTTTTTAGACAGAGTCTTGCTCTGTCGCCCAGGCTGGAAGGCAGTGGTGCGATCTTGGCTCACCGCAACCTCCACCTCCCAGGTTCAAGCGATTCTCGTGCCTAAGACTCCCGCGTAGCTGGGACTACAGGCCTGTGCCTCCATGCCCGGATAATTTTTTTTTCTTGTTTTGTATTTTTAGTAGAGACGAGGTTTTGCCATGTTGGCCAGGTTGGTCTCGAACTCCTGAGCTCAGGCAATCCGCCCGCCTTGGCCTCCCAAAGTGCTGAGACTACAGGCGTGAGCCACGGCGCCCAGCCAGCTGCTGGATATTTTGATCACTTCAGGTATACTGAGCATGAAATCAGTGCATCTGGCAGTACATAGGAGACTGAAATACTTTTTTAAAAGCTGTTATTCAAACTGAAGGAGTTTTTCCCTGTGATCTATAATCGCCACGTGCCCGTTCTGTATACGGCCATCCTGGGCTTTTTCAATCCCACGTCCACTACCTAAGAGAACACGTCTGCAAGGCTTGGAGTGAGTACGGTACAATCAGCTTCAGATGTTAAGCAAATATTCCAACCTGGAGTAGGAAAATGGAATATGGATGGGGCTTTATGAAGGTGAATGTTCAGGCAAAGGATCTTAGTGGATGAAAGACAGTAAAGATTCCTCCCAACCGAAGACCAAAAACGACACATATGAGCAAAACATCAGGAAGAACACTCCTGTGTGGAAAATATTACACGGAAAACAAAAGAAGAGTCACTTTTTCCCTTTTGGTTTAGCCCGCTCTGTTCCTCAGGTCGACCGTCACCACCGCGACCTGGGAAGGAGGTAAACGCAGACACTGCCCTCGCTGCCCAGGGGAAGCCCAGAAGCGCGCCCAGAGCCAGGCCCCGGGCGGGTGCCACCGAGCGCGGACCTCCCTCGCATCCTAGAGCGGCCGCGCGGGACCCGGCCGGCGGCGCACTTCCGCCAGGGCGCATTGCAGCCCCGCGGACGGTTGGGCCAGGGTGTGGGCCTGCGCCTCCCTCGGCTTCTGGCGCGGGCCTCGAGGGTGAGTGCGGTGGGCATGCCAGAGGGGGGCGGGCGCGCTTCCTCGGGACTCGCCGGCTCGACCAGGCCCGGCCCGGCGCCGGGGACCTAAGCCTGGGGAGCGCTCGGGAGCGAGGACGCGCCTCGTTCACCGCCCCGGGCCGGAGCCTCGGCCGCCCGGCGCCGCCGCCCACCCCGCCTTTTTCGAGGCTAACACGGTCTCATGGGGGAGCCTGAGCTCTCTAGAGGCGGAAATCTGGCCTCTGGCCCTACCTGTACCTCGGCCTCTCACTTTCCGCCTCCCGGCCCCGGTTCTTTCAGCTCTAAGATGGAGGACGGCGGTATCTGCCCTATGCACAACGCAGGGTGATTGCAGGGTTGACACGGCCTGTCTGAAAACGAAGGAGCTCTGGTTCTCAACCCGGCAGCCAGTAGAATCGTTTGGGAAGCCTCCAAATGCTGATGCCCCATCATCACCGGGGAATTGTGATCTGTGGCCAGAACCGAGATCCACGGGCCCAGAGTGAAATGACAGTACTGTGATCACGACTGGAATATGCACTTCGCCGAATGTGGATCACAGTCTTGAGAAAGCAAGCAGCTGGGTTTTTGTTTTTGTTTTTTGTCCAAGAAGACAGGGACCTAATCTGGTTTGCTCGCATTTAATTCCTAGTGCCTAGAATGGTGCATGTCCCAAAACATGCACCATTGATGAAATAATTTCTAATTATTTCCCGACCTGTTTGGAGGGTTTTCATTATATTTGTTTTAAATTATTATGGAAACCTTCAAGTCATATTTGAAAATTGAATAGTATACTGAACTTCCAATTCATGATCAATCCTGTTTCATCTGTTACCCTCTCCCCCACTGTAGTATTTGAAAGCAAATCTGAAATGTAACATTCCATCTGTTATCTTGTTCATGTTTATAAAACACAATGACACCTTTTAAAACATAAAGCCGTTATCAGTGTGATTAGCACCTCATTTTACCCTCTACTATCCAGTCAGCATTTACATTTTCGTAGTTGTCTTTCTCCTCTTCCCCGGTTTGTCCAAATCAGTATCCAAACAAACTACACACGTTCCATTTGGTTGATGTCTGTTAGATCTCTCTTAATCTTTTCCCCTCTGTGTCTATTTTGTTCCCCGTATTTTACTTGAAGAACAAGTCATTTGTACGGTTCACGTTTTCTACATCCAGGATTTTGCTTTTTCCATCTCCTTTAATAAGCAGATATTTAGACCTGCAGCCTTGTTCAGGTCAGGTTCTATTTTTTGGCAAGCGAGCTTAATGGGGGATTACTGTGTTTTTCACATTGTATCACGCCAGGAGCTAGAGAGCATCTTGCCTCTTTGTGGACCTTTTAGCATCATAGGGTAACAGTTGACCAGGGAATGCCAGCAAATACATACAAAAGAAATGAGACACTATCACCTTTTGGCAACCTCTAATGAAATAATGGATTCTGGCAATGATCACTAGTGGCTGTTAACATCAGAAAGAGAGACAGCTAGACAATGCGTGCTGCCTAATGGGGTGCTTCCATCAGACAGCACAGGTTTGTCTTATCAAGTATTCTTGGAGTAATGGGGTTGGTGTGTATAGATGAAACATGATTGCCTATGAGTTAACAATTGTTGAAGTTCGATGATGGGTGTGTGGCGTTGCATTATGCTAATTTCTACTTCTATATGTGTCTGAAGTTTTTCAGAATAAAACTTCTTTTAAAAAGATTGATTAGTTGGTGAGTTTAGATCAACCTGATCCATCCATTGCAGTTCTCTGTTAGCCTTTTCACTAAGTGGTTCTCAAATCTGACTCCATGTTAGTATCACAGGAGAAGGCTTTTTATTTTTTTTTATTTTTTATTTTTTAATAAACATGTCTCACTTGCAGAATTTCCTATCTAAATGTTCTGGGATGAAGCCCAATTATTGATGTGGTTTTTTGTTTTGTTTGGGACTACAGGTGTATGCCACCATGCCCGGCTAATTTTTTATAGACACAGAGTTTTGCTGTGTTTCCCAGGCTGGTCTTGAACTCCTGGCCTCAAGCTACCCTGCCAAAATGCTGAGTTTACAAGCATGAGCCACCATACCTTCACTGATATGTTTTAAAAGCTCTCCAGGTCATTCTAATATGCCCCCGGGGTTATGTACTACTGATCTAAATCCATTATTAGTTAGGGATGACAAAGTGATTATATTCTATTATTCCTTCTGCAGTTCATTTGCCTTTACAAATGTTAACTTTCTGCATTCTATTTATTCTTACCTATCTTGCAAATCAATAAAGAAGCCTCTGCAAATAAAGCTCCTTTATTATCAGAGGAAGACTTGATCTTGGAGGTGAAAATGTAGAGTAACACATGGAAGGGATATTAGCAGTAACCTCAAGGCTATGCTTAAGGTAGAGATGCACCACCTTATGTATGACGGTTGGGGGCAGGAAATATGGGGAGAAGCTGTTTCCCAAAATGGAAAGGAAGACTAGATGGCGTGTAGTTAGAGAAGCATGTTTGGGCGTATGACACATTTCCAAAAAAAAAAAAAAATCAGCGTTAAGTAAATATAAATTTTTAAAAAATTAAATAAAATGCCACTTATTAAAACATAATCCAAAGATTTAAAAGAAAAGTTAATCACCCATGCAGCCCCCACCCCATCACTTTAATCACCCCTGAAATAACCCATATTAACAGGATGGTGTGTATCCTCTCCCACATCAGACTTCCTCTGTCTTACATAAATGTAGGGGTTTGGGGTATTGTTATAAAAATGACATCATGCCATAGCCGTCTGTAACTTTGTCATCCCTCCATGACTGTAGTTACAGAAGACTTTATTAGCTGCAGAATAAATAGTTGATAGAATAAACAATAGTACAAATGTACAATAAAATATTCAGCCATTTTCCTATTGACATATTTAGATTGCTTCCATATTTTAGCCAACTTGAGACCACCACAATATGCGTCATTGTACATAGATCTTTATTATTTGGGTAGATTCTGAAAAATGGGAATTGCTGGGTGAAAGCATATAATTATCAACAGCATCATTATTACTGGTAATATATATTGCCAAATTATTCTCCCAAAGCATAATCGCAATTCATAACTTTGTCACCATTAGTTTGTGACAGTACCCATTTACCCTCATCCTGCTTAGCACTGGCTAGCATTACTCCATTGATACTTGCCTGCCAACTGATGTGTGGTAAATGGTCGCTTTTTTTGTTTGTTGTGAGAGTGTTCTTGTTCTGTCTTGTTCTGTCACCCAGGCTTGAGTGCAGCAGTGAGATCACAGCTCACTGCAGCCTTAACCTTCCAGGTTCCAATGATCCTCCTGCCTCGGCCTCCTGACAAGCTGGGACTACAAGCACATGCCTCCATGTCCAGCTGATACTTGTTTTTAATTTTTTTGTAGAGACAAGGTCTCACTATGTTGCCTAGGCTGGTCTCAAACTCCTGGGCTCAAGCGATCCACCCACCGCTGCCTCCCAAAATGCTGGGATTACAGGCATGAGCTACTGCACCCAGCCTCTTTTTTCTTTATTTTGCATTCCACTAACTAACTGAAGACTGAACCCTTATCTTTTATTTATTACTGTTAATTTTTTAAATTGATACACGATAGTTGTTTGAACCTTTTTCATGCTTATAGGCCATTTGGATTTCTTCTGTGATTCATATATATGTGTGTGTGTGTGTGTGCACGCGCATGTGTATGTGTATATATATCCTTTGCCTGGTTTTCTGTTGCACCAGTATTTTTGTATTTTGAATGCACTTGCATAAACTTTTTTTTAGGAGCATTAACCCCCTCTCATAAGGGGGTCCAAACTATTTTTTTCAGGTTTTTTTTCCTTGTCCTTTGACTTTATGAGTCTTGATATGTATAAAAGATTTTATTTAGTTAAAATGTCTGTTTTTAAAATTTCTGGATTTTATGTCTTGCCAATAAGGGCTTCCCATCTCCACAGTTAAAGGTGTAAACATTCTCCTGATTCTTTTGAACATGTTATTGGATTTTTTACATTGAAATTTCTTAACTATGTGAAATGTGTTTTTATATACAATGCAAAGTGAGCATCTTGCTTTGCTTTTTTCTGCTAGAACAGCCAATTATGTCAGTCCCATTCATTAAAGAAACCACACTTTTTACACCTTCGTTGTATACTGTATTGATTCCAATAGGTAGTTGGTTTATTTCTGAACTTTCCCTTCCCTTTTATCTCTATTTTTGTGCCAATATTATTCTGTTTTATTTATTTATTTATTTATTGAGACAGAGTCTCACTTTGTCACCCAGGCTAGAGTGCAATTGCACAATCTTGACTCACTACAACTGCTGCCTCCCAGATTCAAGCGATTCTCCTGCCTCAGCCTCCTGAGTAGATGGGATTACAGGTGTGTGCCAGCATGCCCGACTAATTTTTGTATTTTTAGTAGAGACAGGGTTTCACCATCTTGGCCAGGCTGGTCTCAAACTCCTGACCTCAGGTGATCCACCCACCTCAGCCTCCCAAAGTGCTGGGATTACGGGCATGAGCCTCCGTGCCCGGCCTATTCTGTTTTAATTATGTCAGATTGCTGTAGTAAATGTTAATACCTAGAAAGGCAGGTCACTACTCACTGCGTTTTGGAATTTTCTTGCCCCTTCTCAGACATTTATTTTTTCTTCCGTATGATTTTTGGATTGTTTCTGTTCCAAAATAAATCCCACTGGAAATCTGATAGAATTTGCACCAAATATATCTACATTAGCTTAGGAAAGATGAACATCTCTGTGATTTCAAGTCATCCTATCAAGGACGTAATGTGTATCTCTTATTTGTGTGAATCTTTTGGGTGCTGTTCCTTTTCTGCTAACTTTATTTCTGGTAATTTTGTTTTTGCGCTTGGAATGGGTTTCCCCCCCCATTTTTGTTTTTATCTTGTTATTGCTAAGACTGAGAAGAGTTATTGAAGTTTTTGTATCTTATATATCCAGCTGTTGGTCAAATTATCTTGTAGTAGTTTTTCTTAAGCTTGTTTTCTTCCCTGACATCAATGTGGATAATCTATAATCGGTTATGTATAAATTTCAGTTCATTCTAATTTATTCTGTTTGATATACATCTTCCATCTCATAAGTATATCAGCGATGTCAGATGCACCTGGAAATAGTGAAAGGAATAGTGCTAGGAGTTGGAATAAACCTGCACATTCAACAGGTTATTGCTGATCACTTAAAATAGCAGAGTCCCAAGTCCTCGTGAGTCATGGACCATGTCACGTAGGGAGTGAGACATTTGTTCAGCATTATTGTGAAATATCAGCATGACTGGAGAGCATCATAGAGCATTATTGTTATGATTGTTTAGAGAAAGGGCTGATCATTATGGGCATCAGAGACACCATTTGGTAGGCATCATTAAATACCATCTCTTGCCCAGTATCTCAGCTAGAGTTGTTGTTGTTTAGTGTTTATTAGAAGGAATTTTATTTTATAGTTAATAAGTAGAGAGTACAGAGAGTTCCCATATATTCTCTTATCTCTCACCCCTCAGTTTCCCTTGTATTAACATCTTGCATTAATGTGGTACATGTTCAGAAGCTTAAGGGCTCATGAAAAAAAAAAAGAAAAATGTGCTACATGTTACAGTTGATGAGCCAATATTGATACACTGTCAACTAAAGTTTACATTGAACTCATTCACTCTAGTGTTGTTCAGTCTGTATACAATTGACCAATGTATAATGATGTATGTCTGTCTTACATATCATACAGAATCGTTTCACTGCCCTAAACATCCCCTGTGCTCCACTTGTTCATTCTTCCTTCCCTCCCCCTGTATCACTAGCAAGGGCTATTCTGTTTACTGTCTCCATAGTTTTGCCTTTTTGAGAACATCACATAGTTAAAATTCAACTATAGTTTTTAATTGCCTGGGTTTGGTTATTTTTGTTTGTTTGGGTGTGTGAACGATTATACAAGATTTGTTAACTTGTAGTTTTGCCAAGTTATTTAAAATCTTACTGTGGATATGTGTGGAATACTATGAGAGAACAAGAATCCAGACTTCTAAATAACCAAAAAGTAGTAATAGTGATAAATATTACAGGAATGTGTTTTTGGTGCAGTGATATGAAATAATCCGCAGATGATCTTTCTGTTGCAGGGTGGAAGATGTCTATGGATGTGACATTTCTGGGGACGGGTGCAGCATATCCATCTCCAACCCGGGGTGCCTCTGCTGTGGTCCTTCGGTGTGAAGGCGAGTGCTGGCTCTTTGACTGTGGGGAGGGAACACAGACACAGCTTATGAAAAGCCAACTTAAAGCAGGTTAGTGTGCCTTCAGCTATCTCATTAAGATTTTTTTGTTGTTCTGCTTCATTTTCTTGGCTCTTCTTGGACATTTTGTTCGGAAACAGCCCTGATGGTTGCATCCCACTTCAATGCTAGATCCTGGTGAGACTTGGAAGGCCAAGTCCACTGGACTTCATTTACTTATTTACTTGCTTTTCATTTATCCTGTGGATGTTGAGAGCAAGGGTTCATGTAGGCTCGGGGTTTGGGAAATGTCATGGGATATACCAGGCATATTAGATGGACACTACTTTAGCAAGGAAGCAGTGTACATACTTACTTCTACCAGGAGATAGTTTTCCTGAGAGGATGCAAAGGGTAGGAAATGTTTGGAGGAGGGAGATGCTCTTTTCCTCTTGACGTTATCAGGGCAAACTTCTCAGAGAAGTTGACTTGTCGGTTGTCAGAGGAGGAGGAGGAATTTCAGGGCTGAGGAGAAGAGGGGCATTTCAGCTAGAGGGAATGGAGTGAGCAGAGGCCAGCACCCGGGAGACAGAGCAGTCCAATGGTGAAAAGCTTCAGCTCAGAGTCAGGCAGACCTGGGTTCTAGTCCTGGCTGTGTGTTGGGCTTGTGACCTTAGCAGACCAGCAAACTTCGACTTTACTTTCCCCATCTTGCAAATGGGGATAAAAAGTCTACTTAGAAAGGGTGTTATGAGAATTACATGTAATCACTTATTCTCTGTGTGGGTGCCTCTTTGTCAGTTAAATCTTAGCTCAAAGGCCATCTTCTCAGAGGCTTTACCAGATCCTCCTGTATTAAATAGTTCCTCTCTCACCCCAGTCATTTCTTTACTTTGTCCTATTTTTATTGACTTCTTTGCATTATCAGTATCTGAAATTATGTTATTTAGTTTGTTTCTGTGTTCTTTATCTCCCTATACTGTAAAGTAGGTTCCATGATCATTTATATACCTAGTAGGTGCCTAGCTATATCTCTTCAGCTAGGCATCTTACTAAGTATGTAAATGATTATGGAACTTACTTTAGTGAATGGATAAGACATTTAGCAACTTAGCATAGTGCCTCTCACTTATTAGGTCTTGATAAATAGTATTGAAATCATTATTCCTACAACTCATCACAGTACCTGGCACTTGGTGACTAAAGATACTTCTAGTGTTCAAGGATCTCTTGGTCTAGTGATGGAAACTGACATGCAAACGGACAGTAATCAATCATGTAATCTGATAAGTAGAATAATGGAGGTATTTTCTAAGTACTTTGGAACACAAAGGAGGGGGAAGTAACTAACCATTCATTAAGAGAAGGCATCCCAGAGATTGTTAACAGTTGAGCTGGGATCCAAGAGATAAATAGAAGTTTTTCTGAGAGAGAAGTAGAGATGGACATTGAGGGAACAGACAACAAAGTGAGCAACAAGTAAGGAAGTTTCCAGGAAACTGGAAACTTGGGGAGCATTGAGTAGTTGGCTAGGCTAGATGGAACTAAGAATGCTGAAAAGGTGAGGGCTGACTGTGAAGTCCTCTGTAGCATAGTAAGATATTTAGACTTTATTATTTTACTGGGAAAAAGGAACCAATCGTGTTTTTAAGGGGGGAATAATGCGATCTTGTTTGTGTTTTAGGACAGAATTTTCTGATGGCACATGTATTGAGAGAGAGAGAATAGCGTCAGGGAGACCAGTTACAAGGCAGTTGCAATTCACTTGTATTAATTTATTTTCATACTGCTATGAAGAAATACCAAAGACTGGGTAATTTATTAAAACAACAAAAAAAGAGGTTTAATGGACTCGCAATTCCACATGACTGGGGAGGCCTCACAATCATGGTGGAAGGCGAAGGCAGAGCAAAGCCATGTCTTACATGGTGGAAGGCAAGAGAGCATGTGCAGGGGAACCACCCTTTATCAACTCATCAGATCTCATGAGACTTATTCACTATCATGAGAACAGCATGAGAGAACCTGCCCGCCATGATTCAATTACTTCCCACCAGGTCCCTCCCATGACATGTGGGGATTATGGGAGCTACAATTCAAGGTGAGATTTGGGTGGGACATAGGTAAACCATATCATTCCACCCCTGACCCCTCTAAAACCTTATGTCCTCACATTTCAAAACCAATCATGCCTTCCCAATAGTCCCCCAAAGTCTTAACTCATTTCAGCATTACTTCAAAAGTCCACAGTCCAAAGTCTCATCTAAAACAAGGCAAATCCCTTCTACCTGTGAACCCGTAAAATCAAAAGAAAGTTAGTTACTTCTTAGATACAGTGGGGGTACAGGCATTGGGTAAATATACCCATTCAAAATGGGAGAAATTGGCCAAAACAAAGGGGCTACAGGCCCCATGCAAATCCAAAATCCAATAGGACAGTCAAATCTTAAAGCTCTGAAATGATCTCCTTTGACTCCATGTCTCACATCCAGGGCATGCTGATGCAAGGGGTAGATTCCCATTATATTGGGCAGTTCCACTCCTGTGGCTTTACAGGGTGCAGCCCACTTCCTGGCTGTTTTCATGGGTTGGTGTTGAGTGTCTACAGCTTTTCCATGCACACAGTGCAAGCTGTCAATATATCTGCTATTCTGGGTTCTGAAGGATGGTAGCCCTCTTCTCACAGCTCTACTAAGCAGTGTCCCAGTGGCTATGTGTGGGGTCTCACACCCCATATTTCCTTTCCACACTGCCCTAGTAGAGGTTCTTCATGAGGGCTCCACCCCTGCAGAAGACTTCTGCCTGGACATCCAGGTTTTTCCATACATCCTCTGAAATCTAGAAGGAGGTTCCCAAACCTCAATTCTTGACATCTGTGCTTCCATTGGCCCAACACCACATCTAAGCTGCCAAGGCTTGGGGTTTGCACTCTCTGAAGCAACAGCCTGAGCTATACCTTGGCCCCTTTAAGCCACACTGGTACGCAGAGCACCAAGTCCTGAGACTGCACAAAGCAGCAAGGCCCTGGGCCCAGGCCAGGAAACCATTTTTCCTTCTAGGCATCTGGGCATGTGATGGGAGGGGCTGCTGGGAAGACCTCTGACATGCCCTGGCAACATTTTCCCCATTGTCTTGGTGATTAACATTTGGCTCCTCATTACTTACACAAATTTCTGCAGCCAGCTTGATTTTCTCCTCAGAAAATGGGATTTTCTTTTCTATCACATCGTCAGGATGCAAATTCTCTGAGCTTTTATGCTCTGCTTCCCTTTAAACATAAGTTCCAATTCATATCTTTGTGAATACATAAAAGTGAATGCTTTTAAGAGCACCCAAGTCACTTCTTGAATGCTTTGCTGCTTAGAAATTTCTTCTGCCAGATACCCTAAATCATCTCTCTCAAGTTCAAAGTTCCACAGATCTCTAGGGCAGTGGCACAATGCTGCCCTCTTTGCTAAAGCATAGCAAGAATCATCTTTGCTTCAGTTCCCAATGAGTTCCTCATCTCCATCTGAGACCACCTCAGTCTGGGCTTTTTGGTCAAAACCATTTAACAGGAAATTCCAAACTTCCACGTCTTCCTGTCTTCTAAGCCCTCCCAAGTCTCTAGGAAGTTCTAAACCTTCCCACATTTTCCTGTCTCCTTCTGAGCACTCCAAACTGTTCCAACCTCTGCCTGCTACCCAGTTCCAAAATCATTTCCACATTTCCAGGTATCCTTATAGCATTATCCCACTCTACCAATACCAATTTACTGTATCAGGCCATTTTCATACTGCTATGAAGAAATACTCAAGACTAATTTATTAATTAAAAAAAGAGGTTTAATGGACTCACAATTCCACATAGCTGGGGAGGCCTCACAATCATGGTGGAAGGCAAAGGCAGAGCAAAGGTATGTCTTACATGGTGGCAGGCAAGCAAGCATGTGTAGGGGAACTGCGCTTTATCAAACCATCAGACCTCATGAGACTGATTCACTGTTGTGAGAACAGCATGAGAAAACCTGCCCCCATGATTCATTTGCTTCCCACCAGGTCCCTCCCATGATGTGGGGGACTATGGGAGCTACAATTCAAGATGAGATTTGGGTGGGGACACAGCCAAACCATATCATCACTCTGTGTGTGTGTGTGTGTGTGTGTGTGTGTGTGTGTGTGTGTGTGAGAGAGAGAGAGAGAGAGAGAGAGAAGGAGGATGTTGAAGTATAGAGATGGAGATGAGAGATTCAATTTAAGAGATATTTGTAGAGCCAAGAGGAGGTGGTCACTGAATGTCTAGTGTGTGAGGAAGTGAAGAATTAATACAAGTTACTGATGGTGATGGCCTGGACTTAGAGAAGAAGTCAGGAAAAGAGTTGTAAGAGGAAGGAGCTAATGCATATTGTTTGGGACATGTGGCCTTCAGGTATGTACAGTTGAACCCTAATTATATACTGTCTTGTGTTGAAACTTTGAGATAAGTCAGGTGCTATTCTTTGCTTTACTTGGATTGTACAGAGATTCCTTTCATGAGAACCTTCATGAGAGCCCTCCGGGCAGGCATAGGTCAGAGTAGAGACTTGATAACATTTCAGACAGTAGGAGTTGAGGTGGCAAGGTGTACTAAAATAGAAACAAGAAATTGTTAAGAGTGAGTACCAGAGGTTTGGCTGTGGGAATACATCTTTTTATTTAATACGTGTGTTAGTTATCTGATATTATCTAATAATGCATAACATTATAAATTTAATGGCTTTTTTGCATTTATTATCTCCTAGTTACTGTGGGTTAGGGAGTTCGGGCCTGGCTTAGCTAGGTTTTCTGCCTCAGGGTCTCAGTAGACTGCAGTCTAGGTGTTGGCTGGGGTTACAATTTCATCAGAGGCCCAGCTGGGGAAGATTTCTCAGCTCTTTCAGGTTGTTGGCAGAACCCATACAGTGGTAGGACAGTCTGCCCTGAGCTCTTTGAGTTCTCTGCATTGTGGGTTTCTGCTTCATGGTAGCTTACTTACTTCTTCATAGCCAGCATGGGAGAAGGAGACTCTAGAGTAAGTCTGCTAGCAAGATGGAGTCTTAAGTCCCATAATGTAATCACATTGCATTCTTGTGCCATATTCTACTGGTTAGAAGCAAGTCACAAGTCCTGGCCACACTGAAGGAGAGGGGATTATAGGATGTGAACACCAAGGGGTAGGGGCCACAGGGACCACCTAAAATATCCACCACAATTTTACAGTTCCTTTATATATGATTTTTTTTTTTTTGAGACAGAGTCTTGCTTTGTCACCTAGGCTGGAGTGTAGTGGTGCGATCTTGGCTCACTACAACCTCTGCCTCCTGGGTTCAAGTGATTCTTATGCCTCAGCCTCCTGAGTAGCTGAGATTATAGGCACACACCACCACACCTGGCTTTTTTTTTTTTTGTATTTTTAGTAGAGATGGGGTTTTGCCATGTTGCCCAGGCTGATGTCAAACTCCTGAGCTCAGGCCATCCGCCCACCTTGTCCTCCCAAAGTGCTAGGATTCAGGTGTGAGCCACTGCGCCCAGTCTATATAGGATTTAAATAAACAGTTGGAGTTGGGCACAGTGGCTCATGCCTGTAATCTCAGCACTTCGGGAGGCCAAGGCAGGAAGATCACTTGAGGCCAGGAGTTTGAGACCAACCTGGGCAACATAAAGAGACTCTGTCTCTACAAGAAATTAAAAAGCCGGGTGTGGTGGTTTGCACCTGTGGTCCCAGCAGGAGGCTGAGGCGGGAGGATCCTTTGAGCCCAGAAGGTCAAAGCTGCAATGAGCCATGATTGAGCCACTGCACTTCAGCCTGGTGACAGAGCAAGATCCTGTCTCAACAAATAAGTAAATAAGCATGAATGCATGCATTCATACATATAGTTGGTAAATCTAATCCTGGCCACAAAAACCCAAACAAACAAACAAACAAACAAAAAACCCCAAAAGCCCAAAGGAGCCTTTAGTTTACTACATTTCTATAGGCTTAGAAAAAAAATTTCTGAGGCCAGGAGTGGTGGCCCACATCTGTAATCCCAGCACTTTGGGAGGCCAAAGCAGGTGGATCACGAGCGAGGTCAGGAGTTTGAGACCAGCCTGGCCAACAAGGTGAAACCACATCTCTACTGAAAATATAAAAATTGGCAGGGTGTGGTGGCAGGTGCCTGTAATCCCAGCTACTTGGGAGGCTGAGGCAGGAGAATTGCTTGAACCTGGGAGGCGGAAGTTGTGGTGAGCCGAGATCACGCCACTGCACTCCAGCCTGGGCAACAGAGCGAGACTCCATCTCAAAAGAAAAAAAAAGAAAAATTTCTGGCCTTAGAGAGGAAGGTGAGATAGTAATCCCAGAGCATTAACTGTGACTCTCTAGTACTTCATTCAGATGCCCCCAGTCTCAAACTGGAATGAAGCACCCTAAGTACATACTAATTTCTCTCCATAACCTATTATGGACCTATCATTAGGTCCTATCATTAGGTCCATAATAGGTTGAAACCCTTTCAGCTTGTACTACCTCCAGGGATAATAAGTTTTGAATACAATTGCAGTTTTGTTACATGGATATATTACATAGTGGTGAAGTCTGGGATTTAGTGTACCCATCACCAAATAATGTACATTGCACCCATCAGGTAACTAATCATCCCTCATCCTCCAGCCACCCTTCCACTCCTCCAAGTCTTCCATGTATATTATTCTATACCCTATACTCATGTGTACATATGAAATGATTATTAAAAGTATTATAGGCCAGGCGCGGTGGCTCACGCCTGTAATCCTAGCACTTTGGGAGGCCAAGGTAAGCGTATATCACCTGAGGTCAGGAGTTTGAGGTGACCTCCTCGAACATGGTGAAACACCGTCTCTACTAAAAATACAAAAATTAGCCGGGCATGGTGGTGGACGCCTGTAATCCCAGCTACTCAGGAGGCTGAGGCAGGAGAATCACCAGAGCCTGGGAGTTGGAGGTTGCAGTGAGTAGAGATCGAGCCACTGCACTCCTGCCTGGGTGACAGAGCAAGACGCTGTCTCAAAAAAAAAAAAAAAGAAAAGAAAAGAAAAAAAGAAAAAGTACTGTAAGAGCATGATTTTTTAAATGATATAAAAAGTATAAATGCTTATTGTAAAAACTCAAAACAGAAAAGTGTAAATAAGAAAAGTCCGAGTCCCCCCCATAGGTGAATTTCCTATGTATATAGATATGGTGACAGTACGGAGTGTGTGTGTGAGTGTGTGTATAGTTCTGCATACATAGAATTATACTGCTCTTGGCATAACCTGCTTTTTTTTTCAACTGAACAATGTATACAAACCATATATTGCAGCTTTTCCAAATCCAGTAAATATACCTATGTCTTCATTTTTAGAGAATGTTCAGTATTCCACTCCTCTGTGGATGACATATTCCCCCATAACTTCCTTGTTTCCAAGGGAAAGGGAACTCAGGCATTTTTGTGTCTTCATTTGAGAGCTTCCTCATACCTTTGATAATTGTGGTTGCCATTCCTTCTCCCTTTGAAATCAGGTTTCTTGAAAAATGAAGTGTTGTCTCCCTGAAACTATGATAACTGTAAGAAGCAGTTTTTTACTTAATTTGCCTCACTTCGGGTTCACAGGTTGTTTTGGTGTTCAGTTTGGCTTTGTTTTAGAGTAGATAGGGAAGGGCCCAGAAAGTCAGATGCTGGCAGTTTTTAGGCCACTGGGGGATCTGGACTCAGTGACTGCTGTAGTTCTTTTTTTTTTTTTTGAGATGGAGTTTAGCTCTTATTGCCTAGGCTGGAGTGCAATGGCGTGATCTCGGCTCACCACAACCTCCACCTCCTGGGTTCAAGCGATTCTCCTGCCTCAGCCACCCAAGTAGCTGGGATTACAGGCACGCGCCATCACACCCAGCTAATTGTGTATTTTTGGTAGAGACAGGGTTTCTCCACGTTGATCAGGCTGATCCGCGTGATCAAACTCCCGACCTCAGGTGATCCGCCCACCTTGGCCTCCCAAAGTGTGATTACAGGCATGAGCCACTGCGCCTGGCCCTATTGCTGTAGTTATTTTGTCTGCAGAGTCCTCAGGTCACGCATGGAGGTGGCTTGGCAATCTGGACAGGGAGACAGGGGCAATGAGGGATTCAGGCAGTAAAAAAAAAAACAGCAAAAAGGAGCATATTGAGGAAACTTCTAGCGAGCCTCCTGGGGATTCACAAGTTCCACAATCAGCCTGTGCCAATCTATTGTTCTCTCTGTTGCTGGGGCCTGAGCTTGATGTTGTAATTCTGGGAAGACTTCCTTGGAGAACACTTGATATTATGGAACAAATCACATTATAGTAAACTATTCCTGTTCTTTTATGGTATCAGTAAACTGTTTCTGTACTTTTATAGCATCAAATATTTAAAATAGGTGGGCCTTGAGCAAAGGACCAGAAGCCTCTTTTGTACTAGAAATGTGTAAATTGTGGTTGTTACTTTTGAAATGCCATGTGGTGCATCTCAGAAAATGCTGATGTGGCATCCTGCCACATTCCAGCAATAAATTCGGTTTACCATTGGCTAAACCAAGTTATAACCTAAGCCCATATGCACTGAAAAAACTGTTGTGTTAGTTCAGACTGAAAGGAAGAATGGACCCAAGTACCCTTACATAATCGGCCCTCCTGTATTCTGGCATCTATTGCCCATCTTCCTTCTCAGTTCCTCACCTTGTTCCTCTCCTACCTCCATTCTCCCTCCTCCTTTTCCCCTCCCTTCCTCACCCTCTTTCCTTTTTCTCCATCTTCAACCTCACCCAGACAAGCAGGCTGTGACCTGATTGGTTAATCCCTGTCCAGCATAGGGAGTCCTTAAAAGGCAATTTTGGGTTCAGGCACTGGTCCAGTCAGTTGGAGCCAGTGGAACATTTTGTTTTCCTGGAATACATGTTTGCTTTTCTCAGAGGGAGCAGTAGGGAGCAATGTAATTGCTAGATGTTTTTGATACTTGAGGCCTATCTATTTAATAGTTAAGTGAATTATTTTGGTGCACTTATATATTTTACTTGTTTTTTTATGTGGCAGAAAATGTATGAAAATACTCTGAGAGCTGTAAAACTATGTAATATGAAGATGTTTTATGAAAAATGTTATATCTTACTGAAACCATCTAGCGGGTCTAGGCACAGTAATCCCAGCACTTTGGGAGGCCAAGATGGGAGAATTGCTTAAGGCCAGGAGTTTGAGACTAGCCTGGGCAACGTAGCAAGACCCCATCTCTACAATATTAAAAAAAAAGAAAAAGCCAGACATAGTGGTAGGCTCCTGTAGTCCTAGCTGCTTGGGAGGCTGAGGCAGTAGGATCACTTGAGCCCAGGAGGTCAAGCTGCAGTGAGCTATGATCACACCACTACACTCCAGCCTGGATGACAGAGCAAGACCTGTCTCTTTAAAAAAACTATTAAAAACAAACAAACAAACAAACAAAAAACCATCTGATGAAATAAATCCTGTCTTTCTTGTTTTTGGAATCATGTAGCAAAATGTAAATGAATAAGTTTATGATGGTAAGTAGAACTTTTAAATTCAATTTACTATTTTTAATGGAAAGTGTTAGGCTTGTTTCAAATAGCTTTGTATGGGTTTTTAGTTAATGAAAAATTTCCAAATGTATTTCTCTATCTCCATCAAAAGGGAGAATTACCAAGATCTTCATCACACATCTTCATGGAGACCATTTCTTTGGCCTTCCTGGGCTCCTCTGCACAATCAGCCTGCAGAGTGGCTCCATGGTGTCCAAACAGCCTATTGAAATCTATGGCCCTGTAGGGCTTCGGGACTTTATCTGGCGAACCATGGAACTCTCTCACACGGAGCTGGTCTTCCGTTATGTGGTTCATGAACTGGTTCCTACAGCGGATCAATGTCCTGCAGAAGAATTAAAAGAATTTGCACATGTGAATAGAGCAGGCAGTCCTCCCAAAGAGGAACAAGGAAGAACTATCCTATTAGACTCAGAAGAAAACTCGTACCTTCTGTTTGATGATGAACAGTTTGTTGTAAAAGCATTTCGCCTCTTTCACAGAATTCCCTCATTTGGGTTTTCAGTCGTGGAAAAGAAACGCCCAGGTAAACTCAATGCACAGAAACTAAAAGACCTTGGTAAGTGTCTTTTTTTTGTTTTTATGCTTTTCCCCCACTTCTTATCAATAGGGCTCCTATTAACTGAAGCTATAAGAAGTGTCATAGTAAGGCCAGGAGTGGTGGCTCATGCCTGTAATCCTAGCACTTTGGGAAGCCGAGGCGGGCGGATCACTTGAGTTCAGGAGTTCAAGACCAGCCTTGGCAACATGACGAAACCCCATCTCTACTAAAAATACAAAAATTAACTGGGCGTGGTGGCATGCGCCTGTAGTCCCAGCTACTTGGGGGGCTGAAGCAGGAGGATCACTTGAACCCGGGAGGTCAAGGCTGCAGTGAGCCAAGATGGAGCTACTATACTCCAGCTTGGGTGACAAAGTGAGACTCTGTCTCAAAAAAAAAAAAAAAGTGTCATAGTAAACTTCCACTCCTCTATCCCAGGCCTAAAACTGACATTTTCTCCACTTAGTCCCTTTGCCCAAAGTTTGCTTATTAAGGAAAATACATGGGACCAAAAAATGCTATTTAGAACAAAAGCCAAGTATACATTTGAATCCTGTCTTCAGCTTCCTGGATCCACATTCTTTCTTATACTATCTTGGTTGGCAAGGTGATTTGGGTGATAGTGGTGGTGGCTTTAGGTCCAGGCTTTATTTTTTCACGTCTTCCCTTTGATATGTGTTTTTGATGACATCTTTGGTCTGAGAATTTTTGCCATTGATCTTAACCTTATAACTGCAACCATGTGCTTTCAGAGTTTCCTTCTCTATCTACTTTGCTTACTAATTTAACCTTCATTAAATTAATTTGGTATTCAAAACCCTGTGCCTCAACCAGTTTGATGTACCAGGGTTCATTACAGTGGAAAGCAAGCATGCAGAGGTGGGCTTGGGGCCCATCTAAGTCTTCACACCTCCTCCATGCTAAGCCAGTATGCATGAGGGGATCTTCAGCACCTCTTGCGAGGTAGAGTCCAGGTACATTATATCTCCAGTGTCACTGCCTTCATGGGCATGGTGTGGCAGTGCCTGTAAAAAGCACAGTGGCATTTTGTGTGTGCTTGTTTTTTTATTTATGCGATCTCTTCCTCAACTAAAACAAAATGCTAGATAATGAGGAAAAGTGACTTAGGTTAATGGTATTTTTATTACCTGAAAGCCTGTAGAAATACTATTATATTTGGAAACGTTAAACATGATCTGTGTTGGAATTGGTGGTCATGTTATACTAGTTTGTAAGTATTGTCCATAGTGATGATCAGGTCTTATTTTAAATTAGTATGAGATTTAAGCCCACTTTGATTAAGTGTGGAACTGCCCGTCTACCAAGAAGATTAATAATGTACAATTGCCTGAAAAAATGCTCCTTGATCTTGTAATACAAGCAATCTTCACTAACAATTTTTTTATTAAGTTACTTTTAGGTACTTGTTTTAACGAGGTGTTGATTATATCGTGTTTTTGTTTGTTTGTTTGTCTGTTTTTGAGGCAGTCTTACTCTGTTGTCCAGGCTGGAGTGCAGTGGTGTGATCTCAGCTCGCTCACTGCAACTTCTGCCCCCTGGGTTAAAGCAATTCTCGTGCCTTGGCCTCCCATGTAGCTGGGACTACAGGTGTGCACCACTACGCCTGGCTAATTTTTTGTATTTTTAGTAGAGGCAAGGTCTCGCCATGTGGCCAGGCTGGTCTCGAACTCCTGAGCTCAAGTGATCTGCCTGCCGTGGCCTCACAAAGTGCTAGGATTACAGGCATGAGCCACTGCGCCCAGCCTGATTATATCATTATTTAAATGCACTCTCAAATTTTACCCAAAAGTGAGCTTATTAAATAAAGCACTCTCAAAAACTGTTGTTTCCTTGCACGACAGAGAATCAAGGATGTTATAGTGACTACAATAAGGTCCTAGTGATACTTAGGAGACTAAAACTTGTCTGACATGTATGCATGGGAAATGTTTTAAGTACTAAGGCATTGCTAATATCAATCAACACTGAAACTTGAAAAATGTATAAATAATTCCAGTTTTCCACAAGTAGTAAAACATTTATAACAATTATGGATGCCTTTTCCATTAGCTATTTGCAATGCTGTTAAAATAGACTCTTGAAAAGTCATAAATTCCATTCCTATAATGTAATGTTATCTGCCTTCATCATTAGGTGTTCCACCAGGTCCTGCCTATGGGAAGCTGAAAAATGGAATTTCTGTTGTTCTGGAAAATGGGGTTACAATTTCTCCCCAAGATGTCTTAAAAAAGCCTATTGTTGGAAGAAAAATCTGCATATTGGGTGACTGCTCTGGGGTTGTGGGTGATGGAGGAGTAAAGCTGTGTTTTGAAGCAGACCTGTTGATCCACGAAGCGACCCTGGATGATGCCCAGATGGACAAAGCAAAGGAGCACGGCCACAGCACACCACAGATGGCAGCCACATTTGCAAAGTTGTGCCGTGCAAAGAGGCTGGTTCTGACTCACTTCAGTCAGAGGTACAAACCAGTTGCCTTGGCCAGAGAAGGAGAAACAGATGGCATTGCAGAACTAAAAAAGCAAGCTGAATCAGTGTTAGATCTCCAAGAAGTGACTCTAGCAGAAGATTTTATGGTGATAAGCATTCCAATCAAGAAATGAAACCAGTGTTCCTGGGTGCATACTGACATGTCTGTGAATATGTTACTGAACCTACAGTCCAGTTTTTTATTTCTTGTTTTAGTCTGAGATTATTTGGGCCTTAATAATCCTAAAAAGAATGGAGCTGCATTGATGAATTGGCTCAGTATTTAAAGGGAGCAAGCTTTTTGATAGTAAATCTTTTTAAGAGAAAAAAAACCCCAGCATCCTTTTTAAAGTCCAGATTTGACAAAATGATAGACTATTCAGGTATACGTCTCATTTTGTGCTGCTACCACAGATAGCCAATATTCCATGCAGTCCTGGGTTTAGCTTCTGCCCAGCTTTATTGCTGCTATTGGCAAAGAGCACAGGACTCAGCCCTCGTGGCTACAAATGGTATTTTGGCAGTTTGTATTGAATCTGTTTGTGTTATTAACAGAATAAGGAGAAATGTCATGAAACGCTGGACACGCAGGATTGACGATAGCATGACCATAGCTTTGCTGGAATACTGAATGCAGGGTTTGGCTAGGTGTTTATTTTCACATTTTATTGAACTTTCTGTTTGACTCTTAACCCATAGTTCTCAGCTTGGGTGACACTGCTCCTCTGGAAGCAGGTTTGAAATTATGGGGATGTTTTCTTGTCACAGTGACTGAGTATGGTGGGGGTGGGTGGTGGTGGTGGTGGTGGGGGTGGTGGTGGTGGTAGTGGTGGTAATGGTGGTACTACTGCTACTGGTATTTAGTCAGCAGGGATCAGGGATGCTAGATGTCCTGCAAAGTTTTGGTCAGTAATGTACAATAAAGAATCATCTCACCCCGAAATGCAAATTGCAGACCCATTGAGATACGCAGCAAGTTAAAGTTTATATTCTTGATGTGAATATAGTTTACCAAAATTAGTGACATAATGAGTCAAATTACTAGGTAAGTCAAATCCAAAAGAGTGAATATGTTAGAATTGCAATGTCATACCAAATAACATTCAAAAGAAATGAGCCATCAAGTGAAGCTTATGAACCTGGAGGTAAAAAATGCTTATCTATTAAACTAAGGTTTCATTTATGTGTCCCTGTTAATAAACATTATTTGCCCAACAATGTTTCTTAAAACATGCTCCATGGCTAGTCTTGAGTGCTGATTCACTCAAAGGGGCTCCTCAGTCAAATCAGTTCGGGAAACACTTTATTGCTGTCTGTCCTTCTAGGAGTGGTGTAGTGCCCATCAACATATTAAAAACAGTATTGCTTCAAATGATCGTAAACCAGTGTTGGATGCCAGAAAGACCTGATCCTACAGTCCCATTCTGTGACTTATGGTGGTACCTCTGTGTGGTCTGGAGCAGGTAACTCACTCTCCGAGTTTCTTCAGCTTGTTCATTTCAAAAATGGGAAAAACAGTAAGACCCATGTCATAGATTGTTAAACAAGACAACATATATAAGGGGCATAGCACATTGCTTAAATGTGTTGAGAAATCCTGCAGTACAGAGGCCTGTCAGCTCTATTGAACCCCTTTCTCAGTCCTATTTCACCAGGTACTACCAATTAACATCTCAGGAACCTGGAGAGCTTTACGGCACACATATTTAGAAACACTGTTGTAGTACTTACTGTTTGATTCCTCTGGGTTCTGGGTCTTCTCTGGCCAAAATTTTTGACTCCTGGCTAGTTGTGGAGACTCCAAAGTGGTGATGATCGGCTGGGGGCAGTGGTTCGTGCCTGTAATCCCAGCACTTGGAGGCAGGCGGATTGCTTGAGCCCAGGAGTTGCAGACCAGCCTGCGCAAATGATGAAACCCCATCATTACAAAAAATACAAAACTTAGCCAGGCATGGTGGTGTGCCTGTGGTCCCAGCTACTCAGGAGGCCAAGGTGGGAGCCTGGGGAGGTTGAGGCTGCAGTAAGCCATGATCGTGCTGTCGCAGTAAGCCATGATCATGCTATCGTACTCCAGCCTGAGCAACAGAGCAAGACCCTCTCTCAAAAAAAAAAAAAAGAAAAGAAAAGAAAAGAAAAAAGCAATGATCAAGATTGGTCTGGTTACTTAAGATATGATCATCCTGATGTAGTCTCTAGAATGGTCTGTCTTACTGTAGACTCTGCCCCCAGAAAATGCCAAATTTTGATCATGCATAAAGCATGTCATGGTTTCTAAATTCAATTCAAATAAGCATTAGACATTTAATATGTACCCAAACTTGTGCAAGAGGCTAGGACTAGAATGGCTCTAGGACTAGAATGGCTTAGATGAGTGTATCTAATGCACGAAGCCCCTGAAGATAGAGATTATGTCTTAGTCACCGCCACATCCTTAGAAATGCCTACCTAGAGCTGAGTGCAGTGGTGTGTGCCTGTAGTCGCAGCTACTCAGGAGGCTGAGGTGGGCGGATCACTTGAGCCTAGGGGTTTAAGTCCGTAGCGATATGGCAAGACTCCATCTTGGCTGGGAGCAGTGGCTCACACCTGTCATCCCAACACTTAGGGAGGCCGAGGTGGATGGATTGCTTGAGGCCAGGAGTTTGAGACCAGCCTGGGCAACGTGGCTAAACCCCGTCTCTACTAAAATTACAGAAATTAGCTGGGCATGGTGGTGCACATCTGTAATCCCAGCTACTCGGGAGGCGGAGGCACGAGAATTGCTTGAACCCGGGAAGTGGAGGTTGCAGTGAGCTGAGATCATGTCACTGCACTCCACCCCCTGCCAAAAAAAAAAAAAAGAAATGCCTACTTATAGTAAGTACTCAGAAATGCTTTAAGTTCAGTAATGAAACTAGCCCATTTCATTGCAGAACTTACCAGAAAGAATTTAAACCACCGGTTTGGTGGTGCCTCATTCACTGAGTACTAAATAAGTGCCAGACTTTATTGTATTGGTAGTACATAAATGAATAGACAAGTGGCAAAATTCCAGCCCTAAGCGCACAGCCTAGTGAAAGAGACCAGTAGATAAAAGTAAATCTGTAGTTGCTTCACATGTTCTAATCTTGTAGCCTGGGCACTCGGATTTTGCTGTTCCTGAGCATTACTTGGTAGCTGACTTGAGCCATGCCCTTAGAATCAGGCTCTATAAATACGTATGGGCTAAGCCCTCAGAGGCCATGGGAATGTGGAAACGATATGTTGGGTCAAGTGTAGAGTATCAGTCCATGATGATAACTTTTTCTAGACCCTCTTCTGGGCTAAAATTTGTTTTCAATGATGGGGACATTCTAAGAATTTGTGGAGCTAGAATTAAGAAAGAAGTTTATATTAGACTTCCCAGAACCTGTAATCTACCCAAGGATTTGACTTTTAAGTGGGGAGGGTGACCATAATATGCATTGTGCCCCAAATTTACTTGATTACTGAATCCTCTTTTTGCCAAGGAAGATGTTGGAACTTTAGAACTTTAGAAATGCCATCCTCCATATGTCGCAAAATTATTCTACTTATATTTTTTACCTGCACAATTTATTGAGGTAGTGATTTCCATGTCTACACTTAATATATTACTTCCTTTGTCCTAAACTGAGTCAATTGTGAGGAATCCATAGATACCTACTTATTTTAGATTTTATTATTATTACTATTTTTTTTTTGAGACAGAGTCTGGCCCTGTATTTTAGATTTTAAAAATGTACATTTGCAGCCAGGCACCATGGTTCACCTGTAATCCCAGCACTTTGGGAGGCCAAGGTGGGCGGATCACTTGACGTCAGGAGTTCAAGACCAGCCTGGCCAACATGGTGAAACCCCATCTCTACAAAAATTAGCTGGGCGTGGTGGCTGGCGTCTGTAATCCCAGCTACTCTGGAGGCTGAGGCAGGAGAATCGTTTGAACCTAGGAGGGGAGGTTGTAGTGAGCCGAGATCACACCACTGCACTGCCTGGGCGAAAGAGCAAGACTGTCTTAAGAAAAAAATGCACGTTTTAATTCTCCAAAGTTGTTTACACTTTCCCAAATATACCTTAAATCAGCTCTGTTTAATACTCATGCCTCATTAATGCACTTTTAATGAACTTTGAATTATAAAAGCAGCGTATGCTTGGTACAGAATTTTTTTTTTTTTTTTTTTTTTTTGAGATGGAGTCTCGCTCTGTCGAGGCTGGAGTGCAGTGGCGCGATCTCGGCTCACTGCAACCTCTGCCTCCCAGGTTCACGCCATTCTCCTGCCTCAGCCTCCCAAGTAGCTGGGACTACAGGCGCCCACTCCCACGCCCGACTAATTTTTTATATTTTTAGTAGAGATGGGGTTTCACCGTGTTAGCCAGGATGGTCTCGATCTCCTGACCTCGTGATCCTCCTGCCTTGGCCTCCCAAAGTGCTGGGATTACAGGCGTGAGCCACCGCGCCCGGCCTGAGAAATTTTTTAACATTCAATAAAAGAAGACAAGTATTCATAATTCCTTTACTCACAGAGAGCTGTTATTTCTGATCCAGTGGTCCCCAAACTGAGGGGTGAGTGAGAATTACTCAGGGTGTGTAGGTAGACAGAGATCCTTAGGCTCTGCTTTCAAAGACTTAATTCACTAGGTCTGGGGTAATATCTGCATTTTTAATAAGCCCCCAAGGTGATTCTGAGGTATATGAGTGGCAGACCATATTGGGAGAAAGAAACTGTGTATTCTATGCATTTTTAAAGTTTTGTGTATGTTTAGATATTTTGTATGTGCTTCTACCTATGTTTGTATATATGTACATTATACACATGTACACATGTATATTTTTACATGTAGGCTGACCTCAACTGTTTTTCTCATTTAGCATATATGAGCATTTCCCCACGGCATTAAGTGTTCTCTGAAAGCATGAATTTAATGATTTTCTATTATTGCATTCTGTAGATACAGTATCATTTAACCATTTTTTTATTTGGAGGCAGTGAGATTGTTTTCCATTATTATAAATAATACTATCACGAATATTCTTATGCATAAATCTTTATCTCTGAGTATTTCGTTCCTTAGAATTGATTTATCTGAGGGTGAAAATCTGACTTCTTTTTGGAGGTTTTGCGTAGGAATTGCCCACTGGTTTCCATGCTCTTTTACACTCCTAGCAGCAGTGAATAGGAGTGGCCTGTCTCGGTATTCTATCTGGAGATGATGTGGAGTATCATCAGCTCATGACCTTGCTAACTCTTCTTCCCCAAGACATTAGTCCTATGAAGATTATTTTCACCTCCCAGTGCAAATAACTTTGTTATGTCTTGCAAGTAGGACGTATTGTGATTTCCTTGAATACTCTTATGCCAACTTAAAAATTTGGTAGTTTTTACTTTAAGGGTAAAAATCCTTGCTTCAAATATGTCCATGACAGACGTACAGTGAAGGTACTTTTTTACTAACAAAGGTATAAATTTATCATGAAATGTGCTGGTTCTGTCCTTACTGATTGATGGATTTTTCAGGTAATGAATGAGTCAGCATTTTTCTTACATGGGAAGACTAAAAAGGAAGCGCTGGTAATGCTTTGAATGTTCCCTCTTGGCAGGATAAGAATAGAGCGGGGGGTGGGCCGGGGGGAGAGGGAGGAACGGGGAGCGGGTAAGATCGCAAAATTCGTTTCTTCCTTAGTAGGAAGTAAACAATGTCTAAAAGTGAAAAATAAATAGTACTCTAAGCATAGTATGTTTTTAAAAAGCAGAAGGTGGGGAGGAGGGACTACTAGATGAATAGTTAAGAGTGAAAGAAGGGATCAGAAGGGTCAAGGGGTGGGGAGGGATGGTCAGGGGACCGCTATTTTTTATTAGCCAAATAATATTAGCACTATTTGATATTTTAAACTATTTGTGTGTATTCATTTACTTCAAAAATTACATTAAAACACACATACAGATAAGATGCTGCTCTGAGTAATCTTATCAACTGCATGTCTCCCCATGGGTACTCCAGGCAGTTAACAGCTGCTCTCAAGCCTTTGTAACATTCCAGTCCCATTCTCCATACTGCAGTCTGAGTCTGTGTGTTTTGTTTTTTTCAAAATGCACATTTGAGTCTCACATTCCCCCTGCTTGAAACTTTTTAGTGGCCATATCTTACCCACCTTCCCAATCTAATCTTCCTCTATACTTCTGCAGCCCCAACCACGTGGGTCTTCTTTCAGTCCTTTGTCAGGACTTTCTGTTGTCATGAAGCCTTTGTTAGGCCTGCTCCCTCTGCCTGGAATGCTCTTTCTCCTCTCCCCAAGTTAACCCTTACTGGGCCTTCAGATCACAGCCCTATAGTCACAGCCTCATGGAAACCTTCCCTGGCCTCCCCACTAGGTAGCATATTACTCTTTTCTTTCTTTTTTTTTTTTTTTTGAGACGGAGTCTCGCTCTGTTAACAGGCTGGAGTGCAATGGCGCAATCTCTGCTCCCTGCAACCTCCGCCTCCCGGGTTCAAGTGATTCTTCTGCCTCAGCCTCCATAGTAGCTGGGACTATAGGTGTGCACTACCACGCCCAGCTAATTTTTGCATTTTTGGTAGAGACGGGGTTTCACCATGTTGGCCAAGATGTTCTTGATCTCCTGACCTTGTGATCTGCCTGCCTCAGCCTCCCAAAGGGCTGGGATTACAGGCGTGAGCCACCACGCCCGGCCGCATATTACTCTTAGAGCACCTGCACCTGACCTTCCTGGTGCTTGGCACTTACTATTTTCATGTTGGTTCTGTGAGCGATATTTCTCTTTCCCATTAGCATTGTAAGCTTCTCAAGAGCAGAACTGTGTCTTTTGTTTCCCTCTGTGCCTAGCTTGGTGCCTGGAACATATTAGGCACTCGATAAATAGTGTTGACTGGTTCAGTTTTCCCTGTCATCCTGTTATTCAGTTAATATGCAGTGCCTTGTTTTCCTAGGAATTCTTCCTGATCAATATTAAAAACAAGCAAAATTTCCATCCCTAGTCTCTGAAATAAAAGTGGGAAGGAGGATAATGGTTGTATATGACTAGTGGGGTGAATCCTTTTAAGTACTAATTTTAAAGCTTTAGTTTTGTGTCATACGATATGCAGACAGAAACCTGGACCCATGGGAAGGGTTGGAAAAAAGATTTACTCTGCCTAAAAAGTTGGGATGTTAGCTTTTGCAATGTGTAGGGAAATCAGAACAGAGAGGAGACAGCCAAGCCCTAGGCAGGAGTCTGGAGCCCTGTGCAGGTAGGAAAAGTGGGAAAACTTTAAGAACGCAGATATCTGATACTCAATTTCATGTTTCCTGCATTGCTTGGAATTAAATCCGTACTTCCTACCTGACTTTCTTTGAAGTCTGCTATACACACATGACTTGGGGATCGCTTCCCCGCCCTGCACACCACCAAAAGAGAACAAGTTCTAAATTCCATGACTAGGTTGACCTGGCAGGGGGCAAAGGACAGCAGGGAAGAGAGTGAGACAATCCCCAAACTCATACAGTTCACAGGAGCTGAAGTCAGAGGTGATTACATGAACCAATGTTTCCCAGTTATTTTCAGAACATTGTGAGGACATTTACCTTAACATAGTCTATGGAGTGAGAGTGTCGGGGTTAAGCCAATTTCATGTATATCTTAAAGGACAGGGTAACTCCACCTGACATCTAGACACAGATATTTCTGTGTCCTTGATATGTTTCAAGGGTTAAAAGGCTGTCATATCCAGTATAACAAGGAAGTTTTTTGCGGGGAAGCAGTGCCTAAGTTTATGCAAAGTAAAAAATATTTCCACCCCTAAATAAAGCTAGCTGAGAAGCACTGCTGCTCAGATGTCAGGATGCTAATTATACACCCAGCAGACATGGAAGGTACAAAGATGACATGCACCCACGAAAAAGTAAAAGGGGAAAGGCAAGGAATCAAGTTTTCCAGCTATATAAATCTACCTTTAATTGCCAGAAATGGTTCAGGCAGCCTCAGATAGAGAACTACACAATGTTTAGTTCACTATCACCAAATGAAACCAAGGTTATCTGGGTGGTTTTCTACATTGTTGTGGCTTCCAGACATCATAGGCTTGTCTGACTATGTCTCCTTGACACATCCTGGGCTAGAAGGACCTTGTCACTTTGCCTTCTAAAGTGCTGGGATTATAGTTGTTGACCCAGACATGGGTACTTCTAAGGTACCCAACTCAAATGCTGATCCCAACTGGCATACAAAGGGCCTTCCCATGGAATACATTTTCACACAGCTAGCAGATAATAGGGCACAATCCTCCCCAGCATGCCTATACCAAGAGGCAGTATAGCCTAGTGGAGTGGTCTTCAGGCTAGGTAATAGTATCCCTGGAGATATGTAAAGACTTTTCTAAGGATACATAGGCATATTCTCATATGAAATATTTCCCAAAGTTTATTTTCCTGAGAACTATTGCAATCAAAGTGTTTTGCTGTAGATTGTGTATTGTTCCAGAACGAAAAGCCTCTGGGATACCAGTGAAAGGGATAATTGAAATATTGATATTGAGGTTGAAAAAAATGAATGATTAACACCTTCTTTTATAAGTTAGGTAGTCTCCAACTTGTTTTGAACAAAATTGAAGGAGGATCTAATCTGTCCAATGATAGATTTGTTTAAGCAGCTTTACGGAGATGTAATTCACATGCCATACAATTTGGTAGTTTTTCATATAGTCACAGAGTTGTGCAACCATCACCACTATCAATTTTAGAACATTTTCAGTATCCCCCAAATAAACCCCATACTCATTGGCACTCACTCCCACTCCTCTCCATCCCCCAAACCTACTATCCCTAGGCAACCACTAATTTGCTGTCTCTATCGATTTGCCTATTTTGGACATTTCAGATAAATGGAGTCAGACGTTATGTGGTCCTTCGTGACTAGCTTCTTTTAGTATAATGTTTTCAAGATGTATCCATGTTGTATCAGTCCTTTATTCCTTTTTATGACCAAATAATATTCCATTCTGTGGAGATACCACATTTTATTTATCCATTCATCAGTTGATCCAATAATAGATTATGAAAAATATTGTCTCCAAAATTCGTATATCAGGAATGAAAAATGAGATATTGCTACAGATCTTATGTTTGTAAGATATTGCTACCTGATATGTCCGAAATACTATTTCAACCTATAATCAATGTAAGAAATGATTGAACTATTATTATACATTCTTCTTTTCATACTGTCTTTAAAATCCAGTGACTTTTTCCACTTACAGCACATCTTAATTTGGACTAGCCACAGCTAGATTATAGGTTGAAATAATATTTTGGACATATCAGGTTAAATAAAAGACATGACTAAAATTAATTTCACCTGTCTCTTTTTGCAGTTTTTAATGTGGGTAGTAGAAAATTTAAAATTACCTATGTGGCTCACATTGTATTTCAACTGGACAGCGCTGCTTTAGACAGTCTTTCTCAGTGCCAGCAGAGTGGTTCTTTAAAGATACAATTCAGATCATGTCACTACTCTGCTCAGAACCCTCCAGTAATATCTGATCTCACTCAAGAGTAAGTCAAAATCCAGATCAAAGTCTACCAGTTCTTGTGTGATCAGCCTCCACTCCACCCCCTCTCTCTCAGGTTCAGTGTAAATCAAGTTCCAGATTTTGCGAAACCTGAAGTTTACATCATGGGAGAAAGGAAGGGGAGATGAAGATGGGTTCTTGCTAAGAAAAAGAGCACAAATTATGAATTTATTTATTTATTTATTTAGAGACAGAGTCTTGCTCTGTCCCCCAGGCTGGAGTGCAGTGGCACGATACTGGCTCACTGCAGCCTCCACCTCCGGGGTTCAAGCAATTCTCCTGCCTCAGCCTCCTGAGTAGCAGGGATTACAGACTGGGTAATTTTTGTATTTTTAGTGGAGACGGGGTTTCGTGATTCACCGTGCCCAGCCAGATTATGAGTTTAGAATTAGGTACTGTGATGGTTAGTACTGGGTGTCCACTTGACTGGATTGAGGGATGCCTGGATGGCTGGGGAAGCATTGTTCCTGGATATGTCTGCGAGGGTGTTGCCAGAGGAGATTGACATTTGAGTCCCTGGACTGGGAGAGGAAGGTCCAATCAGCTGCCAGAGTGGCTGGAACAAAGCTGGCCGAAAGGGGGAAGAAACAGCTTCCGGAGTCCTCTCCGGCGCTCTCTCTTCCTGTGCAGGATGCTTGCTTCCTGTCCTCCTGCCCTTGGACATCAGACTCCAGGTTCTTCGGCCTTTGAACTCTGGGACCTGCACTGGCAGCCTCCTGGAGGCCCTCCGCCCGTCGGCCTCAGCCTGAGGGCTGCACTGTCAGCTTTCCTGGTTTTGAAGCCTTCAAACTTGGACCGAGCCATGCTCCCGGCTTCTCTCTGTCTTGCAGACAGCCAGTCATGGGACTTCGCTAATCCTGTGAGCCAATTCTCCCTGATAAACTCCTTTATATATATACACATATATCCTATTGGTTCTGTCCCTCTGGAGAACCCTAATACAGGTTTTGGTACCAGGAGTGGTTCTAGAGGAACATAATTTTAAGCATAAATTTCCTTTGTCGGTTTTGGGGTTTCTGGAGTTGGATATCTAATCTGATTAGACCCAAATGCTAAACACTCTATTTCTAATAGTATGGACAGCAGTAATAGTCCTTGGCTTGAACTGTTTAGAGAGTTATGCAAAATACATGCATTTGATATTCTGATTCCCTGTTCCTAAGAGGCAAGGAGTTCGGTGACTCTATACATGATACCTTTGAACATTTGTGGAGAACCAAGGAATATAATGAAGTTGGTTGGTTGCTCCTAAGTTCACTGGGCAAAGTGATGAAGGAAAAGGATGAGCTCAGGGATTCTATTTCCTGGTTCTAGATACACATACACAGCCAAAAAGTTTCTCAGGGTGCCCTAGGTAAGAGTCTTCTCTTCTGTGGACAAAGAGCTGAAATTGCGGAAAATCAGACACAAGCTCTTATGCAAGTGGCTGACCTGCAATGGAAGGTTCATGCTTAGCCTCACCAAGTGTCTACTGTCAAAGGGAGGGCTTTGATTGGGAAAGAGTGGGACCCTGTAAGTCGGGATGGGAATATAGGAGACTCTGATGAAGCTGGGGACACCTGAACAGCTAAATTCTGATGAGCCTTTTTTGCCAGAGGAAATGGCGTCTCCACCCCCAGTAGTGGCAACATGCTTTTACCCACGCACTCCAGTACTAGCCTTTCTATCTTTGAGATTAACCCTGCATTTTCCGGGGAAATAGTGATGTCCTCCCTTGAGGCAGCTGCCAGGAAAGACAATGCTGGTTCTCCTCGGGACCCATCCCCACCCATCTTTGCCTCTGGACTCTAACTGGACTCCAGTTCCTACAGGCCCCTAGAGGTGAGGTTCAGGTTATGACTCATGAGAAGGCATGTTACGCTTCAAATACTAATCAGACTTTTTGGGGGCTACTGGATGCTGGCTCCAACTACTCGAGTTTTCTAATTTACATGAGAAGAAATCCAGGGAACAGGTATGGGAATGGATATTAAGAGTGTGGGATAATGGAGGAAGGACCATAAAGTTGGATCAGGCTCAACTTATTGCTATGGGTCCACTAAAGATTCTGCATTTAATGTTGCAGCTCAGGGAGTTAAAAAGGGTTCTAATAGTTTTATTTGCTTGGTTTGCTGAAACATGGATCAAAAGATGGCCCACTGTGAGTGAGCTGGAAATGCCTGATCTCCCTTGGTTTAATGCAGAGAAAGGATCCAAAGGCTTAGGGAGATTGAAATGTTAGAGTGGATTTGTCAGTGAGGACCTACTCATCCCAACTGGGAGGGTCCAGAAGACACACCAGTACTTTGTGAAACGGATTTGTGAAGGGAGCACCAGCATCCTTGAAGAGCTCTGTGATTGCTCTTTTCTGTATGCCAGATCTTACAGTGGGAACCGCAGCCACTCAATTGGAAAACTTAAATGCAATGGGAATAATTGGATCCCAAGGTGGCAGAGGCCAAGTAGAGTACTAAACCATCAAAGGCAAGGTGGGCATGGTTAGTAATGGATAGCAGAGGCAAAGCAGCAATCAGAATAGTCTGAAACCTGTACAGCTCTAGCATTGGCTAATTTATCATGGTCTTCCTAGAAGTGAAGTCAACAGGCAGCCTACTATGTTCTTACCTGATCTGTATAAGCAGAAAACTTCCAGGTCAAGTGAACAGTAGTCCAATTTGAATTACAAAACAGAGAATCATGGTCCTTCGATCAATTTCCAGACTTGAGGTAGTTTACAGACCCAGAACCCCTTGAATGAAAGGGAGGCCAGGTCCACTTGAGGAAGGACCCCACTATACTACTGAAAATTTATACTGTTAATCTTTCTCCTAACCTTCCTCAAGGAGACCTCTGGCCTTTTAGCAGGGTAACTGTGCTCTGAAGAAAGAAATAATCAGACTTTTGGGGGGCTACTGGATCCTGGCTCTGAACAGTCATTGATTCTAGGGGAGCCAGAATATCACTGTGGGACTGGGCATGGTGGCTCATACTTGTAATTCCAGTACTTTGGGAGGCTGAGGTAGGCAAATCACTTGAGTTCAGGAGATCAAGACCTGGCTGACCAAAATGGTGAAACCGCATCTCTACTAAAAACACAAAAAATTAGCTGGGCCTGGTGGCATGCATGTGTAGTCCCAGCTACTTGGGAGGCTGAGGCAGGTGAATCACTTGAACCCAGGAGGTGGAGGTTGCAGTCAGCTAAGATTGTACCAGTATACTCCAGCCTGGGTGACAAATGAGATTCCATCTCAAAAAAAAAAAAAAAAAAAAAAAAAATCATTGTGGCCCTCCAATTAGAGTAGGGGCTTATAGGTGTCAGGCAATTAATGAAGTTTTATCTCAGGTCTGACATATACTAAGTCCAGTGAGTCCCTGGATCCATCCTGTGGTCATTTCTCCAGTGCTAGAATGCATAATTGGAATAGATATTCTTAGTAGCTGGCAGAATCTCCACATTAGTTCCCTGGCCTGTGGGGTGAGGGCTATTACAGTGGGAAAGGCCAAATGGAAGCCATTAAGAATGCCTCTACCTGGGAAAATAGTGAATTAAAGACTTGAAACACACAGGGTAGTGATTCCCACCACATCCTCATTCAGGTCTCCTATTTGGCCTGTGCAGAAGATGTGGATCTTGGAGAATGACAGTGGATTATCATTAGCTTAACCAAGTGGTGACTCCAATTGCAGCTGTTATAGTAAATGTGGTTTCATTGCTTGAGCAAATTAACACATCCTTTGGTGCCTGGTATGCAACTATTGATCTGGCAAATGTCTTTTTCTCCATTGCTGTCCGTAAGGCCCACCAGAAGCAATTTGCCTTCACTGTCCTACCTCAGGGGTATATTAACTTTCCAGGTGCATGTCATAATCTTTTTCACAGAGACCCTGATTGCTTTTCCCTTCTACAAGATATTATATCAGTTCATTACATTGATGACATTATGCTGATTGGACCTAGTGAGTGAGAAGTAGCAACCACTCTGGCCTTATTTGGTGATACATTTGCATATCGGGGGTGAGAAATAAATCTGACTAAAATTCAGGGGCCTTCTGCCTTAGTGAAATTTCTAGGGGTCCAGTGGTGTGGGGCCTGTCAAGATATTCCTTCTAAGGTGAAGGTTAAATTGTTGCATCTGGCCTGTTCTACAACTCTGAAAAAGATGCAACACCTAGTGAGCTTATTTAGATTTTCGAGGCAATGCATTCCTCATTTGGGCGTGTTACTCTGGCCCATTTATTGAGTGACCCAGAAGGCTTCTAGTTTTGAGTGGGACCCAGGACAGGATAAGACTCTGCAACAGGTCCAGGCTGCTGTGCAAGCTGCTCTGCCACCTGGGCCATATGACCAGCAGATCCAATGGTGCTTGACGTGTCAGTGGGAGATAGAGGTGCTGTCTGGAGCCTTTGGTCAGCCCCCATAGGTGAATCACAGTGGTGGCCTCTAGGATTTCAAAGGGCAGCCTTACCTTCTTCGGCAGGTAACTACTCTCCTTTTGGGAGATAGCTTCTGACCTGCTACTGGGCCTTGGTAGAAACTGAACATTTGGCCACAGGTCACCAAGTTACCATGCAACCTGAACTGCCTATCATGACCTGGGTGCCTTCTAACCCATCTAACCATAAAGTTGGGCGTGCACAGCAGCATTCCATCATCAAATGAAAGTGGTACATACATGATTGGGCTTGAGCAGGTCCTAAAGGCACAAGTAAGTTACATGAGGAAGTGGCCCAAATGCCCATGGTTCCCACTCCTGTGACCCAGCCTTCTCTCTCCCAGGCTGCACCTATGGCTTCATGAGGAGTTCCCTAAGATCAGTTCACATACGAAGAGAAGAGAATACCCGCTTTATAGATGGTTCTGCACCATATACTGGCACCACCTGAAAGTGGACAGCTGCAGCACTACAGCCCCTTGCCAGGACATTCCTGAAGGACAGTGGTGAAGGGAAATCTTCTCAGTGGGCAGAACTCTGAGCAGTGCACCTGCTTGCGCACTTTGCTTGGAAGAAGAAATGACCAGATGTGTGACTATATACTGATTCATGTGACGTAGCTAGTGGTTTGGCTGGATGGTCAGGAACTTGGAAGGATCATGATTGGAAAATTGGTGACAAATCTGGAGAAGAGGTATATGGATAAACCTCTCTGAGTGGTCAAAAATGGAAGATATTTGTCCATGCGAATGCTTACCAAAGGGTGCCTTCAGCAGAGGAGGATTTTAATAGTCAAGTGGATAGGATGACCCATTCTGTGGACACTACTCAGCCTCTTTCCTCATCACCCCTATAGTTGCCCAATGGGCTCATAAGCAAAGTGGCCGTGGTGGCAGGGATGGAGGTTATACATGGGCTCAGCAACATGGATTTCCACCCCACAAGGCTGACCTGGCTACAGCCACCACTGAGTGCCCAATCTGCCAGCAGTGGAGACCAACACTGAGCCTTCGATATGGCACCATTCCTTGGAGTGATTAGCCACCTACCTAATGGTAGGCTGATTACATTGAACTACTTCCATCATGGAAGAGGCAGCGGTTTATCCTTGTTGGGACAGACAGTTACTTTTTTTTCTTTTTCTTTTTTTTTTGAGATGGAGTCTCGCTCTGTCGCCCAGGCTAGAGTGCAGTGGCGCGATCTCAGCTCACTGCAAGCTCCGCCTCCCGGGTTCACACCATTCTCCTGCCTCAGCCTCCCGAGTAGCTGGGACTACAGGCGCCCGCCACCACACCCGGCTAATTTTTTGTATTTTTTTTTAGTAGAGACGGGGTTTCACCGTGTTAGCCAGGATGGTCTCGATCTCCCGACCTTGTGATCTGCCTACCTCGGCCTCCCAACGTGTTGGGATTACAGGCGTGAGCCACCGCGCCCGGCCGGGACAGACAGTTACTTCTGATATGGATTTGCCTTTCCTGCATGCAGTTCTTCTACCAAGACTACCATCTGTGGGCTCACAGAGTGCCTTGTCCACTGCCATGGTACTCCACACAGCATTGCTTCTGATGAAGGAACTCACTTCCCAGCCAAAGAAGTGCAATAGTGGGCTCATGCTCATGGAATTCACTGGTCTTAACTATATTCCCCATCATCCTGAAGCAGCTGGCTTGATATAATGGCGGAATGGCATTTTGAAGTTGCAATTACAATGCCAACTAGGTGACAATACTTTATGGGACTGAAGTCTTCTCCGGAAGGCTGTATATGCTCTGAACCAGTGTCTAGTATATGGTACTGCTTCTCTCATAGCCAGAATTCACAGGTCCAGGAACCAAGGAATGGAAGTGGAAGTGGCACCACTCACCATCACCCCTAGTGACCTACTAGCAAAATTTTTGCTTCTTGTTCCAGTGACATCATGTTCTGCTGCCTAGAGGTCTTAGTTCCAGAGGGAGAAATGTTGCCATCAGGAGACACAATACAATTGTGTTGAACTGGAATTTAAGACTGCCACTGGATACTTTAGGTTCCTCAAGCTTCCTAGTCAACAGGTTAAGAAGAGAGTTACAGTGTTGCCTGGGGCGATTTACCCAGACTGTCACGATGAAATCAGACTGTTACTCCACAATGGAGATAAGGAAGAATGTCTGGAATTTAGGAGATCCCTTAGGGTGTCTCTTAGTATCACCCTGCCCTGTAATTAAGGTCAATGGGAAACTACAGCAACCCAATCCAGGCAGGACTACAAATGGCCCAGACTTCAGAAATGAAAGTTTCGGTCACACCACCGGGTAAAAAACCGCAACCAGCTGAGGTGCTTGCTGATAGCAAAGGGAATACAGAATGGGTAGTAGAAGAAGGTAGTTATTGTTAGGGACAAGCTGCCTCAGGGATTCCCCCACCCTCCCCAGCAATGCAGCTGACCCTTACCCTGAATACTCTGCAGCTGAACTCCTGAACCCTTATCTAGGTGCCACAGCAAGGTCACCAGACTTGCTGAGCAAACCCTGATTATAGGCCCCCGGGCAGCACTGGAGAGGTCACAAGAAACCTAAGTTACACCCTCTTGTAAATTCCTATTTTCACAAGACAATATATTGTAAGGCAGTCACTGTCACAAGATGATATGTGGTAAAGTTAACTGACAAAGAATCCCAGGTCTCTCTCCCCCATATAAACCCCTCATTTTGTAAGCTCAGGGCTGCCTCCTCTGACTATGGTGGTGGTAACAGCCTGGCAGGTTAATGAACTTCCTTGCCTGACCTTGGGTCTCTCTCTCTCTCTCTCTCTCTCTCTCATCCTTTCTTTCTACTAACCTTACAGTTATCAATACCAGCTACCACTACATGACCCATTTCAGAAACGAGGACTGTAATTGTCATGAGTATACTCCTTATTTTGTTAATAATACGTTTGTGCATATATACACCTGTATTAAGCAGATATCTTTGTTTTATGTCTTTTCTTGTTCCTTTATGATGTAACATAAGATTTACTGACTTCACATCAGCACTTAAGTGTTGTTAATTTTATGTAATAGTATTTAAGTTAAGGATTAGTGCATTTTCAATTGTACAAAGGATAGTTACATTATGTTGGGTGGAATTATGACCTTGTTATTGTCTTTATTTGGAGATAAGTATGATTTAAGAAGGTGTGTGTGAGTGCCAAGTTGACAAGGGGTGGACTTGTTATGGTTAACATAGATGTCAACCTGATTGGATTGAGGGATGACTTCATGACTGGGGAAGCATTGTTTCTGGGTGTGTCTGTGAGGGTGTTGCCAGAGGAGATTGACATTTGAGTTGTTGGACTGGGACTCAGTGTGGGTGGGCACCATCCAATCAGCTGCCAACAGAGGCTGGAGCAAAGCAGGCAGAAGAAGGGGGACAAAGCAGCTTGCTGAGTCTTCTTGCTCTCTCTCTTCGTGTGCCGGATGCTTGCTTACTCTCCTGCCCTTGGACATCAGACTCCAGGTTCTTCAGCCTTTGAACTCTGGGACCCCCACCAGTGGCCTCCTGGGGGCTCTTGGGCCTTCAGCCTCAGACTAAGGGCTGCATTATTGGCTTCCCTGCTTTTGAGGCTTTTGGACTTGGACTGAACCACACTCCCAGCTTCTCTCTTTTTCCAGCTTGCAGATGGCTTATTGTGGGACCTCACCTTGCTATCATGTGAGCCAATTCTCCCTGATAAACTCCCTTATATATATATATGGAAGAATATATATCTGGAAGAATGCTTCCAGATTGCAACTTGGTTCCCCTTTACCCCATCTAGAATTCTCCACAACCCCAACAACAACTGCCCAGGTTAAGGGGAGCCTTGAAACTCTGACCTCACTGCCTTTGACCTCCCCTCTCTTTCTGCCTCCTTACTCTTGTTTTTACCATGCCGGTGCCCACTGTACAGCTTTTCCATTTGCTCTTTCTTGTGCTTGAAATGGTCCATACCCAGCTGTCCACAGAGCTCACCCTCTCATCTTCAGGTGTCTGCTCAAATGTCACATCAAAGCAACCTACCCTGTTCTCCCTGTAAAAAGCAGCAACGCACTTCTGCACTTTCTATTCTCTTTACTGTGCTTTAATTACTCTCATAACACTACCAGCTGACATATTCTGTGTTTACACATTTGTTTATTCATTGTCAGTCTCCCTTCTTTAGAATGGAAATTCAGGAGGATAGGGACTGTTTTGTCTCCTTAAGTACACCTAGCACCTAAAACTAGGCCTGGCCCTTGATAAGACACTTAAAAACTATTGGTTGAATGAGTGAATATAAGTTGAATAACAAGGAAGCCTTATTTTTCAATATGGAATCAACTCTTTAAGGAAATAATTCACTCCACACTCCCAGCCCATATCCTCAATTATCAGTTACCTCAATTACCTACTGGTGTGTAATAGCTACTATTTTTGGCTACCTGGCATGCTTCCACATCATTCTTACTCTAATCCCACACTCCAGTTATCCCCAGGAATAAGCACACACTCTAAGCATGGCCAAGTGGTATGCTCCAGATGATTGGTCAGAAATGAGCTCACCACCTAAGCTTGGCCAATCCATGACTTCCTCAAGATCATTCTCACTGGAGTTAGGGAAGAGGAAGTAGCCCCTTGACATGTGTCACATTATTGAGCTAGAAAGCTGTGAATTAAGGGCTCTGAGGGATGTGTTTTTCCCTGGCAGAGAAAGAGATGGCTTGAAAGAAAGTCCCAGCAGCATGCAGCCCTGGGTCCAGTTTCTGGAGCTCCTCTGCTTCCTGCAGCTCTTCCTGCAGTTCCAGGATGCTGGAACCTAGGAGTTTCCCAGCATCCTTCCAACTTCCTTTGCTGCTTTAACAAATACCAACTGAGCTCCTGTTACTCACGATTAAAACTCCTCACTAATATGCACCAGGCACCAGGCTGTTCACTGAGGATGTAGTGATGACCTGGACACTATCCTTGCCCTCAAGGAACTTACAACCTTCAGGGAGAAAGCAGAAGGGAAGATGGCAACGGCAATGCAGTCCAAACACATGTATTGGATACGGGACTTGCCAGAATTCAAAGATCTGACATGTGTCATGACATTGATCAGCTACTTTAAGATCTTGTGATAATTCTATGTTCAAAGCAACCTAAGGATCTAAAATAATATTGTTGGTCATCAAATCAATATATATACTAACTGAGCACCTACTGTATGCAAAGGTTACCGTAAGTGCTATGATACACACCTGTAGAGCATTCTAACTGGGGTAGGTTGCCCTTCTAAAAAATAATACATGGTAAGTGTGAAATGAAGTCATAGGGGCCGGGCGCGGTGGCTCAAGCCTGTAATCCCAGCACTTTGGGAGGCCGAGACGGGCGGATCACGAGGTCAGGAGATCGAGACCATCCTGGTTAACACGGTGAAACCCCGTCTCTACTAAAAAAAAATACAAAAAACTAGCCGGACGAGGTGGCGGGCGCCTGTAGTCCCAGCTACTCGGGAGGCTGAGGCAGGAGAATGGCGTAAACCCGGGAGGCGGAGCTTGCAGTGAGCTGAGATCCGGCCACTGCACTCCAGCCTGGGCGACAGAGCGAGACTCCGTCTCAAAAAAAAAAAAAAAAAAAAAAAAGAAATGAAGTCATAGGGCATTCTATTTATTCCTATCTGTGTCTTTCTTTTTTTAATTCTATTTTTTTTGATATGGGGTCTTGCTCTATCACCCCAGCTGGTGTGCAGAGGCACGGTCATAGCACATTGCAGCCTCCAACTCCTAGGCTCAAGTGATCCTCCTGCCTCAGCCTCTCCAGTAGCTGGGACTACAGGTGTGCACCAACATGCCCAGCTAATTTTTTTAAGTAGTGATGAGGTCTTGCTATGTTGCCCGGGCTGGTCTTGAAATCCTGGGCTCAAGCTATCCTCCCACCTCAGCCTCCCAAAATGCTGGGATTATAGACATGAGTGAGTCACTGTGCCTGGCCCTATCTGTGGCTTTCTAAAGGAGCAGCTTAGCATATGGTTGGGAGTGTGAGCTTTGGAATCCCAATTGTGTCACTAGCCAGGTGATCTTGGGCAAAGTCACTATCTCTGTGAGACTCAGTATGTTCCTGTAGACTGGATAATGTAACTATTTATTTTACAGGGTTGTTAGGAAGATTAAATGGGTCCATTTGAGTAAAGCAGTTAGAATAGTGCCTGATACATAGTAAATCCTCAATAAATGTTAGCTAACAACACTATGGCTAAACCATATAAATTATAAATTCCTCAAAAGAAGGAGCCTTACATTATTTGTAGCTGTGCTAACATGTACAGACCACTCAAGATTTTTCTAGTTGCTTGGCTCAGCAGTATTAATATATTAGCAGATGTAGCATTGTCTTGCTTGCTGGTTTTTCCATCTGCTCTAAATTTAGTACTAAATAAAGCCAGTTGTAGGGGTGGAGGAGGTTTTAAAGATCTCTGGTCCAAATCCATTAGGTTTTTTGTTTTCTTTGAAAGCTGTCATCCAGAGAGAGTTTGGAAGCATATGCTAAAGACCATTTTTAGGCATGTTTTGCAGAAATTTATAGCATCTATTTACATTATTATGTGTTTCCATACTTTGAACTGTCAACCCTTTGCATATAGTAGTATCCTAACTGATGTTCCAAATTTGCTACTATGCTATACGTGGGCTTGCATAATTCCTAACTCATAACATATGGATATTAAATAAATTAGGTTATGAGAAGCAATTCACTTTTTTCCATCTTGGTAAGCAGAATAGTCACAATCCAATAAAGATAAATAAAGATGTCTAGGACTAAGGCATCATAATTACACCTTGTATTTGTATAGTGCATAATAATACCTTACATTTGTATACCTTATTTAATTCTTACAACCACTCAGTGAGGTAAGCAGGCATGGAAGTATCATGAATTCCATTTTACAGATGAAGATATTAGAACTTAGAGGTTTTAACTGACTTGCCTAAGTTTACTACATGGTAACAAATGGCAGAGCCAAGATCAACTTGGGTTTGTTGACTGGTAGCCCAATGCCCTTTTTACTTTACTGGTAGAGGAAAGTGTTAGGAATTCTCATTTTCTTCCACTGATATTTACAGCCTGACTCTACAAAGAACCTTGCCAATAGTGGTCTGTTGTGAGCCTTCGGCAAGGTATGGGTCTCGGATGCTTAATCCCAATTTGTAAATGTTATAGAACCATCCCCCTGGCAAGGAGGATTTATATCAGACAAATGTTGCAGATAACAGTATTTAGCTGCATGTGCTAGAGCTGACAAACTTTGGAATCAAAAGAAGAATCATCAGTGAAGTAACTCAAATAATGGGAGAGAATCTTCCAGTCAACACTCAATCTCCTTGGTCCTTAAATTTCAAGCTAAAGATGCCTATAAAACTCCATATAATATAATCACAGAAGATATTTTGTAGGTAGTACTTTGCACAAAAGCAATCATAGGAGTTTTACAGTTTGTTTTTATTGGAAGAGAGCCACCACTCCAGAATTTCTTGTCATTGAATAGATGGGAGGGAGCGGGAGTTAGAAGCAGAAAAGAGAATCAGCCTGAACGTACAGATGCTGGGGACTATGTGGTTGGGGCAGAAAATGTTTATGCTGTGAGGAATTGGTATGAGTGGTAGAGACAGAGTGACTAAAATTTCTACACAATTACTATATAAATTCTTTTTTTTAGTATGTAAATTCTGATCAGACTAGTGTAAACTGGCACAGACAAATATGAAGCAGTTGATGTTGGACATAGAAATGGCAGAAAAGAAAGCCAGACAATGTAAAAAATTCATTCCCCTCCCACTCCAGATAACACCCCATTGTGAGAGTTAGGAGCCCATATATTTCGAGAGACTGAAAACCAATTCAATGAGCTTGAAAAATAATAAGATGTATTGATTCTCATAGGTCAAAAAACAGGGATGGTACCAGCATCAAATGCAATTGTCTCAAAGGATCATAGGGTTTTCCCTCTCTCTCCTTCTGGCTTTCTACTCTGCTTTCTTGTTTATTATTTTCTTTCCTACTGCAAATGAGCTTCCTCGATGTAGTCAGAGAAGCTGGCTGCCAGCAGTGGCAGGCCGATACTCCATGCTAGGGTACCACTGTTAAACGAAATCCCAGCACAAAGAAAGAACACTTTTCTCTGATGGCTTCCATGTATAATGTCTTAGCGAAAGATTGTGATTGGTCAGTGTGGACCACATGTCTGCCTGTGAACCAGTCTCAAGCTCTTGAGCAATGGAGTGCTAGGACTGGCCAATCCTTGGTTATGTCTTCACACTTGTAGCCAAAGCAGATGGAGTCCATCACCAGAAAAGTGGTAAAGAATTCAGCTGAGCTATCCCACTTAACTACAGCAACAGTTCCCAAATTGACCTGAAGATAAACATCCCCTGGACCCTTGTTAAAAAACAGATTCTTTGGTTCCCAGCGTAGACCTCCATAATCAGAATTTATATAGGAGAAGGATGGTAATTTGTATATTTAGCAAGTACCCCAGGTGTATTAGTTTCCTATTGCCACTGTAACAAATTAACACAAATTTAGTGGCTTAAAACACCATGGATTTATTATCGTCTGGAGGTCAGAAACCCAAAATCGGTTTCACTGGGCTAAAGTTCAAGGTGTTGACAGGTTTCTTCTGGAGGCTCTGAGGGGAGAATCCATGTCTTTGCCTTTTTCAGCTTCTGGTGGCTGCCTGTGTGTCCCGTTCCACCATCTTGGAAGAGCATCACTCCAGTTACTGCTTCTATAATCACATCACCTTCTCCTCAAACTCTGACTCCTTCTGTGCCCCTTTTACAAGGACCATTGGACATGGGTCCACTTGGATAATCCAGCATAATCTCCAAGTTCAAGATCCTAACTCAGTCACATCTGCAAACTCCCTTTTGCCATATGCTATATGGTTTGGAAGTGTCCCTCAAATTTTGTGTGTTGAAAACTAAATCCCCAAATTCATATCTTGATGCTATTTGGAGGCAGAGATTTGGGGAGATAATTAGTATTAGATGAGGTCATCAGGATGGGGCTCCTATGATGGGACTGGTGGCTTTATAAGAAGAGGAAGAGAGACTTGAGCTTGCATGTCTGTGGTCGTTTGCCATATGATGCCCTTCACCATGAAAACCCTCACCAGAAGTTGAGTAGATGCTGGTGCCATGCTCTTGGACTTTCCAGACTCCAGAAGTGTGAGAAATAAATTTCTTTTATTTATAAATTACCCAGCCTTAGGTATTCTGTTATAGCAACAGAAAACAGTCAAAAACACTATTCATGAAAACCCTCACCAGAAGTTGAGCAGATGCTGGTGCCATGCTCTTGGACTTTCCAGACTCCAGAAGTGTGAGAAATAAATTTCTTTTATTTATCAATTACACAGCCTTAGATACTCTGTTATAGCAACAGAAAACAGTCAAAAACACTATTCAAGGTAACATTCACATGTTCCAAGGTTTAGGACATGGACATAGTGAGCCACTATTCAGCCTACCGCACCAGGTAATTATTATCAGGTAAATCTGAGAAATACTGATAAAGGAGTTAAAAAGAAATTACTTACGCAGGTTGTGAAGGTAAGGACGTCCTTGGTAAGGTTCTCCTTTTAATGAAAAGCAGCCCCCAAATCATTTTCTTTTCTAACAAAGAGCAGCCTGTAAAATCAAGCTGCAGGCATAGACAAGCAAGCTGGAAGCTTGCACGGGTGAATGCCGGCAGTTGTGCCCATAGGAAAAGGCTACCTGGGACTAGGCATGATTAAAATGGCAGCTCCATGTTTCCTTCTCTTTGCTAGCCATGTGTACAGTAAGGAGCAGACAAGACGGCACTGGCCAAGTGGAAACCATTTGCATAATAAGATTAGGGTGGGGCAACCAGCCATCTCCGTGTGCTATGTAAACATCACACCTGGTCAAACCAATCTGTGGGCCCTTCGTAAATCAGACACCACCTCCTTAAGCCTGCCGATAAAATCTGCTGCAGTTTGCAGGCCAGCTTTTCCCTTCAGACAATCTCTCTCTCTCTCTCTCTCTCTCTCTCTCTCTCTCTCTCTCTCTCATAAAAGAGAGCTGCTCTCCTTTCTCTTTCTTTTGCCTATTAAACCTTTGCTTCCAAACTCACTACTTGTGTGTCGGTGTCCTTAATCTTCTTAGCACGAGACAATGAACCCCAGGTGTTTACCCCAGACAATGATACCGCTTCAGCACCATAGGAATGGTTAACACCACAAGTGCAACATAAATATTCCAAACATAAAAATTCCCAATATTATATAAGCCTAACTAATCACTTAACTGTATATAATATATAGATGCCCCAATTGGGTGGCCCAACCACCATGTTTTTGAATGTGCCAGTAACTCATTTCATTTTTATTGTTTAGTGTTCCATTGCTATGGTTTTGAACATCCCCCCAAAACTCATGTTGAAATTTAATTGTCATTGTGATAGCATTAAGAGGTAAGGTTATGATGAAGCACAAAGGCCCTCACCAGATGCTGCTGCTATACTCTTAGTCTCCCCAGCATGCAGAACCATGAACCAAATAAATTTCTATTGTTTATAAAGTGCCCAGTCTCAGGTATTCTGTTTTAGCAACAAGATAGAGCCAGGATTTGAATGCTTGTCCATTTAACTTCAAAGCCCATCCATTATCTTAGCCTCTATGCTACTGTCTCATAATGAAGTGGAATGTATACACACAAGACTACAAAATCAAGTGCCAGTGGACTGGCTTGAGGTTGTTTGGATGAGATCAGCAGGGGAGATGGAGTCATCAGTAGGAGGGGAGTTGGCCTCATGCATGAGTGAGATTTGTAAAGATGGAGGCAGGAGGGAGGGCAAACCTTGGGCCTGGACCTGCGATTGTCCACCGTGGCTTTGTCCTTGGCTGAAGAAGCCAGTTCCCACCTTCTCCTGGGAGAGCAGTGAGGATGGAGGGCCAGCTGTAGAGTCAGGACTGTGTAAGCCACATTCCTGGGCCTTTGTGTCATACCTACCAACAAAGGACACTTTCTGAAGAGCTTTTGTGGACTGTGGTTAGGCCTGCAGTCAGGACCCGCATTCTAACTAAAAAGTATAGCCTCCGGCAAGTTCAGAGCCACTTTGCAGCTCCCTGACAATGGGGATGATCTGTGTACTGGGGAAGGCAGCTGGGCCCAGAGGGGCTTTTGAACCACAGCATTTTTCTTAAACATGAGGGATGTTATTTTTGAACCAGGTAGGGGGTGACCCGGGAACCAGCCTCCCTGAAGAGGAGGGAGGGAAACACCTATGGCCAGGGTTATGTGGTGCTCTTATTTCCTTCCTGATTAAAGATGTAGATGCGTTGGTACTTGAGCCCTGGAGGAGGCTCCTTCAACATGAGAAAGCACTGTGCCCCAGCTCATCCTGGGAGCTGGCACAGAGGGAAGGAAGGGGGTGGCAGTTCAAGGGCAGCAGCTGGGAGAAGCATGTCAGAAGTGCTGGGGAAGCGAAAGTTGCCTAGGGAAAGGAAAGGGGAAGAAGGAAAAGCAGAGAGGCAGCAGCAGCTCTGGGAGAAAGGGACAACAGACCCTTAAGAAGGGCAAGTGTTCTGGGAGCCTCAGAGCAGTGATGGATTTTCTATCTTGGAATCCCCTCCCTTCTCTGCCCCTTACACACAGCTTGTCCTGAGGAGCAGACATGTGGTCTGTGCTCACCCAGGAACTCACAGTCTCCTTCTCTCTTCAATACCCATTTGCTGGGCCTAATTCTTACCTCAAAAAGGTAACTCTTGATTATTCTTAAAAGTTTTAAAAAAAATAATAACTGTGATTTTGGTCTAAGCTAAAGTTAATCATTTTTCCTCAAGGTTGTCTCCCAAGAAAAATGCTTAAAGAGGCCGGGCGCAGTGGCTCATGCCTGTAATCCCAGCACTTTGGGAGGCCGAGGTGGGCGGATCACCTGAGGTCAGGAGTTCAAGACCAGCCTGGCCAACATGGTGAAACCCCCATCTCTACTAAAAAATACAAAAATTATCTGGGTGTGGTAGTGAGTACCTGTAATCCCAGGTACTCAAGAGGCTGAGGCAGGAGAACTGTTTGAACCTGGGAGGCGGAGGTTGCAGTGAGCCAAGATCGTGCCATTGCACTCCAGCCTGAGTGACAGTGAGACTCGCTCTCAAAAATAAATGAATAAATAAATAAATAAATAAGAAAAATGTTTAAAGAATATGAAAATAATTTGGTGGTGTTTAGGTAGATTGTTTTCCTCCTCAGAGTTGAAAGCTAAAAAAAGTAACACAGATATTCACTAGATTTTATCACTGGAATGACACCATAGCACTGTTGCCCAGGCTAGAGTGCAGTGGTGCAATCTCAGCTCAGTGCAACCTCTGCCTCCCTGGCGCAAGTGATTCTCCTGCCTCTGCCTTCTGAGCAGCTGGGATTATCGGCACATACCACCATGCCTGGCTAATTTTTGTATTTTAGCAGAGATGGGGTTTTGCCATGTTGACCAGGCTAGTCTCAAACTCTTGACTTCAAATGGTCTGCCTTGGCCTCCCAAAGTGCTAGGATTACAGGCGTGAGCCACTGTGCTTGGCAGGTTTTTTGTTTTTGATGAACTTGTCATTTCCAGCACTCCCTGCTTGCGATGTTCTCTCTTGTACCTGTGACACTGAGGGAAACTGTTAGATGCCAAATTCACCTGAGGGACTAAAATCTGTCTAGATGTAAGTCTGATCTGGCGTCTACTGGGGGAAGGGAAAGACTGAGTAAACTCTGTTTTAGTTCATATCCATTGCCATTCAATTCTGAATTCTAAGATATGGCACCCAGTAGGGTCACTCCACATGTTTATTCAATGGAAATGATGTCTGAAAATTCAACTTTTATCAAAAAGCATTTTAGGTGGGTAGAATCATGACTGTGAACTGTCTCCTAAATAATTTAGTGTTCCATTATTCCCCTTCCCAATACATTTTGGATTTTAGGCCCTACATAGGTCTAGACCCTGGAGTCTAGGACTCTGCCTCTGGAACCAGCAGTATTGGCCTCACTTGAGAGCTTATTAAAAATGGAACCCTCAGATCCAAGGAATCAGGATGGACTTTTTAACATGCTCCCCAAGTGATCTGTGTGCATGTTAAAGTAGGAGAAACGCTGCTCTGAGCATCTGATCAGGAGGCCCTCCCAGCCCTGGCTTCAGGGTAGAGCTATCTGGGTTGCAGGGTGGCACCATGCCACCCATTGTGGGCAGAGAGTTCAAATTCCAGCTCTGCTGTGAACTTCATCACAGGGACAAGTGACCTAAAATTAAAAAAAAAAAAAAAAAAATTCAAACTCACAGAAAAGTCGCAATAATAGTACAAAGAACTTCTGTAAATACTTTACCTAGATTCACCAACTATTAACATTTTGCAATGTACACTTTATCTTTTTTTTCTTTCTACCTATGTATGATGATTATTCCTGAATTATTAGAGAGTTAATTGTATATACTGGCATGTCTTTACCCTCAAGACTTCAGTGTGTAGCTCCGATAACAAGGACATTTCCCTACACGACAACACCAGGGCTAGAACTAGAGGGAGGCTAACAAGGCCTGAGCCTGGGTGGCCCTTCAAGAAGGCTTCCTTCAACTTTGTACCCTAGGAACCTCTGTTGTCTCGCCCTAGTTCTGGCCTGCATGCTACAGGTATCAAAATCAGGAAACCTAACGCTGACTCAATACTATTATCTAATCTACAGTCTATTATATTTAATCTATAATCTATTATATATCTATAGTCTAATCTTTAAGCTATTTTCCAATCATGTCTATTGTCCCAATAAGGTCCTTTGTAGCAAAAATTTTCCCCAGATTCAATTCAGGATCATGTATGACATTTAATTATCCTGTGTATTTAGTCTCCTTTAATCTGGAACAGTTCCTCAGGCTTTGTCTTTTATGATATTGATATTTTTGAAAATTATAGACTAGTTATGTTACAGAATGTCCCTCAATATGGGAAGAAGTTACTTTTTAATCTCTTAATGGTTCAGTTTCATCACTATTAAATTGGGAATAGTCCCTCCTTGTTGTTGAATCAAATAGATGAAGACACGTAATGGGCTTGACACATGGCAGGTGCAGGTGGATTAAACAAGAAGCTGCCACTGATCGGGCACTTGTCAGCGCCATGCCAAGTGCTTCACACGCATTGTCTCATTTTGTTTTTACTGCAGCTCTGTGAGATGGGCTGTATTTTTACCCCTACTTCACAGAAGAAGAATCTGAGACTTAGAATCATTTGTCCAAGGTCTCATAGCTAGTAAGGAGTGACATGGGGACTTGAATCAAGTCAGTGAGACTGCAAAGATTATTCACTTGTAACATGCTTGTGGTGCTTGCTAAAATCTAGCTTTTAAGCATAAAATTTTCCTAACGTTCACCATTTTAACCATTTCAAAGTGTATAATTCAGTGTCTCTCAGTATATTTAAAAGGTTGTACAACTCTCAGCACTATCCAATTCCAGAACATTTCCATCGCCTCATGAAGAAACCCTATACTTCCCAATTCCCCTGATAACCACTAATCTGTTAATCTACCTCTGTTTCTGTGGATTTGCAGATACATAAAATGAAATACTACTAAGCAATAAAAAGGAACTAACTACTGATACACAGTAACATTCTGGATCTCAAAAACACACTGAGTGAATGAACCCAAATACAAAAGACTGCATATGGAAATATTCCATTTATGTGAAATTCTAGAAAAAACAAAGCCTTAGGAACAGACAGCATGGCAGTGGTTGCCTGGGGACAGGAACATATGGTTGGGAGGTGGCACTGACTGCAAAGGGGCATAAGGGAACTTTTTGGAGGGACAGAGGTGTTCTAATATTTGATTGGTAGTGGTGGTTGCACATTGGATATATTTGCCCAAATGCATCAAATTGTCCACTGTGTCAAGTTTATAATATGTAAATTATACCTCAATAAGATTATAAAAAAAGAAGAAAAAAATCTAAGCATATCTGATCCTGAATGGAGTTCAATTCATCAGCACAGCTTCCTTTGTTGCCTGGGCCCAGATCCATCTTCCCAGCCTCATCTCTCACTTCTCTGACATTTGCCATGGGCAAGCCCAGTGTTGGGCACTCAGAGAATGTGGGGGAAGGAGAACCTCTATCTTCAGGGAACTCACAGCCTAGTCTGGGAGCAGAAAGAAAGGGCAGCCAACTCTGACATAGCAGGGTACCCTTCCTAGAGGACCACTGAATCCTAAGGACAGGAACAAAGATATTCCAGACACAGCCTGGATTCCAGTCATTTTGAATCTCAAGTTTGAATCAAGTTTCAACCTAATATTTTGAATAGGTAATACATTTCTATGGCTGTATACTTTAAGCCAAAGAGATGACAGAGTTTAGTTTAGTGCTTTTAGGAATGTGGGAATCACTTGTAATGTTTAGGTTAATCGATGTTAAGTAATTTTCGGGAGTAACTGGAATTATTTTAAAAATCACTGGGTTAAACTGGGTGCAGTGGTGCGTGCCTGTAGTCCCCAGCTACTCAGGAGGCTGAGGCAGGAGGATCACTTGAACATAGGAGTTTGAGTCCAGCCAAGGCAACACAGCAAGACCCCATCTCTATAAAACAAAACAAAACCAAACCCAAAACATTGGGTTGACACTAAAATATCATGATGCTAACCTGTGCCAGGAGGTCCTTTGCTTGAGGGAGGAGCACTGTCTCCATCCCTAGGATGAAAAGATTAAACTTCTATATTCTCTTCACCCTTAGAAAGCTCCTATTCATAAGAGGTGAAACCATTAAATAAAACAAAAGGAATATAAACCTTTCAAGCCTTTGCCTGCCCCATCAGAGATCTATGTGGAACTGGCAGTAGCTTGGCTCCCTTTGAGTGCTTTGGAACTATGGTCTTCAAGATTTCTTGCTTGCTTTTTTCCTATAAGAAATTTGAAAAACTGTGTTTTGTTCTTTCTTCCTTCTTTTCTTTCCTTTTTCTTTCTCTCTCCTTCCTTCCTTTTTTTTTTTTTAAATAAGAGATAGGGTCTCATTCTGTCACTTATGCTGGAGTGTAGTGGCATGATCACAGCCCACTGCAGCCTCAAACTCCTGGGCTCAAGCAATCCTCTCGCCTCAGCCTCCTGAGTAGCTGGGATTACAGGCATGAGCCATCATGCTTGGCTAAAACTGTTTCTTCTTGTACTTTTAAAGGTCATATCTAAAATGTTTCATCACAAGTTTAAATTATTATTTAATTTAAATTATAAATTATTATTTAACAAACCTATTATTTAATAAGGTTTGTTATTTCTGGCTTAAGTATTGGCATTTTAAAATAAGATTGCTACATCATTCTTTAAATGTATCCAAGGAAATTTAAAGATCATAATGCATCTATCATCCATTTAAAAAATACATGAACAAGCTTTTCTTTAAAGTAAATTTTACATCAGTCTTTATTTTTCTTATCTTGTACTTCCATTCCACTTACCTCTGAACATTTTAATATAATATTTTAAGCTGGAGAGTCTTTTATTGATCAACCTACCGCATTTCCCTACAATTTTTTTTTTTAAAGAAAATTCTTGACTGACTCTGATAAGCTTAAAAAGCTCATTTTGATTGCATAATTTTAATACCTAATTGATCTAAATGACACAAAGTATTACATATTTTGGTATCTATTAAAATTAAAGGATATTTTTGCTGAATGAAATAGAATTGGGTCAAACCTAGTCCTAGTTTTCACTTCTATGGATAGAAACACAAAATACCTTGTTCATTCATTCAACAAATATTTATTGAGCATCTCCTACGTGTCAATAGCTACTTTAGGCACTTGTGATACACTGGTAAATACTACAGATAAATCCTTGCCCTCATGGAGCTTACATTCTAGTCGGGGGTAATAGGCAATAAACAATAAACACAACACATGAGTAAATCATACAGTATGTCAGAAGTGCTATAGCAAAAGAGAAAGCAGGGTAAAGGGGCTTTAGGTGTACTGTGAAAGTTAAGAATGGGTTGTGATTTTTAAAAGGTCAGGGTAGGCTTCAATGAGGTAACTTTCGACCAAAGGAGGTGAGAGAGTTGGCAATGCAGATATCAGGGGGAAACATGTACAAGGCAGAGGGCACAGCCAGTGCAGAGGCCCTAACTTGGGAGCATGGCTGACATCTTCTAGGGACTAGAAAAGACATCGGGAAGGCTAGAACATATTGGAGAATGACTGATAGGAGATGAGATTAGAGAAGTAATGCTCAGGGGTGGAGTGGTGGTACTGATCTTATAGAACCCTTTAGACTATTGTAAGGATGTAGATTTTTACTCTAAATGAAATGAGGATCATTTAATGTAGGGATTTAAGCAGAGAGAAGATATCTGACTTATTTATTTTTTTGAGATGGAGTCTCGCTCTGTCGCCCAGGCTGGAGTGCAGTGGCGCAATCTCCACTCACTGCAAGCTCCACCTCCCAGGTTCACGCCATTCTCCTGCCTCAGCCTCCCGAGTAGCTGGGACTACAGGCGCCCACCACCACACCCGGCTAATTTTTTTGTATTTTTTAGTAGACCCAGGTTTCACCGTGTTAGCCAGGATGGTCTCGATCTCCTGACCTCGTGATCCACCCGCCTCGGCCTCCCAAAGTGCTGGGATTACAGGCATGAGGCACCGTGCCCAGCCCTGACTTACGTTTTAAAACGATCACTCTAGCTATTATATTGGGAAGAGGCAAGCATGAGAACAGGGAGAGCTTTTAGAAGACGAATCCAAAGATGAGATGATGGTGGCTCAGACCAGGGAGTAGCAGTGGAGGTGGTTAGGGATGCTCTGTGGATTAGACATGCGTGTGAGAAAACGAGGGGAATCCAGAATTGCTGGACGGCACTAAGGATTTACTTGAGGTTCATGGTGATGAAATTAAAGTGAAACTACTCAGGGTTTTTGGTCTGAACAACTTGCACAATAGAGTTATCAAAAGAGATCGGAAAGCTAGTAGGCTCAACAGGTTTGAGGGAGAATATTGTTCAGTTTGTGACGTGTTTGAGGATATCAGAATCTGGAGTTCAGGTAAGAGGTCTGAGCTGGAGATATAAATTTAGGAGTTGTCATCATATATGATGATATCATATATCTTAGATAGTACTGAAAGTCAGGAGACTGGATGAGATCAAGGAAATGTATATAGATTAAAAAGAGTTCAAGGGGCCAGGCACAGTGGCTCACTAGGAGCTGACGCAGGCAGATCACCTGAGGTCAGGAGTTCAAGACCAGCCTGGCCAACAAGGCCAAACCCTGTCTCTACTAAAAATACAAAAATTAGCCGGGTGTGGTGGCGGGTGCCTGTGATCCCAATTACTTGGGAGGCTGAAGCAGGGAGAATTGCTTGAATCTGGGAGACAGAGGTTGCAGTGAGCTGCGATCATGCCACTGCACTACAGCCTGGGTGACAGAGAGAGACTCTGTTTCAAAAAAAAAAAAAAAAAAAAGAAAAAGAGTTCAAGGAATGAGCCCCAGTTAAGGGGTTTGAGAGAAGAGATGGAATCCAGCAAAGATGACAGGGAAGGAGGAACCATGAATGAAGGAGAAAAACCAAGAGGATGTGGTTAAAAAAAATAAGAGAATCAAGTGATTAGCTGTGTCAGCTGTTACAGATAAGTCAATCAAGATGAGAACTGAGACTAGATCATTGGGTTTAGCCAGCGTGAAGTTCTTTGTTGGCCTTCACAAGAGTAGTTTTGATAGTGTGGTAAGGATGAAAGCATGAATGGAGTTTAAGAGAGGATGGGAGACCTAACACTCAGCTGATGACCTAAAATACACCACATGTGTACCTCACATGTAATGATTCTACTACGTATGTATGGAGTCTTAACATACATATCATGCTTGACATGTTTTTGAACTTTATATAAATGGTATTGTATGGGATGTATTCTGCTGTTGTAGAATGGGAGAAGAACTGCAGATAAAGTATAGAAAACTCTTTTAGAAGTTTTCTTGTAAAGGGAGTAGAGAAATGGGTGATAGCTGACAGTAGAAATAGGTCCAAGAGAAAAATCTGTAGGATTGGAAAAATCACAGCTGCTGGTAAACTTACCAGAATGACACAGTAGAGAAATATTGATAATACAGAATAGGGGGATAATTGCTGGAGTGACAGTGAGGATACTGATTAGGCAAGATAGGACTGGAATCTATGTGTTGGTGACAATGCTCCTTTAGCTAGGAGCATGGCAATTCAACCATGTGAGGGTGGGGAAGGCAAAGTAGAGGCTGGCATGTGGGTGTGGGTGATGCTGAGATTCTGTGGAATTTTTTCTCTTATTGCTTCAATTTTCTCAAACAAGGCTGTTAATTGAGAATGACGGAGGGGAGGATGTGCAACTTAAGAGGACAGAGAAAGTACAAACTCCAGAAGAATGGAGGAGGGAAGGAGAATTGCTGGACAGCACTAAGGGGTCTGCCTGAGGTTCCTGGTGATGAAATTAAAGTGAAAGTAGTCAGTGTGATTGCGTTCTTCTCTCGCCACATTCAGGGCGCTAGCTTGAATCAGGGTTGTGGCTTTGCCAGGCAAGCACAACAAAGGGAGAGAAAGGCAAGGGGGCTGAGGGCATGTGTAAGAGTGATTGTGATTGGCCAGGGGTTGAGGCTGGGTTAGAGCAGATATGAGGGGTTAAAGAATTGTCGCATTTAAGAGTACTACAGGGAGTGACCTGGAAAACCGAGGTGGTGATCAGGGTATGAGATGTTTGAAACTGAGATAATGAAGAAGTTGGAGTTCGATAAGGCTACTGTGATTATGACCATGGGAGGAAGTGGCTTAGTTAGGGTATGTGCAAGTTAGAAGTTAGAGAAGGTACAAAATCCAGAATGATCAAGGGGAGGATGTGTAAGTTAGAGGACAGAGAAGGTACAAAATCCAGAAGAGTGGAGCAGAGAAGTGTAAGAGAATTGCTGGACAGCACTAACGGTCTACCTGAAGTTAATGGTGAACAGTGGGGGTCTCCAGCCAACAGCCAGCAAGGGACTGAGGCCATCAGTCCTGAGGCCTGCAAGGAACTGAATGCTGCCAACAACCACATGAGCTTGGAAGCAGATCCTCGTCCCAGCCTCACGTTGTAGAGGACCCAGCCAAGTGATGCCTGGACTCTTGACCCAGAGAAACTGTAAGATCATAAAATTGAAGCAATGAGAGAAAATCCTTGAAGAATAAAAGGAACTGAGAGGCCAGAGTACTGGGAAGATCTTATAACCACCTAGCACTAGGACAGAAGTGGCACTGGAGTGACTGACAGGAGCAAATTGTGCAGAGATGAAGTGGGGTAAGGTCAGCGATAGAGGTATTGGATAGCAAGATTTAAAGTTGCTGGTTTAGAGGAGGAGGGGGACGGCCTGGAAGCAATGTTGAGAAGCAAGAAGGAAACCTACCTCACCTCTAGGCACTAAGAGGCTGAAGGTCGAAAACACCGTTGCCACTACTTGATAGGTGGAAGAAAGAGCAGTGTCCCAGGGCAAAGTTGGGTTTCCCTTAAGTAAAAAGGTGAAGGGAACCTGCAGGGAAATTCTGAGAAGAGGTTGAGCTTATAGGGAATATCATTTGCATAAATAAATAGATGGTGTGGTAGATTCTAAACAGGCCCCAAATGATCCCCGCCTCCTAGTGTTCAAGCTTTTGTGTTTCCTTCCCCTTCAGTGTAGGTGGCGCCTGTGATTTGCTTCTGGCCAGCAATGTATGGCAAAGGTGACAGAGTATGAGTGACACTGTGTATGTGATGATGTTACATAAGATTGAAACCAGTGTCGGCCGGGCGCGGTGGCTCAAGCCTGTAATCCCAGCACTTTGGGAGGCCGAGACGGGCAGATCACGAGGTCAGGAGATCAAGACCATCCTGGCTAACACTGTGAAACCCCGTCTCTACTAAAAAAAAATACAAAAAACTAGCCGGGCGAGGTGGCGGGCGCCTGTAGTCCCAGCTACTCGGGAGGCTGAGGCAGGAGAATGGCGTAAACCCGGGAGGCGGAGCTTGCAGTGAGCTGAGATCCGGCCACTATGCTCCAGCATGGGGGAGAGAGCGAGACTCCGTCTCAAAAAAAAAAAAAAAAAAAAAAAAAAAAAAAAGAAAAAAAGAAACCAGTGTCTTGCTGAGACTCTCCCCGTTGCTGGCTTTGAAGAAGCAAGGTGCCATATTGTTAGCTTCCCTATGGAGAGGACCACATGGCAAGGAACAGAGGGGGTCTCCAGCCAACAGCCTGCAAGGGACCGAGGCCCTCAGTCCTGCAGCATGCAAGGAACTGAATGGTGCCAACAACCACATGAGCTTGGAAGCAGATCCTTTGTTCCAGCCTCACTTTGTAGAGGACCCAGCCGAGCCATGCCTGGACTCCTGACCCAGAGAAACTGTAATATCATAAATGTTTGTTGTTTCAAGCTTCTATATTTGTGGTGATATTGTTATACAGCAATAGGTAACTAATACAGACGGAATGGAAGAAGTTTAGTTATAACTGTGTCAATTTTTAAAAAACTTCTTCTGAGGTATATTACCTAAGAATCACATATTGATCTATTACCAAATCATGTTTTGTAATCTATCAGCTGACAGATCTTCCTTCAGTTTCGTTGACAGAAAAGATCTGAAAACTATCTGACTTGAAAAATAATTTAATATCCATTCACTAAAGTCATTTACTTTCTCAGCATAGATACCGATTTTTGAATTGTCCCTTTTGGATTGCTGGGGAAGTACTGCATTGATCCAATGCACATTAGTAATGGGTGAGAATTTTGACTTTCTTTTGTAAGGTGGGAGGACAGTTTTGAAAGGGGATGCTGTGTCCTCAGCTCCTTTCTTAAGCTGGGCAATTTTCGAAAATAGAACATACAGCAGTGGAAGATGTGGAAATGAATTCCCTTAAAACTGGTCTTCATAAATCCCAGGAGTAAGAGAACACCAGTTTGGAGGTTAAGGAGCTTTCTGGTAAAAGAGGGAATGGCCCAGGCAGTGATGTGGAGGATAGAATGAAGCACTGAGTATGAGTGATGAAGGCGTGCGGTGGGTGTAGAGAGTTTCTGGGCGACGTGACTTAAGAAATGACTTTAGAACTGGCTAATCATGAGTTTTGGAGGGACTAAAAGTAGTTCCAAAGTAGTTCCTGGTTGGTGAAAATAAATCATTAATGTGTTTTAAATGAAAAAGAAATGCATACGTCTTGTAAAAAATATGAAATAAAAGAAGCATAAAGTCAAAAGCAGAGCCTGTGCCTTCCCCCACCAAACAGGTAACCTAGTTAACTGGTGTGTCGTAGGATTCGAAGTTCCCCTCCAGCAGAGAGTGCGCCTACATCGCTTCCAACAAAATCCACTCACACTTGCAATGCCTGGCAAGGCTCTTCAATATGTGATTCCTTGACTGTTCTGTGCGTCTCTCGAGTTCAAACACCTCTGGGGCTCGTGATTTGGGGCTGCCAGACAGGGAAGGAAGGTGCGGCCAGCGTCTGTTTCTTCCCTAAGTGAACTCCTACAACCTAGCCACCTTCTCCCTAGAGCTGTCGACCGGTGGTTGAAGGCCAATTTTTGTGCCTACGCAGGTCCTCCACACAGAACAAAACAAATACACAACAAAAGCCGGGCTAATAGCTATTTATAAACACTTACTGGACGCCCACTCTACGCCGAGCTCTCCCGCGCTCCTTGGGAACTTTTTTGCCAAGAGATGCCAATTTTCCCGGCGACCACTCCCTCAAGCAGGCCTTCGCCTCTGCCCGCGCGGAGGCCCAGGCCCAGGCCCAGGCCGGGATTCAGAGCCGCCCCTCGGCTGGCGCTGCCCTGCAGGCGCCTGCGCAGAGCGACTCTCGCCGTCACTTGGGGCGGGAGGCGGCGACAGCCGGGAGAAAGGAAAGCTGCGGGGAAAAAGGGCCAAACCCTGAAATTACCCGGATGTGGTCCCCGCGCGCGCATGCTCAGTGTGTTCTCGACAAGTTGGCAGCAACAACACGGCCCTGGTCGTCGTCGCTGCTGCGGTAACGGAGCGGCTCGGGTGGCGGAGCCTGCGTTCGCGCCCTCCTGCTCTCCTCGGGAGGCCCTTCCCGCCCTCCCCTCGGCTCCGCGGCCGCCCAGGGGGTGGGAGCGGGTGAGGGGAGCCAGGCGCCCAGCGAGAGAGGCCCCCCGCCGCGGGGCGGCCCGGGAGCTCGAGGCGGTCCGGCCCGCGCGGGCAGCGGCGCGGCACTGAGGAGGGGCGGCCTGGCCGGGACGCCTCGGGGCGGGGGCCGAGGAGCTCTCCGGGCCGCCGGGGAAAGCGACGGGCCCGGCGCGTCCGCGGACCAGCAGCGGCGGGAGAGCGGACTCCCCTCGCCACCGCCCGATCCCAGGTAACCGCGCCATGTCCCCTCCCCTTCCCCCGGCCGGGCCCGCGCACCCCGCCCGCGGCTTCCCCGCCCCGGGGCGGGCTCCCGACTGCTGCGGCGGCGGCGGGGAGCGCGCGGAATCCGCTGGGAGGGCGACCGCGGCCGCCTGACGAGCCGGGCCGGGCGGCGGTGCCTGGCCTCCGTCCGGCCCCCAGCTTCGTTTGCAGCTCGTGGGAGAATCAAGTTAAAGTCAGACGGGACTCCTGCCGCGGCCGCCGCTCCTCTTTGTTGTTCTCGAGTAGTTTCACGGTCGCCCCGGCTGAGCGCGTTGGGTCGGTTGGAATGTGTTGCCTTAGGGTCTAAATGAAAGTTGTAAATTGTCTTAATTTATTTTCTCCAGCCAATTTCGGTTTTCTCTTTGTCCCCTACTTTCTCTTCCTAGTCTTGTCATGCCAGTTTACGCTTCTGGCTTTGATATGTTTACTTTTTGAGTATTGAGAGTGACGGCGGTATGCAGGACACATTCTTAGCACCTAACTGAACCCCTCCTTGCCCCCAATAAAACATGCTTCCTATTAAAAGACATAGTTGATCTTACTGTTAGCACTACATGTACTGAGAGTGAAATTGGTGTAGGGTGGAGGGCGGTGGCTCCATCACTTGTCCCAAACTGCTGTTAGGATTTCTCAAACTGGATTTTCAAAGGGACAAGTGTGTAGTTAACGTGAAAAGTTTATTTGCTGGTGCAGAGGCTTTAAAAAGCCCTATTGAAGATTGATAGCTGTTTCCTCTCAAAAACCTAAGTACGTTTGTTTTTATTTAAAAAACCATTTTATTATGCATTATAATTTGGAAACTATTATTTCCAAATTAGTTTCTTAATGCATTTAGTTTTTGCACCGTAGTTTAAGATGGAATTGCCAGTTATTTAGGAATAATAAATACAACAGGATAATAGGGGAATTATCCTGAAATTGCCTTTCTGCAAACATATGGTCTTAGCTAATTTTTGTTAATAACCTTTGACTTTTGCCAGAATTAGCATCCTTTTAGTCTTAGTAGCAGCTTGGTTACTCGGGTGTTTAAGAAGTAGGTTCACTACTTTCTGCTGGCAAAAACCATTTAGTCTCTAAAAAAAAAAAAAAAATGAAATGCATAATTTCGTAATTAGATTTAGAACATGGCATTTGAATAGTTTTTATGATGGATTTCATAAATTGCTTTTGCCATACCCTGCGGAGACTAAATATATACATTTCAGTTGAAATATAGGAAGTTCTAAAATGTACCTTTTTTTTTTTGATGCTGAGGACTTTATATTGGAAAGTTCTGATATGATTAATACATAATATTCCAAACTGTAAAATGATTAACATTTAAAAATACAGTTTTTTAAATTAGTGTTTCTTCCATAATGCTGTCATGATTTTGTTTACTTAAATGGGTTTGTTACAGAACAAATGTAATAGAGATAGATAGGCCAAGCATTTATAATTTGGAGTAGCTTTAGATCTAAAGATAGTGGTGAATTATGTAGGTTTTAAGTTGTTGGAATTAAAACTAAAAGCTTCTTTAGATAAAAATTGTTGTAACATTTTGTGACTATTAATAGAAGTGGCTTTTTCTTTGCTTTCCAGGTTTTTGGGTGAGTTTTAAAGAATTATTGCATCTTAGATTTTTATTTTTGAGGTGAGAGTGTATGTCTGTTTAGGTAACTGCCTTCAGTGTAAATCTTGAGTTTAGAAAAAACCAAACTGCAAATGTTTTTCAGACTTAATGAAAATTTGTACTGAGAAAGTCACTTTGAAATATTTTGGAGTAAGTTGGCTGGGCGGGGTGGCTCACGCCTGTAATCACAGCACTTTGGGAGGCCGAGGCTGGCGGATCACGAGGTCAGGAGATCGAGACCATACTGGCTAACACGGCGAAATTCAGTCTCTACTAAAAATGCAAAAAATTAGTCGGGCCTGGTGGCGGGCGCCTGTGGTCCCAGCCGCTTGGGAGGCAGAGGCAGGAGAATGGCGTGAACCCGGGAGGCGGAGCTTACAGTGAGCAGAGGTCGCGCCACTGCACTCCAGCCCTGGCGACAGAGTGAGACTCCGTTTAAAAAAAAAAAAAAAAATTGGAATAAGTTTTACGTGAATGATTTTTAAAAGCCTGTGCTTCACTTTCTTAAGCTACATTTTAGTCGAGTGATTGTGTGTGAATTCTTTTTCTGTATTCCCCTTCAGTTTTTCTTTCCCCCCCAAATTAAGGAGCAAGAATTAACCTAATTTACGCTGCCCAGTTACACTCCAGCTCTCTCACTTGGAAGCAGTTTTTTTCTGATTGAGCCAGTGTTATAGTAACATCATTAGGCACTATTCTAATTGAGGTGTGAATTACTGAGGCCTCTACTAGGGAGGTTAACCCTACAGAATCTGCAGGGTTCATTATATTTAAATTGCATATTTAGGCTTGTCTAAATTTTTGCCTGTTTTGGTGAAAACATGTTGTTCTGCCGATGTTTAAACTTGCTTCATTTTATCCCTCTCTAGTTCATGACTAACCATTTTTTTCATTTTTAATTCAGTGATTTTTTTTTAGAGTGACTGGTTCTTTAAGCATCTTGTATTAGCCATTTCAATGCTCATTATGTATGTTTGGATTTCTCTTATTTTGTTGGTCTAGAAGACAGTGTAGTTATGCCAAAAAAATTTTTTTTTCTTAAAGCGATGATGAATGGTGACTCCGAGTTGACCATTAATTGTGTATAAAAGTAACCTGACTAAAATGTTTCATTGTTTTCTACAGTTAAAAGACTTAGACCAGCATAACACAGCATTTTTTTTTTCTTTGACATGGAGGCTTGCTCTGTTGTCCAGGCTGGAGTGCAGAGGCATGATCTCCACTCACTGCAAACCTCGCCTCCCAGGTTCAAGCGATTCTCCTGCATCAGCCTCCCGAGTAGCTGGGATTACAGGCGTGTGCCACCACACCTGGCTAATTTTTGTATTTTTAGTAGAGATGAGGTTTCGCCATGTTGGCCAGGCTGGTCTTGAACAACTGACCTCAGGTGATCCGCCTGCCGTGGCCCCCCAAAGTGCTAGGATTACAGGCGTGAGCCACTGTGCCTGTCCTATAATACAGCATTTAATACAGTTTTGTAAAATTATCACATTTTGTAAAATCACATATGCCAAGCATATGCTTGATCGTAAGTCAGATTTAGAATTTTTGGATTTTGTTTTCTCTTTCTAAAATGTTTAATTTTGGTAATGGGAAATTTGACTGAATTCCAGTTTCTCAGGAACAAGGTATTTTAGGTTGTGTCACCTTGACACTATTGCATGGTGTAATTGGCATCCTGGAATATTTGTGTTTAATTATGAGAGTGAATGAAAACTAGGGTAGTGCTTACATACGTAAAACTAAGATCATGCATAGTCGGATTCTTACAGTTTATAAGGTTCTTATAATCTAAGCCTTGATAAGTTGCTACTGCAAATGATATCATAGATCAGATAAGTACCAAAGACCAATTGTAGAGAGGGTCTGTTAACATTTTAATCAGTTTAAAATTGGTGGTAACAGTAAAGACCATTCGGCTCAAAGAATGTATTTCATTATTTATATTTCAAATGAGAATTTTTTGCAGTTTGGAAAACTTGTAAATGTGTTGAATTCATCTTTTTATTGCTTTTTTACTCCCAACGTTTAGGGCAATGGTCTTCTCTTCTCTCCTGTCTTTGTTTCTCTCTCCCTTTCTCCCTCCCTCCTTTCTTCTTTTCTTTTCTTTTTTTTTTTTTTTTTTTTTTTTTCCCTGAGACGGAGTTTCGCTCTTGTCGCCCAGGCTGGAGTGCAGTGCAATGGTGCGATTTTGGCTCACTGCAACCTCCACCTCTTGGGTTCAAGCTGTTCTCCTGCTTCAGCCTCCTGAGTAGCTGAGATTACAGGCGTGCGCCACCATGCCAAGCTAATTTTTTTGTATTATTAGTAGAGGATGGGGTTTCACCATTTTGGCCAGGCTAGTCTTGAACTCCTGACCTCAGGTGATCCACCTGCCTCAGCCTCCCAAAGTGCTGGGATTATAGGCATGAGCCACTGCGCCCAGCCTTCTTTTTTTTTCTTTTTCTTTCCATCTTGCTCAGTGCCCCAGCCTGGAGTGCAGTGCTGCAATCATAGCTCACTGCTGCCTCTACCTCCCAGGCTCAAGCAATCCCACCTCAGCTGCCCCAGTAGCTGGGACTACAGGCACACACCATCACACCTGTCTAATTTTTTGAAAATTTTTTGTAGACACAGGGTCTCCCTCTGTTGCCCAGGCTGGTCTTGAACTCTTGGGTTCAAGTGATCCTCCCACCTCAGCCTTCCAAAGTGCTGGCATTACAAGCATGAGCCACCATGCCTGGCAAGTAGTTTTCAATCTTGGTTGTACTTTTAGATCCCTTGAGGAGCTTTACGAAATACTGATGCCTGAATTCTAGCCCCGGAAATTATGATTTGGTTGGTCTGGGGTGCAGCCAGGTTAGCCCTCCACAGTGATTGAGCCGTTAGGGTCCTCTGACTTTTTCTTTTGAGCTGTTTCACTTGTGTTAGCTTTACATTCTTTAATGCAGTGATATACGCATGTACAGTGTAGTCATCTCATACATCTATGTTAACATGTTTTTTGAAAGTATTGCCACATTTGCTTTGCTTCTGTGTCTGTCTCCTTTCTTTCTTTCTCTCTCCCTTCCTGTCACCTATTCCTTTCTCTGTTTCTTTCTTTGCATTCAGTTTATTTGAACTGTCTGGTAGTAAGTTTTAGGAAGCTGTATTTCCCATGATGAGAAGTTAATATATCATCACTATTTTAAATAGGAAGTTGGTCTTCTTTTAAAGTATATTCTCAAATGCTTACTTGTACTCCTTTTGGAGACTAATTACTTTAAGTCCCCAAGTTAGCATCTAAACTCCCTGTGGACTTGGTCTAGTGGCTCACATCTATAATCTCAACGCTTCTGGAGGCTGAGGCAGGAGGATCACTTGAGCCCAGGATTTCAAGGCCAGCCTGGGCAACAAAGTGAGACCTTGTCTCTAAAATAAATAAATAAATAAAACAAACTCTCAGTGCAAATTGTCTTCTTAGGGGGTTAATCTGCTTGGTAAACCATACATTTTTGCGCCTCCAATTAACTAGTCACTTAACTGGTTTCTGAGAGGCAGGTTGCGTTGGGCCTTTTCCGTCAAGGCTTGTCTTATACACTGCGAGACCGTTGCTCAGCTAGGCTAGCTAGCTATTTTCTTTGGAGATCATCTAGGGCATGTTCAGCTCTTCATTTACGTCACCTGAAGTAGTTCCCAAGTGCTGGGCTATGGAGTAGTTTCATCTCTGTCTCTGGAAGAGCTATTTAAAAAAATAAAAAAATTTTTCCCACCTGATTTCAACACACATTTTGCTTCAGAATGGGAATGGAATGGAGGAGGCATGGGAATCTGTGTTATTTTTAAAAAGTGCCTCTTGATTCTAAAGGTTTTGTTTATTTTAGTATGCTTATCCTTATTGCTTTATTTATCTATTTTTTAGAGACAGGTTGCCCAGGATGGAGTGCAGTAACACCATCATAGCCCACTGTAACCTTCAACTTCTGGGTTCAAGAGATCTTACCTCAACCTCCAGAGTAGCTAGGACTACAGGCATGCACCGCCACACCTGGCTGATTTTTTAAAATTGTTTTGTAGAGATGGGAGTCTTGCTTTGTTGCCTAGGCTAGCCAAATCTTATTTATGATTTAAAACTAGGACTGCTACTGAATATTTATTTTTATAGGAAGGTATTATTTCTGTATCTTAATATGGATGAAGGTATGCTATTTAGGTCTTTTCAAGTAAAAATGTATCTCTAAATATAAACTGAATTAAGGATATTTGTCAGTGATATTCACTAGTGAATTCTAGAGCATATGTTATCAGTAGATGGCCAGTCATTGTAAAAATTGAATAATCTAGTGAAAGGATGACTAGAAATAATGGGGTAAGCTAAGCCAGGAATCATTGTACATAAACACATTAGGTGTGTCTTATGTCATAAGTATGCCTACTAAAACTAGTTGAAGGAAGAACGTGTATAGATGTTGCAATAATGAAGGGCTGGCTAATTGTAAGGAAAAATGATACAACTTCTATGTAATTAGTATTTTAAATCAGTTGTGTATATTCATGGTATTTAATTTGTGAAGTAAAGATTGTAGACTAGATCAATGCTTTGTAAAACTAACAGTACCTCAGACTTCCAGAGTGCTTTTTATTTTTTTTATTTTTATTTTTTGAGACGGAGTCTCGCTGTGTCGCCCAGGCTGGAGTGCAGTGGCGCAATCTCGGCTCACTGCAATCTCCGCCTCCCAGGTTCACACCATTCTCCTGCCTCAGCCTCCCCAGTAGCTGGGACTACAGGTGCCCACCAACACGCCCGGCTAATTTTTTTGTATTTTTAGTAGAGATGGGGTTTCACTGTGGTCTGGATCTCCTGACCTCGTGATCCACCCGCCTCTGCCTCCCAAAGTGCTGGGATTACAGGCGTGAGCCACCGCGCCTGGCCTTCCAGGGTACTTTTTAAAGGTACAGCCCCACCCTTGATTCTAGTTAGTGGAGCTGGCCTAACCTGCAGGGGATTTTGATACATCCCCCTTTGAAGGAATAAGCTAGATGACTTGAAAGTCTCATTCATTTAAAAGTTTTATGAAATGAGGCCGAGTGTAGTGACTCATGCCTGTAATCTCAGCACTTTGGGAAGCCGAGGTGGGGGGATTACCTGAGGTCAGGAGTTCAAGACCAGCCTGGCCAACATGGTGAAAGCCTGTCTCTACTAAAAATATAAAAATTAGTCGGATACGGTGGCACACGCCTGTAATCCCAGCTACTCACATGCCTGTAATCTCAGCTACTTGGGAGACTGAGACAAGAGAATTGCTTGAGCCGGTGGACGGAGGTGCAGTGAGCCGAGATCGTGCCACTGCACTCCAGCCTGACCGACAGAGCGAGACTGTCTCCAAAAAAAAGAAAAAAAAGCAAGAAAAATTTTATGAAATGTATTTTTCAATTATCAGTTATTGAAATTCAGTTTGGTTTCCACCATCTTTTGAAATGGTGGTTCCCAAAGGGTGGTCCACAGACTCCTGGAGATCCCTAAGATCCTCATATTTAAGGGGTTCACAAAATCAAAATTATTTTCATAATGAAACTGAGATGTTATTTGCCCTTTCAGTGTGAGGACATTTGTATGAATGGTGAAGAAACAGTGGTGGGTAAATTGCTGGCACTTTAAAATGACTCTAGGCAGTTGTGCCAAACGTATGAGTCTTTATAGTCAAACACACATTAAGCATTTGAAAAAAATGCCGGTTTCACTTAATAATCCCCTTGCTGCAGCAGTAAAAAGGTGTAATTTTAAAAATCTCTACCCTGGAGTACTTGTCTTTTTAATATTCAGTGTGATTAAATGGGAAGTATGCATAAAGCATTTCTTTACATTGAAGTACAGTGTTCTTTTCTAGGAAAGGCACGTGTGTGATTGAGCTGCAAGCTGAACTAGCTGCTTTTTAGTGGGACACCATTTTTATTTAACAGGACGACAGATAAGCTCAGATAGCTATTTAGATTTGAGTATTTGGCAGGTAATTCTTTGGAAATGAATAAAGTGAGCCGGCCACTTTGAGGAAAACATTTATAGCCAGTGCTAAAATCTAATGTTTCAAGTGAAAATTAGATTTTTGGGAAACTCCTGTCACTATGACTTGCCAGTTTCTTAATACTTAAAGACTTTTCTGATGAGATGGGTGGTGATATTAAGGAATGGGATTAAAAATAATGTTGGGCCAGGCCCAATGGTGCACACCCGTATTTCTAGCACTGTGGGAGGCGGAGGTGGGAGAATTGCTTTTGGCCAAGAGTTCGAGACCCTGTTTCTACAAAAACGTATAAAAAATTAGGTGTAGTGGCATGTGCCTGTAGGTCTAGCTGCTCAGGAGGGTCAGGTGAGAGGATTGCTTGAGCCAGGGAGTTCAAGGCTGGAGTAAGCTAGGATCGCACCACTGCACTCCAGCCTGGGCTACAGAGTGAGACTGTGTGTGTATGTGTGTGGGGGGTTGGGGTTGGGGGGGCAGTATGAGGAAGTGTGTCAACACTGGGAAGATCTGTGTAACTCATTGGACCAATATTTTCCCAAATGACCAATTCATGTTATAAAATCGTGCATGGGTAGGCGATCCATTCAAAGTACAACATAGACAAATGGATTTTTATATACCAGAGCCAAAAAGTTCATTGATACAGTGAATTCTACATTGCAACTAACTTTTCAGAATTGCCACTTGAGTTTTGGTGTTGAATAAAAGATGAATATCCATTGCTTTCTGAAAAGGCTATTAAAATACTCCTCTCTTCCAATTAGCTGTCCATGTGAGGCACATTTTCTTCATGTACTTTAACCAAAACAACATATCAGAACAGATTTAGTGCAGAAGCACATAGGAGAATCCAGCTGTCTCCTATTAAGCTAGGCATTAAGAGAAATTTGCGAAGATGTAAAACAGTGTTACTCTGATTCCTGACTTTTTTGTTTTAGAAAATTCTGTTTTTCATGAACTTATTATTTATATTAACATGTAATGGGTTTATTTTTTTAAGTGAATTAATAAAGCAAATACCAAAAATTTTAGTAGTTGTATTTATTTGTAATATGATAAATATCGATGTATATAGCCCACATAAAAGCTATTTGATGTCTTTAATAATTAAGAATATAAATAAAGGTCCAGCTTGGCCAACATGGCAAAACCCTGTCTCTACTAAAAATACAAAAAATAGCTGGGCGTGGTGGTACATATCTGTAATCCCAGCCACTTGGGAGGCTGAGGCACGAGAATCACTTGAACTTGGGAGGTGGAGGTTGCAGAGAGCTGAGAACATGCCTCTGCAGTCCAGCCTGGGCAACAGACTGAGACTCTGTCTCAGAAAAATAATATGAATAAAGGGATCCTGAGATCAGAGAGTTTGACAGTTGCTATTTTAAAGTAACTATTTCTATGTATTCTTGACTAAATTAATGATTGGTTTGTTTATGTGGTTTATACTATATTGCTGTTATTTCTAAGGATGTTAGTCATTCAGTTTCTGTTATCAGGGAACGTGTAGTAGACTTAAGTAAAAAGTGGAATTCATTGGCTTGATCTGGAGATTGCTATATCCAGGGTTTCAAGCAATATCACCAGGGCTCTTCACTTTGCTTCCTTTCAGGTAGTTTGCAGGCTAGCTACTCCCAGCTTCAAGGAAGCATGAAGAGGGCTTTTTTTTTTTTTTTTTTTTTTTTCTCTGTAGTTCCATCGGAAGTGCTGGCGCTATGTCACTGGCCTGCCTTGGGTTCTTTTTCATCAGAAACAACACTGTGGCCAGGGGGTGGCTCTGGTTAGTCTGGGAATTGTCCCACCTGGCCAGATTGGGAGATTCTCCTTGGAAAATCAGACAGCTGTGTTACAAATGGGGAAATATACGCTGGTACACAGAAACTGATGTCCACCTATAGTACTTTGTTATTTCTTCTTTTAACAGCCTTTATTAATCCAAAAAAGGTAATTTTTAAATAAGATCATTTAAACTGAAGGTGGCATACCAAAATGACATTTAAACTTAAGACTCATGGCTAAACAAGAAGCATACCTCTCAATTTGTCCTTTGTAATTCATCGTAAAAGTTAAAAAAAAATCTTTTTGTTGCTTTTATTGCTTTATAAATCCTTTGTGCTCTTGGAAGTTTGCCAACTGCCCTCAGTTTGAAGAACCTCAACTTGCTGTCTAGTGTTTAGTCTTTAGCTTGTGCTGCAGACAGTTGCACTAACCGTGAACACCTTTTTTTCCTGTTGGTAAACCTAAGTTTAGAGTTTCTTCCTAGTAATATATTACCAGGCCCAGCTTTTTTCTCCCTCCCCTAGTTGAATTTAAGCACTTTTCCGCCGGGCATGGTGGCTCATGCCTGTAATCCCAGCACTTTGGGAGGCCAGGGTGGGCGCATCGTAAAGTCAGGAGATCGAGACCGTCTTAGCCAACATGGTGAAACTTGTCTCTATTAAAAATACAAAAATTAGCCAGGCGTGATGGTGTGCCCCTGTAGTCCCAGCTCGGGGGGAGGCTGAGGCAGGAGAATCGCTTGAACCCAGGAGGCAGAAGTTGCAGTGAGCCAAGATCACACCACTGCACTCTAGCCTGGGTGACAGTGAAACTTTGTCTCAAAAAAAAGAAAAATTTAAGCACTTTTCGCAAATATTCCCGTAGTAAGTAGTTTATTGATCACTGATCAAAAAAAGACACTTATAACTTCTAGAAAATATATGTTTGACACATATAATACAGTCAATTCAAAAATAAACTAACATCTGAGAAAAAATGTCAGCATTCCTTACCTAAAATGTATGAATTTACATGAGAGCCTCTCTCAGGCCAATATTTAGCCTGTTTAATTTTAGAGAGTATCTTAATTTGGTTATTTGGCTTTCTAGTCCATTGATTATTATACCTGTGGTCAACATCAGGTGACAGCTTATAATTAATAGCAAGGCTAGAGGAAAAACACAGCAGGCAGGTACAAGAATCAGCTGTCTCTTCCTGCTGACTCTTTGCCTCTCATTACAATTTACTTGACTGATTGTAATACCTGTATATGTTAGTGCCTTTCAGATAGGCCTAACTTCTCTACTCATCTCTTCAAACTCAGGATATCTAAAACTGAATTTGTTACATACCTCCTTTGAATTTTTTTTTTTTTTTTTTTTTGAGACGGAGTCTCGCTCTTTGGTCCAGGCTGGAGTACAGTGGCGCGATCTCGGCTCATTGCCAGCTCCGCCTCCTGGGTTCACGCCATTCTCCTGCCTCAGCCTCCCAAGTAGCTGGGACTACAGGTGCCTGCCACTAATTTTTGTTTTTAGTAGAGATGGGGTTTCACCGTGTTAGCCAGGATGGTCTCGATCTCCTGACCTCGTGATCCGCCCGCCTTGGCCTCCCAAAGTGCTGGGATTACAGGCATGAGCCACCGTGCCTGGCCCTTTTAAAATTTTTTTATCATTGAGTTATCTAGAAATGGGTCATCTTTTAATTGTCCCCTCTTTTTCACTTTTCATGCTTCAGTTGGTTAAAGACTCCAATCTTTTCTACCTAGAAATAGCTCACTGATTTCCCCCTCCCCTCTTTGGCCCATTGCCCATGGCCCTAGTCTAGGATCTTACCACATTTCTGATAATTGTTTCCTAACTGGTTTTCTATTTCCTTTTCCAAAGCTGTTCTCCAGGCTCTCACTGAAGTTTTCTTTCTAATACAAATCTAATGCTGTTTTTTCTCCTCTTTTTCTACCATGAACCTACTCTAGACAAAGCTCTTATCTGTCTCTGCTTTTCTTCATCATTTTCCTTCAGCCTGGCAAATTCTTATTCATGTGTGGTAATCCATTAATACTACTGTACCAGTATTCTGATGGCTCTCCCCTGGCACATGGTAGTATTGTGCTTCTTTGTCTCCCTTATCCCTACCTTGAAATTAGGCATGGCTCAGTGTTTCTTGCATTGGCACTGTTGACATTTTAGGCTGGATAATTTGTTTTGGGGGTTGTCCTGTACTTTGCAGGGTCTTTAGCAGCAACCATGGCCTTTAGCCACTAGATGCCCGGTAGTATCCAGTTGTGACCATATATTGCCTCCACATACTGCCAAGTGTCCCCTGAGGGACAAAGTTGCCCCTGGTTGAGAACTCTTGGCATGGCCGTATGACTTTAGCCAGTCAAACATGAGCAGAAGAAGTAGCCTTTAAAAGAAGATACGTAAGCTGTCCTATCCCTTTTCCTGCCATTTAAGGACATATGTAGAAATGGAGCCTTTGTCAGTCTAATTTCTGAGCGATACAATGAGCAGTGCCCGCAGTTGATGAATGTGTGTTATATCTTAAGCAGAAAATAAGCTTTTGTTTTAAGCTACTGATCTTTTGGGGGTTGGTTGTCACTGCAGCATAGACTTGCCAGTCCTTACTGATGCATTGTGCCAAGACCTAGGTTACCTATGAACTTTCCATGCTCCCTCATTTATAGTCCCAAATCACTTTATACCTACTTCTTTTTTTTTTTTTTGAGACGGAGCCTTGCTCTGTTGCCCAGGCTGCAGTGCAGTGGCTCGATCTTGGCTCACTGCAAGCTCCGCCTCCTGGGTTCACGCCATTCTCCTGCCTCGGCCTCCTGAGTAGCTGGAACTACAGGCACATGCTGCCACGCCCAGCTAATTTTTTGTATTTTTAGTAGAGATGGGGTTTCACTGTGTTGGCCAGGATGGTCTCAATCTCCTGACCTTGTGATCCGCCCGCCTCAGCCTCCCATAGTGCTGAGATTACAGGCGTGAGCCACCGCACCTGGCCCTGATACCTACTTCTTTTAGCATTTATTACTTATGTAATAATATGTTTGGGTCTTCCAGATTAGTAGTTCTCAGTGGAGTAAGTACTGCTCTTTAAGGGATGTTGTGGAAATTTGTGGATGGGTTTGGTGGGTTGGGGGCCAGGGATGCCATCCTGCAATGTGAGAGTGAGTAATTATCTTGCATCCCACAAGACTTTCAGATGCCCCAGAAATTCATGTAGGAGGAAAACATAATTAGCCCAGAACCTAACTCTATAATGTATATTCACTTTGCCAGGAGTTAAATTTCTTTTAATTCATTTTTTTTTCTTGCCTGCCTCCCTCTCTCCCTCCCTCTTTCTCTGTTTTCTGTCTTTTTCCTTTCTCCCTCCCTCCCTCCCTTCAGGCTCTGTCACCCAGGCTGGAGTGCAGTGGTATGATCTTGGCTCACTGCAACCTCTGCCTCCCAGGCTCTAACCATCCTCCCATCTCAGCCTCCTGAATGGCTGGGACTGTGCAGTGGCGTGATCTTGGCTCACTGCAACCTCTGCCTCCCAGACTCAAGCCATCCTCCCACCTCAGCCTCCTGAGTAGCTGGGAGTACAGGCATGTGCCACCATGCCCCACTAGTTCTTTGTATTTTTTGTAGAGAGGAGGTCTCACTTTGTTGCCAGGCTGGTCCTGAGCATAAGTGATCCAATCATGTTGGCCTCTTAAAAGTGCTGGGATTACAGGCATGAGCCACCCTGCCTTTGTTTTTTTGTTTTTTGTTTTTGAGACCAAGTCTTACTCTGTCACTTGGGCTGGAGTGCAGTGACTCAGTCATAGCTCACTGCAGCCTCGGTCTCCTGGGCTCAAGTAGTCCTCTTGCCTCAGCCTCTTGTTAATTCATTTTCTTAGTTCAGGTTGTTTAAGAGTTCACCATTTGGGAAAATCCATGTTACTGACTGCAGTGCCATTGTGCTATTTGAGTTGCCAGTATAACACATTTGTCTTGGAAGGTCTGAATTTGTAGCTGTCATATTTGTGATGATTCTGTACATAAGTGCTGGCATCTAACTTCTTCGTTATACATTCTAACTTAGTTGGCATGCCTGAGTATAGGTGAAAGTACACATTATATATTAAGCTTTTCCTCCTTTTTGTTATAGTTAGGGCATTGTTGAATTTTCAAAATATGTGTAAGTAGTTTAGAATTTTGTTTCAGTAAAGCTAAGGTGGTAATATAAATTATTTGTTAGAAAAAAATGGATGTTGCTCTGAGAGAGTCCAGACCCACTTTCTTACTGTGGGCTACCTGTTTTTGTATCTGTAGTGCTTTGTATGTACAGTGTTTGTTGAATTGGTCAATTTATGTTTCCCAGATTTCTTTTATGTACATTGTTGCATCTAATTACCACAGTAAATTTGTAAAGTTGGCAGGGCAGGTGTTTTCATTTTATAGATGAGAGAATTGAAAGAGATGTTAACATTCAGTCATGCTGCTAGACCTTTACTTAGAATATATAATTTTATTTATATTGATATTATGCCTTTGCCTACCATACTTCCATAATCTAGAACCATTTAATGTAGGAATACATCTCTATATTCCTGCTGGGATTATTTTTTATATGCATAACTTCTAATTATGTTTCAGGCACTTGTGATCATAGGAATACAATAAAGAGAAAGATGAGAAAGCTGTGTTTGTTTAAGAAAGCAAGGTCATTATCATTTGTATTCAAAGCAACTTGATATTAAAACAACTTTGAGATACCATTAAGGCCCCAGAATAGCATACATTTTAGAAATGATGACATGTGATGGTGAGATTGTGGTGAAATAATTACACTTAAACATTTTAATTACATTGTGGATTCATGCACATCTTTTGGAATATAATATCAGAAAATGACTTCAAAAGTATATGCAGTCTTCTTATTTGTTGTAAGACAATTCCACAGATAAAAAGCTATGGTCAGTCCAGAAATACTTGCCTGGTATTTGTCAGGAACTGTGCATGGTGCTGGGAATTTCTAAAATGAGAGTGTTGTTGCTGTTTCCTTGGATTTCTAATTAGTGGCAAAAATGTGAGACAGGTATGTAATCAAATAACTAATGTGTTAAATTGTAATTTAACATATCTTTCCTTTTTCCTATTCCCCAATTCCTTTCCTTTCTACTGAGTCTCACTCTGTTGCCCAGGCTGGGGCGAAGTGGCACAGTCATAACTCACAGCAGCCTTCAACTCCTGAGCTCAAGCAATCCTCCTGCCTCAGCCTCCTGAGGAGCTGGGACTACAAGCCCACACTACCATGCCTGGCAAACCTACATTTTTGAGACAGATTTTAATAGAAAATGCAGAAAAATGCGTAATGCATTTTAGGAAAAAATATCCTTGTAAAACTACTACTATTTTTTTGAGATAGAGTCTCACTCTATCTCAAAGTGAGAGTGGCTCTATCTCAAAGTGCAGTGGCACAATCACGGCTCACCACGGCCTTGACCTCCCAAGGCTCCAGTGATCTTCAAGCCTCAGCTACCCCGCGTAGCTAGGACAACAGGCGTGTGCCACCACACCCAGTTAATTTTTTTATTTTGAGTAAAGATTGGGTTTCGCCATGTTCCCCAGGCTGGTCTCAAACTCCTGGGCTCAAGCGGTCCACCTACCTTGGCCTCCCAAAGTGCTGGGATTACAGGTGTGAGCCACCATGTCTGGCCACAATTAAGCATTTTAATATTTCAACGGTAGCTTTTTCACTGAACACTATGTATCAGACACGTTATGTAGAATTTTTCCTTTGAGCTTCTGTATACCCTCCTTTTAACCCAGATTCAGAGTAACTTCATTTTCTGACTACCGTGAAAACTGGAATTTTAATCCAGATCTCTGACTCCAAAATCTCCATGCAGGTTATCTTTGGTTATCTGGAAGGTGTACCTTCAGTGTGTGTATTGAATGTGGGCAAGTGCTATAAGACATGTGAAAAACTGCTTCTCTGCATGGGGTTTATGAGTTGAGACAGACATTTATGTAAAAGGGATAACAACAGAGGGAGAAGCAAGTCTTAAATATCAAGTGATGTACATTCTGAAGAGGCTCCAAACTACAACAGCGGCAGGGAGAATGGAAGGAGAGATAGAAATGACTGAGGTAAAGAGTCTTGTAACTGTGAGGGAATGTAGGGATAGTGAAAGAAAGAGACAGGTCAAAGATCTTTTGCAAAGCTTTCCAAGGCTGGGTAATTGAGTGGAATCGATACTTTAACAAAGGTCTTCAGAAGAGGAAGAGATTTTGGTAGTATGATGAGTTTTATTAATCTTGTGGGAGGATGCTTTTATACAGCAAAAGAAAATGAAAGCAAAGTGAGTCTGGAATGCAACTTCAGTGAACAAATAAAATACAACCAAGCACACACAGTACACGCTCCAGTCCTGCTTTGCCTTCTTCTTAGGCTAATGGCCTTTTCCTGTTCTCTGTGGGGTCTTGGCATCAGATAAGTTACTTTAGTTTTCTACCTGTTGAATGGATTATTTATTAATCTTCACTTTTTGTTATTTTTAAGTTTTTTGAAAATAATTTACCGTGATGCTTTTACAGGTAAAATCTTTTGAGGAATTTAGTGATCTCTTTAAAGAATAGCTGTATTGAGATATAATTTCCGTACCATAAAATTCACTGTTAGAAAGTGTACAATTCAGTGGTTTTTACTATAGTCAGAGTTGTGCAACCATTATCAGTATCAATTTTTAGGAGTTTTTCATTACAACAAAGAAACACCGTACCCATTAGCAGTCATTCCTCATTCCCCTTCTCCCAGGCCCTGGCAACCACAGATTTACTTTCTGTCTCTGTGGATTTGCCTATTCTGTATATTTCATATAAATGGGATTATATAACGTGTGACCTTTTGTCAGGGACTTTTCACTTAACATGTGTTTTCAAGGCTTATCCATGTTGTAATGTGTTAGTACTTTATTCTTTTTATGGTTGAATAATATTTCGTTGTATGGAATTTTATTTATGCATTCATCAGTTGATGGACATTTGAGTTGTATCCATTATGAACAACGCTGCTGTGAACATTCATGTACAGGTTTGTGTGGTCATAGGTTTTCATTTCCCTCAAGTAGAAGTATGAAGAGTGGAATTGCTGGGTCATATTTACTCTGTTTAACATTTTGTATTAATACCAGACTGTTTTCCAAAGTACCTGTGCCATTTTGTAATCCCAGCAGCAATGAATGAGGGTCCAGTTTCTCTGCTTCTTCAGTACTTATTGTCTTTTTGATTTATCCATCTCAGTAGGTATGAAGTGGTAGCTCATTGTGGTTTTGATTTTCATTTCCATGATGTCTAATGTTGAGCATCTTTCATGTGCTTACTGGCCACCATCTTTGGAGAAGTATCTTTTAGAATCCTTTTGTTCATTTCTAAAAATTTTTTTTTTTTATCAGTCTCTTTTAACAAAGGTGAGTGTTAACTGCTAGGTAGCATTTAATATCAGGGGATGGTAAATTTTTCATAAATATTAGTAATAGACTTTTAGGTTTAACTAGTGCTGTTCCTCATAAGTAATCCTTTAAAAAAGTGCTGGTGAGATTTCCTTTAGGGTGACTAGTAAAGTCAGTAAGACTTGATTGAGTGTGCCACTATCATAATGAGGAGACCTAACTTTAATAGTTTTGGAATGTCAAAAACAGTGACAATAAAGTAATTTTATTTTTTAAAATTATTTTTAATGGTTAATATTTTATAAGAATTTTAAGTAATTTTCAACTCTGAGCATCAAATTTTAATTATGTGCATTGAATCTCTGACTTAACCAGAGCAATTTCATTTTTTCCCTCTACTTCGTGAAATGTGTTCTCATGTGTGTCTTTTTTTTTTTTTTCTTTTTTAGGTTATCCTGAATACATGACTAACAATTTTCCTTGCAACCTTAGCTGTTGTTTTTCACTGTTTCCAAAAGATCAAAATTGCTCCAGAAATTGGAGACATATTTGATTTAAAAGGAAAAACTTGAACAAATGGACAATATGTCTATTACGAATACACCAACAAGTAATGATGCCTGTCTGAGCATTGTGCATAGTTTGATGTGCCATAGACAAGGTGGAGAGAGTGAAACATTTGCAAAAAGAGCAATTGAAAGTTTGGTAAAGAAGCTGAAGGAGAAAAAAGATGAATTGGATTCTTTAATAACAGCTATAACTACAAATGGAGCTCATCCTAGTAAATGTGTTACCATACAGAGAACATTGGATGGGAGGCTTCAGGTTAGTCTTACAAGAGTTTTTCTATACCCTCTGTGTTGGCAGATTTAAAAACTTGCTAAGTTTCCTTTCAAGCTCTACTACAGGGTAATTTAATGCATGCTCCATCTCTTCAGATACTGTGCATCCTGTACAAATACGCGTTATGGGAATTTGTGGAAGAATATGCAAAAGATAAAATTTTAAAGTTTTTTAATGTTCTATCAGAAAAAAGTTCAATGGAGAAAATTTGGAAAATAAAAATAAAAAGCAGAAGAAAACCCACACTTTGCAAGAACTACCTTTAGCACTTTGGTTTTCATTTTTGTAGCCTGTTGTTTTCTTTTTTTTTCCCCTAGATGGAGTCTTGCTCTGTCACCCAGGCTGGAGTACAGTGGTGCGATCTTGGCCCACTGCAACCTCCACCTCCCAGATTCAAGCAATCCTCCTGCCTCAGCCTCCTAAGTAGCTGGGACTACAGGCGAGTGCAACCACGCCCGGCTAATTTTTGTATTTTTAGTAGAGACGGGGTTTCACCATGGTGGTCAGGCTGGTCTCAAACCGCTGACCTCAGGTGATCCACCCGCCTTGGCCCCCCAAAATTCTGGGATTACAGGCGTGAGCCACCGTGCCCAGCCATGTTGCTTTCTTTTTTGATATCGTATGTACATTTAAACAATTGGATTACACTTAGTCTTTTTATAATTTAGAAATCTGATATGTTTCACTGTTACCAAATGTTTCATTGATCACATTTTTCAGGTAGAACTTCATAATCTCCCTTGCTGAAATAAATCTTACAGACATTTTATGTCTTAGATTTTAAAGTTTTATTTCAAGACTTTATACATGGTTTCTACAACACAGTCTTTTTAAATATTTATTTATTTCATTTTTTTTTCTTTGAGACATGGTCTCACTCTTGCCCAGTCTGGAGTGCAGTGGTGCAAACATGGCTCACTGCAGCCTTTACCTACTGGGCTTATGCAATCCTTCTGCCTTAGCCTCCTGAGTAGCTAGGACTACAGGCACATATGACTATACCTGGGTAATTTTTTATTATTTGTGGAGACAAGGGCCTTGCCATGTTGTCCAGGCTGGTAATGAACTCCTGGGCTCAAGCGATCCTCCTGCCTTGGCCTGCCAAAGTGATATGCTTACAGGTGTGAGCCACCATGCCCAGCCACTTTTTGCATTTTTAAAACCTGAACACAGGCCTTGAAATTATACCAAGGTTTAAATTACAGGTCTGATGCATGACATGGCCAAGTTAGTTATTTTGAATTTTAGTTTTCTCATTTATGAAGTGGGGATTGTAATACTGACTTGGTAGGATTGTGAGGATTAAATCAGGATATATATAAAAGTGTCTTGCATAATGTGACAGATGAATAAATGGTCGTTTATTTTTCTAGGTGGCTGGCCGGAAAGGATTTCCTCATGTGATCTATGCCCGTCTCTGGAGGTGGCCTGATCTTCACAAAAATGAACTAAAACATGTTAAATATTGTCAGTATGCATTTGACTTAAAATGTGATAGTGTCTGTGTGAATCCATATCACTATGAACGAGTTGTATCACCTGGAATTGGTAAGTAGACTTTGCTTTTATCCTAAGAAACATAAAGGGAAAAGGATCTCAATAGTGTTTTAATTTTTGTAAGTTAAATTATAAATTTGGAAGATAGCCCACGACTTTAAATAAGGTTAAAGAATCAGACATTTTTAATATACGTGTTTTAATTTGAACTTAGGAACAAACTTATATTTTGACTGCTAAAACCAAGTATTACAGTTCATATTTTGCCCATTTAGAACATTGTTTTTGAGAAATAAGATGGAAAGCATTATAAATTTGAATACCTAGTGTGTGTATTGTTAGATAGTGTTTATGCTACTTCTGAATTGAAATAGTTCATGAACTTTTGTAATCTCTGGTTTAACTTGACATTCTCTGTTAAATGGAAAATATTTTCATTGTAATGATTAATGTTTCATTTGTTTTCCCTTTTAAACAATTAAGATCTCTCAGGATTAACACTGCAGAGTAATGGTAGGTAATCTGTTTCTTATTACTTTCTTTTGTCCTATCCTCTCTGTTTTTTCGTTGACCTAGAATTAGTTTGTGTGGGCGGCAGTAACATTAACAAGAAAATAACTTACTGATTTGGAAATTTAGATTTTGGGGTTATGGGGCACGTCAGCATTTAAAACTGGATTTAAATTGGCTATTTGCTCTTTGTATATGAACTGCAATTTATGAACTAAAGTACTGTAAAAAACATGATAGAGGAATGTACCAAAAACAAATACAAAGAATATTTTTTGAGTTAAGACCCATTTTTGAAGAAAATCTCACAGAACCAGTTTTAATGGGTGTTAAGTACCCAGAATGTTTGGTAATATGGAATCGCGTATAACATATCCTTTAAAAATGCCAGTATTCTAATTTTCCTTCATTTCAGCCTAACATTTTTATGAATGATAATGTTGAGAATGGTTTAAAATCGTGCTCATTTGTATTTTTTCAGTCTTGTTACATTTTGAGTAAATAAATCAAGGCTACTTAAAAGCATATGCCCATCACAGCTTACCTAATTGTATTCTTAAAAAGAAAAACTGTTTTAAGGTGATTGAGAAAATGAAATGCGAATGGGGGTGTGTGTTTTTGTTATTATAATATTTGAGAATGGAGTTTTATTAAATCTTTAGCTCTGTTACTTAGAACTTAATAAACTCAAATTTCTGTAAGAACTAATTATTTGCGGAGAAACTCTTATAAGGAACCACTGTCAGCCAGGCATGGTGGTTCACGCCTGCAATCCCAGTACTTTGGGAAGCTGAGGCAGGTGGATCACCTGAGGTCAGGAGTTTGAGACCAGCCTGGCCAACATGGTGAAACCCTGTCTCTACTAAAAATATAAAAAATTAACCAGGTGTGGTGGTGGGCGCCTGTAATTCCAGCTACTCAGGAGGCTGAGGCAGGAGAATCACTTGAACCCTGGAAGTGGAGGTTGCAGTGAGTTGAGATCACGCTGTTGCACTCCAGCCTGGGCAACAAGAGTGAAACTCTGTCTCAAAAAAAAAAAAAAAAAGGAACCATTGTCGTCTTAGAAAAGGTGTGCTGTTGCTCTGGAGGGAAATTAGTAGTAGTTTAGCACCTTTTTTGTTTGCAGAATTTTATAGGTGAGTCAGAAATACTAGGTGACCTTAACCAAAATTTAGGAAGAGTATGCAGTTCTACTTGATTTTATTTTCCACCTTTCTCCCATATCACTAGTAATGGAGGAAGACTCAGTGCCTTGTTGTGCTCGTTAGTGACTAGTAGGTTTCTGACAAGTGTGGGTTTATTGTTATGAGCTGTTGTGGTGGTCTGGGAAGGGTTGCTTTAAGATTGGTTAAAACTCTGCCTCTTTGCTATGCAGACATTGATATTATATCACTTCTTTTTTTTGAAAGTAAACACGCTTCATATCTTCACCGTTTTCCATCCATGTTTTTGGAGAAAACATTTGGCTCAGTGGGTGTTAAAAGTTGGGAGACTGCAATGATAAGTGTATCTGAATCTCTCTATGGGGCTGTTTGTGAGGGGATTCAAATTCTGAATGCTCATCACACACCTCCCCATTCTAAAATTATTGATGCACCGTTACTGATGGGATTGTATGGGTTTTTTAGCCTTTCTTTAGTGACTGTAGGACTGTATTCAGCCTTGTAGGTCCCCCTAGTGGTGGTTTTGTAAAGGCTGTCTTCAGTGCCTTATTTCCTCAGAAAACAACTGGTATTTCTCACAGCTCCTTCTAGATTTGGACAAAGGAATAATATAAGACCAGGTAACTAAAAGTTAAGAAAATAGGACGGTTCCTTCATTTTTGAGTTAATGTCTTATGGTAGTCATTTCCAGCCTTTTATCTTTCATGAAACTTTCTGTGACCACGTCGACCTGTGTATTCATTTTAACAAATATGTAATGAGCATGTATTGCCTGGTACTGTGTTAGTTTCCAGGGATGCTAAGATAATAAGGTATGTTTTGTCTGCTCAAGTGAGCTTATAGTCTAGTGGAGGAGAGAAAAAGTAAATAAGAGAGTGATAATACCATCAGATAGGTGCTATGTCCTGGCTGCTGGTGATGATAAAAAATACAGACCTAGGGTGGGCCCAGTGGTTTCAGCTTTTTTGTCACCTATAGAAAATATATTCTTTGACCCTCTTAGAACATTTTCTTTTTCTTTTTTGAGACAGAGTTTCGCTCTTGTTGCCCAGACTGGAGTACAATGGTGGGATCTCGGCTCACTGCAACCTCCGCCTCCTGAGTTCAAGCGATTCTCCTGCCTCAGCCTCCTGAGCAGCTGGGATTACAGGCGCCAGCCACCATGCCCAGCATTTATTATTATTATTATTATTTTTGTATTTTTAGTGGAGATGGGGTTTCACCATGTTGGCCAGCTGGTCTCGAACTCCTGACCTCAGGCGATCCACTGTCTCAGCCTCCCAAAGTGCTGGGATTACAGGCATGAGCCACTGCACCCAGCCCTCTTAGAACATTTTATAATCACTATATATATGTAAAACTACTCTAAAAATATGGTTAAATAATAATAGCTAACACTTACTGGGTACTCATTGTGTGTCAGGTCAGACTGAGCTAAATGATTTCTGAGTATTATGTCATCATTCTCATGATACTTCTACATGGGAGGTGGGATTATTTATACTTTAACAGATGAAGGGACTGCTACCTGGAGAGGTGAAGGAACTTGCCCAAGAATAGACAACTAGGAGGAGCTGGAGTAATGTGTGTTTGCTATTAGATATTTAAACAATGGGAAAATATTACAAAAGACTGCAAACTCCATGACAGCAGGGATATTTGTTTTGTTTATGGCTATATCCCAAGTACTAGAACAGTACCTGGAACATAGGTGCTCAAGAAATATTTTTTCAGTGAATGAATTTGTTGAATGCTAGCCCATAAAGAGAAATATTTAACAGTTTGGTGTCTGTTTTTCTGGACTTTAAAAAATATATACTATATGTTTTTTTAATTTTATTTTTTTGAATAGGCAATACATGGTCCATAAATCAAAATACTATAAAAAGGTATACAGTGAAAAGAAGTGCTCCCACCCCTGCCCCCATTCCCCCCTAATTCAGGTAATCACTTTTTTTAGTTTCTGGTGTTTCCTTCCAGGGTTTCTATATGCAAAAAATACATACCTCCTTCCTTACACAAAATGTATACTGTGCATACTGTTCTGGACCTTGCTTTTTTACTTAGAGTATATGATTTTTTAAACATGCATATGATCATAGTGTACAATAGTGTTTTGTAACTTGCTTTTTTTCTCTTGGCAAAAATATATTGCAGATTTCTATACTTGTTGATACCTTCAGTTTTACCTGAGAAACATTATGGATTATCTGGGGTTAAAGAAATCTGTAGACCAGTAGAGGTTTCAAACTTACATTTGGGAAGTTTAGCCAGCATATTTAAGGCAAGAAAGATTTATGAGTCATAACTGTTTAAAAGCAGAATGCAGTAGGTACTTAAAGATATTATGATTGCTGATTACACTGAAGAGTCACCTGAAAAGCAAAAGCAGTGAGTACCAAATTGACCAGTTGTATCCTCAAATCAGCTAGCAAAACCAGTAAGTCGGTAAAAAGATCCTGGCCGTTATAACAACAGAAAACCTAAAATGTCCAGGAATTATTTAGAGATGTCAGGATTTATATGAAGAAAATCATTGAACTTTGTTGAAGGGTATAATACAAGGCTGAATAAGTGTAGACATACCAATTTTATGCCCCATTGTTTTTCTTTTTATTATTTTTATAATTTGGCCAATGTTAGTGATGAGTGATTGTGTTCAGTTTTTTTATCGATACATAATTTGTTAAACATCCTTTTGATTATCTTTTTGTTTCTGTAAAATTTCTAAAGAGGAACTTTGGAATGGGATTTATGGGGTCTTCAGAATATCATCGTCATGACTTTTGATGCATGAACGTACTTCTTAAGAGGTTTTTAAGAGGTTGCACATAGAAACTTGCACAATGGATGATTATTACTGCCTTGAAATAGTCTCAATTTAATAAAAAATACCCATGTAACTTAACTGATATTTACATGTAGATTTTTTTCAAAGGTTGACATAGGGAAAGATAAGGGACATGATATGCTGGTTCTTAATGAAAAAGGAAATGTCTTTTTCATTAAGAAAAAGACATTAGTCTTAAGACATTAAGACTAATTTACTGCTTTAAGAAGAGAACCTACTATTAGTTCAGTGGATTGTTAAGTTCTGGAGTAGTGTTAGTTCAGAAGCAATAAAGGATTGGTTGTTAAACATAAAAAGCAAACCTTAAAACAATAACCTAGAACCAAAAGGAAGGTTCCAGGCAGAGAATTAACATTTATGCAGTTCAGTTTCAGTTTTCTTTTTCTCATACAACAGAGCAAACTATTTCCTGGTTTGTTAATGGAAAGGTGTTATGCTATATCAGCTGGAATCTAGCTTTACTTATGAAGGTGTAACCACATAGGTGAAAGATTGATTACTGAGTTTTCTCACACCATATGTTTATCAAATATTCTTATTTGGGTTGGGTTTCTAGAGGGAAATTTCTGCTTGACTTTTCATTTAGAATTTTTCTGTTTGGTTCTAAATCTATAGGGGACATTCAGTACACTTCATTTTTAAAGAATATGTTACTTAACAATAATTCTAGATCCTGGAATTGGATATCTGTCAGATCCCACTGATATCTCCACAGTGTGAAATTAGCAAAAGGATGTAGTTAAATACTCAATCTCGATTTAGACTGAATAATTGTTTTTCTCAGCTGGATACACATTTTCCAGCCTTTTGGTTTTTGCCTGCCTTATGTATTTAGGTGATTATTATTCTACGTTTCTCAAGAAACTGAGGAGTACCTTTTTAGGATTGTTGCTGGAGGCTGTTGGAACGTAGACTAGCTTCGAATTTGAGAGTCAGATTGATGGATAAAATATATCTGATGCTGTTACCATTAAATAAATGACTTGCTGGTAAAGTAGTATGCTTTTAAAATAATATGAAAAAATTCTGATTTAAAGTTATTTACACTGTAATTGATTTTAGATGTTATATTACTTGCTAATAAGATTTTTTTTTTTCTGGGGATAGAAGCTTATAAAAATTTAAAATACGTTTAATTTTCTACATAGCTCCTTCAAGTATGATGGTGAAGGATGAATATGTTCATGACTTTGAGGGACAGCCATCGTTGTCCACTGAAGGACATTCGATTCAAACCATCCAGCATCCACCAAGTAATCGTGCGTCAACAGAGACATACAGCACCCCAGCTCTGTTAGCCCCATCTGAGTCTAATGCTACCAGCACTGCCAACTTTCCCAACATTCCCGTGGCTTCCACAAGTGAGTTCTAGAATCAGATGTAGTCAGCAAGTTGAGTTTTCCTAATCATTGCTTATTTATGTGTAGTCATTTGGGGGGAAACTCCAAGTAAGTAAACATTAAAAGTAACTGTGGTATCTTTCATAGGTAAACAGGTGTTAGACAGGTATGTACAGTCGCTTGGAATTTAATGGCTTTGATTAGAATATTGATTCAAATTAGTGATCTGATTTGAACTTTACTATTACATGTAGAAGTAAGTAGCCTCTTAAGCTCTCAGATAGATTTTGGAGAAATATTTAAATAATAAGTAGTTTTGATCCAAGATGTTTATGAAGGTCTGTGTTAATGGAATTGCAACCTTTCTTTTAATCCAGTGTTCTTATTTTGGTTTATCTGGGAGAATATTACCTTATAGTAGTTGTCTTATTTTCTCACTGTGCAAAGGGATCTTGACAAATTTGTTATGTATTGCTCAAGATAGACATTAAGTAATTAAGTCAATTTTGATGTAAGCTAACTTCTATATCTCTTTTAAAAATATTTGTCTATATTTTTAAAAAATTAGTCTGTTTCAGAAGGATCCTTCTTTTCTGCCATGTCATAGGAGGCAAAGGGGCTGCTAGGTTTAGGTTTTTTGGGGCCTGATGATATGACCTGGTTCTGTTACTTATTTTCACAGTAACCAAAGGTTTGATAGTTTGCTGCCTTGCAAATGAAGTAGCTTTTTTTGCTTTTGTTTTTTTTTTTTCCAGTTAATCATAGTGCATTGTCTTGGCATGTGTATGGTGTTAGTTGCATGCAATTGCTAAAGGAATTATATGTAAACCTACATCAGAATAGATTTTTGACAGCTCTGGTTTAATACTGTGTTAGTTGCTGCCAAAAGTACCATTATTCTATTTGCTTTACTATCAGATTAGATTCAACATAGAAATTTTGATCTTTGGAATAAATGGGGGACTGATTTCTGTAATTGTGAGTTTTCAAGTGAAGTATACAAAAATTTCCCCTCTTTAATTCATTACACCACTTCAAAGCAATATGTTTTTGGTTTGCTATATAAGAGATGACGGTCTCACTATAGGCAGCATATACTAAATGGGTCATATAGGTTAAGCACTTGAGAACCCAGATCCTTAATCACTTGGTTCTTCTGTTATCTGTCTACTTTTTATTTACCAAATTAGGAATATGGTTGATAAACAGTGGGTAGTGATAGAAAATGAAAGAAGGTACATTATAGCCACTTGAACGTAGATTAGTGCTAGAGCACAGCTACCTACTTCTGTTTATATTATCTGGAGATTGAATTTCTGTACCTTTGTTAATGCTTGCTAAAGTGACTTCATTTTGACTGTTTTATTCCCTAAGGTTGAGTCCTATGCAAAGATTAGAAAAAGTGATATAAATGAAATGCAGCTAATTTTATCCTGGTATTTATTGGGTAGATTTTAATAATCAAATACTGTAAATACTGTAAGTTTTAGAACTTGTGTCAAAATGTTCCCTTAGATCTCAAAAAGTATATTGATAAAATTAAATGAACAAAAAGAAGTTGAACTAGAATAGAAGATTTGAAAGGCTATTTTACATGAGCTGATATAGTCGTGTTGTTTAACTATTTTACATACTTAGAATTGCATAAAGGAAGTATTCAGTATGGATAACTACAATGGGTCACTTTACAATTTATGTTCGTTTGACACCTGAATATTTTAAGGATTTCCTTTTAAATATCTGTAAATTAAAATAATTTATCCTGTGTAGTTAATGACAATTTTGGTAAGTTAGCTAAGAGTATTGCATGTATAATTATTAAAAACACGAACAAAACCATAATTAACCTTTAAAGATAAATTGCAGAATCTGGGGGATGAGTAGGAAGGGAGGTTGCTAAAATGCCATTTTTACAGATAAATAATTTGGGGAGTATTGAAATATTCTCTTTAGGTTTTGGTTTTGTAATTCTTAGCTTTAAGGAAATGTGGTATGTAGAGAAAAAAAAATATTCCTTTTCTTTGGTAGTTTGAGCAATGGTGACATTTACTGTCTTCCAGATATCTGATTATACTCCCATTTAGAAAAGAATGAGGTGATGCCAGTTATAAATAATTATAAATTTAGTGCTTTCCAAATGGGGTAAACAATTGACTTAATTAATGCTCTTTAAGAAATCAAATTTCCACTTTTAAAAAAAAAGCCTTAAAAATGTAGGACAGTAAGCAATATCATAGGATGGTTTTTGAATAGAATAGAAGCCAGGAGAAGTTGGCTTCTCTTGGTATATTGCATATAGAGAGGGCAACTAATTTTGTGTAAATCTGGGAATATGATGGTGTTGTTGAAAAGAAATGACCCTTGGTTTATAAAAGCTCTTGAAAAAATTGGAAAGTAGAGTGAGAGTTTTTTTGTTTGTTTTTAACCAGTAAATGGTATATTGATTGGACAGCAGAGCTAGATCTTTTTAACTTCCTCCTCTTCACCATCACATCGTGTTTAAAATAATTTTCTGCTCTGCTTTTCTCTGTCAAACCCTAGCATTCTGCCATTACTAGTACCAGTGCTGACAATGATTTTCAGTTTTCAACATTTTCTTGAGCCTGGATTTTTGGGATCCTAATCAGAAAGGTCCAGAGAGAGAAGTGGTTGGAGTGGCCAGGATGAACTGATACACTTCTGAAGAAGTTAATATGATAGGCCAGACATACAGTGGTGTTTTGCTGGCATTTGAAATACGTTTGTGAAGAAATAAGCCACTAAAATTAGCAAGACATTACCTAAAATGGAATAATTTTGAGCTTCTTCAAGTTAAGGTTTGTCTTTATAGATGACTTTAGGTTTTTTTTTAACCTGATAGGCCATGGGTGAGTTACACTTTTTGCCCATCTTTGTAGTTGTGCATTATCAGATAAAATTAGTCCTTCATTTAGTATATGAAATCATAAGATGACATCTATGAATGTACCATGTTAATGTCTTCTTGTTCCTCTAGGTCAGCCTGCCAGTATACTGGGGGGCAGCCATAGTGAAGGACTGTTGCAGATAGCATCAGGGCCTCAGCCAGGACAGCAGCAGAATGGATTTACTGGTCAGCCAGCTACTTACCATCATAGTATGTACATACTTTAAAAAAATCTTTTAAATAGTTGAGAAAAAAGTAGGCAGCCTTTATAAAAGCAAATTAACCCATGTGGGCCTTAATTTTTAGACAGCACTACCACCTGGACTGGAAGTAGGACTGCACCATACACACCTAATTTGCCTCACCACCAAAACGGCCATCTTCAGCACCACCCGCCTATGCCGCCCCATCCCGGACATTACTGTAAGCTCTTGTTTTTGTTGTAAGGGCTCTTTTTTTTTTCCTTTTTTTTTTTTTTTTTTTGGTAGGGCTTTGTTTTCTATTTTTTAAAAATGTTTTTACATCTTTTATTCATCCTGTGATTTTGTTTCATTAAATAGTGCTTTTCAGTAGTTTTTGTAAACAGTAGTATTTTTCATAGTTATTATACCTTTTTATTTTAGAGGAGTGATGTTTGCTAAATACATTTATTTCTCTGTTGCTAATGTTTCATTAACATCACATTGATTTCCATTCATTTGTTTGTTTACTTTGTATATGTTCTTAGATCTCATCTGTGTCTTGTATATCCACCCATAATGGATTAAAATCCTTTGAGCACTGAGTTCTCAAGGTTTTCCTCAGCATAGTATTCAGTGTACTTTGGATAATGTTGAATCTATAGATAACTTTGTGCCGGCATGGTTGGGAGGAATACCCTACAGATAGCCTGTAGTTTCAGGTAGAATAGGAGCACTGTTCATATGGCTTAGTAAAATCAAGAGTATAACTTTTATATACATTAAATTCCTTCTCGTTATAATATTAATAGTACCAAAGAAAACTTAGAAAATACAGAAAAGTGTAAATAAGAAAAGCAAAATTACCCTGAATCCTGCTACTCAAAAATAGCCACTTCTAATATTTTGTCATTTTCCTTCCAGTCATATAAACAGGTATATGTAAATTGACAGGGGGCTCCTACTCTATGTGTATTGTATATGTCTTGCTTCTTTTCAGTTATGTTACTATTTTTTCCATTTCTTAAGAGAATGTAATTTTTAATGGCTGCCTAGGCATAGTGTTTAAGGGTGCTGGGTTTGGACCTTTAACAGGCTTATGTGACCATTGGCAAGTTATTTCACCTCATTAAGCCTCAGGAGCAGTAATACTAGTATCTACCTCAAGGGGTGTTTGTAAGAAGTAAATGTAATAATTTATGTGAGGTGTTTAGCATTGTGTCTTAACACATTACAAGTTTCCAGTTATGTTAGCTACGATTCCATTAAATAAACATCCTTAATTAACGTAAGCACTTGTTTTTAGAATAGACCTAATAGTTTGTTATTATACATTGCATTATAAATTGTACTATATTGGATGTTACATAAATAATTCATTTATGATCTGTATTAAATATTGGATGGAAAATTATGTGTAAATTGTGTAATAATAACACTTGGCAGATAGCACTAAAATGTTAGTTATTAAATATCCACAAAAGTGTTAATAGTTTAAGACTATTTGCTTATTGTAAAGTAAACTTTTAAGTTCTTAGACATTGCATAAGCTTGTTTTCAACAATTCCTAACTGATAATAGTTATATTTAAGTAAGATTTACTAAAAGTTTTAGCATTAGACAACTTTTAATAAATAAAAATGGAATTTTTGTTGTCTTTTCTTTAGGGCCTGTTCACAATGAGCTTGCATTCCAGCCTCCCATTTCCAATCATCCTGGTAAGTGTATTTCAAAATTGATTTCCTGTATTTAGATTTAGTGGTGATTGAAACGTGCAAACACAGGCTTTAATAGAATTATAGGGTCACTTCTCAGATAAGTACAATACTCATCATGACATGAGTTAATCAACAGTATGAATAGCCGATATAGTCACACATAGACTGTCTATATTTTATTCAGTTTAACTGTCCCCGAAAGAAAAGAACTGTCTTTTCAGCTAAAATGAGAATTACAGAAATGCTGGCTTCAGCATTGAATACATACATATGCAGCAGAATAAAACTAGGTTTCAAAATAGAACAGCTGTAAAACTATAGCTTAAAAAGCCAGGAAAGAATCTTAAGTACATGCTGAAAAGAAAAATAATTCACTCTATTATTCAGGATCTCTGGTTAACTGGAATTTAGAAACTATTTGATTAAATTGTATACAAAAGAGTAAATAGCTAAATAGCTTTCCTCAGTTCAAAGTTTGTGTATAATTTTTGAAGTTATAGAGATAATAAAACAGAAAACACTTGAAAATGAAATACTGAAAGTCCCTTGTAACACAAACATAGATTTTGAATTTTTTTCTCATCCCTTCATATCTGTTTTTCTTAGCATAAAAGGATGCAAATATATTACTTCAACTAATCACCTTAATTTTTTGGAAACTATAAACTCAATTTTCCTCCTAATTAAAGTAACATTATTATGAAGAATTATGTTTTTATTTTTACTTGTTTATTTTTGAGACTGGGCCTGGCTCTGTCACCCAAACTGGAGTGCAGTGGCATGATCTCAGCTTACTGAAGCCTTGACCTGCTGGTCTCCAGCAATCCTCTTGCCTCAGCTTCTAGAGTAGCTGGGACTATAGGCAGGCGCCACCATGCCTGGCTAATCTTTGTATTTTAGTAGATACAGGGTCTCACCATGTTGCCCAGGCTGGTCTCGAACTCCTGGCCTAAAGCAATCCTTCTGCTAATAATTTTATTTATTTTTAAATTTTTTGCCGAGATGGGATCTCGCTATGTTGTCCAGGCTGGTTTTGAACTCCTGGCCTCAAGTGATCCTCCTGCCTTAGCCTCCCAGAGTGCTGGGATTATAGACGTGAGCCACCACACCAAGCTTGAAGAATTAAAAAAATTTTTTTAATGATTTTATTTTTCATCTTTGTGGGTACGTAGGAGATGTATATATTTATGGGGCATATGAGATGTTTTGATACAGGCATGTAATGCATGATAAGCACAACATGGAAGATGGGGTATCCATCCCCCTCAAGCATTTATCTTTTGTGTTATAGTCTATACTCTGTTAGTTATTTTAAAGTGTACAGTTAAATTATTGACTACAGTCACCCTGTTGTGCTCTAAAATATTAGACCTTATTCATTCTAACTACCTTTTGTACTATTAACCATCCACACCTTCCCCCAACTCCCTACTACCTTTCCCAGCCTCTGGTAACCATCCTTCTACTCTCTGTCTCCATGGGTTCAATTATTTTGATTTTTAGATCTCACAAATAAAAACATGTGATGTTTGTCTTTCTTTGCCTGGCTTATTTCACTGAACGTAGTGCCTCCAGTTCCATCCATATTGTCGCAAGTGACTGAATCTCATTGTTTTTTATGGCTGAACAGTACTCCACTTTTTATATAAAAAGTTTATATAAAAAGTTTTTATATAAAAACTCCATTCTTTATATAAGTCAAGCATAAAGAATTTTAAGCATACCAGAATAGTACAGGAAGTTCCCCTGTTGTACTCATTCCTCAGTTTCAGCTATTATCAACTAATGACCAAACTTATTTCATTCATACTCTCTTTCTTCATTCTATATTATTTTGAAGCAAATCCTGTATCATAGTTTTATGTGTATCTTAGTATATACTTCCAAAAAAGGTTTTTTAAAAACATAAACACAGTGCCCATAATGATTAATTTAAAGGGTAACATACAATTCTTAAATAGGCCCACATAATTTTCTCTGTGTAAATAATGTTCTGTTATTGATTGTGTTGGTTTCAGTTTTTCTTCTAGCTGTTTAAAAAAATAGAAGGGAACATCTTTGTGTTTGTAACTTTTCTCATATTTTAGTTCAAGAGATTTATAGAATTTCTAGATCGAAAGGCCATATTACAGTGACATCAGAGTGTGAGAACCAGTGTTACTGTGCTGGCTAGCAGTAGATGTGATAGTTTAATAAACTTTCTGCTGCTTTAAGAGGCAAATATTTGTTCTGGTTACGAGAAAAGTGATGCTAGTGGGGCAGAAGCATTCTTTTAACTATATATTTATTATCTTCTTTAACGGATTTTCTGTGTTATATTGTGTGTTGTGATTTTAAACATTTTTGTAGGTCAAGGGGTCTAGCCTTTTCATAAAACACTTTTTTTGAGAAATGTAATATACAGAAAAGTATATAACACAAATAAGTATATAGTCTAACATCACTGAAACCAGTACTCATGTAACCACTACCCAGATCTAGAACTAAAACATTACAGCATCCCAGAAACCTTCCTACCCCATGAATTTTGTCTCTGTCAAAACCTTCTCTTTCCTTCTCCCCAGAGGTAGCCACTGTCCTGCTTTTTATGGATAAAAAGCACTTTTTTTTCTCTTTCATTTATTTTTTATTTTTAAAATTTTTAAAATTTATTTTGAGATGAACTCTCGTTCTGTCGCCCAGGCTAGAGTGCAGTGGCGCAATTTGGCTCACTGCAACCTCCACCTCTGGGTTCAAGCCATTCTCCTGCCTCAGCCTCCCGAGTAGCTGGGATTATAGGCACCCGCCACCTTGCCTGGCTAATTTTTGTATTTTTAGTAGAGATAGGGTTTCACCATGTTGTCCAGGCTGGTCTCGAACTCTTGGCCTCAAGTGATCTGCACCATCGGCCTCCCAAAATGCTGGGATTACAGGCATGAGCCACTGCACCCGGCCCTTTTATGCTCTTTTAAAGTGATGAAGACATCCCTAAACAGTCTAGTAATCTGGCTTTACTTGTTTTTTAAATTATATAAATGGAATTACTGTATCAGGATCTTGATTCGTGTGTGTGAATATATTGTGACAAGAGGGGAAAATCTAGAGTCTGAAGAATGAGAATTTTTGCTGGCTGTCCTTGAGAGTCATTAGTGGCTCCTGGCAATTTAGGGATCTCAGTGTTCATATAGCTTAGTGGGAGGTAGTCTGCAGTAGTGAGGGTAATCAAGGCTCTGAAGAAAGACCTACCCTGGATAGAGTCATAGGTGGGTATAGCGGCGGTGACATTTAGCTAGTCATTTAGACCTCTTCAGTACTTGCCTTTGGCCTCTTGGTAGATTTAATTCATTCTTCTCATGGTAGAACTGGTGTTTAGGCCCGACATCTGGTTAGAAAATAGCATTAATCAGCTGAGGCTATGCTTTTATAGTAGTGTGCATTGACATTAAAGCCTCTGTCTTTTTTTTTAAGAAACCGGGTCTCACTATGGGCCTCTGTCTTTGAGTAGAATAAGGAAGTGATTTATTGGTGAGGCTGGTCCTGAAAAGGTCTCTGTCGAGGTAGTTGCCGCAGAGGATTTGCTCTGCATGCACACCTTTAATGGAGTCAGCAGGTAGAACCCAAATGGTCTTTGGCTGTGGATACTAATGGGCCCTTGAGGAGTTCTATCTCACAACTGTTCCTCTTCATTTCTCCTTTTGTACTGTTTCAAGAATATTGTAACTGATTTCCCTGTTAGGAGAGCTTCCAGTTCTAGTACCCTCCTTCTCAACTGTATCTCTACTGCTACTCAATATTTATTTTAAAATTTGAATCTAGTTATTTCTTTGCTAAAGAACTTATTCCCCTACTCAATGCTTGGCCATAGGATAAAGTCCAAATTCCTTAGCTAGGCAGAAAAGAATCTCTGGTCCTCGTCCTTGTGTGCTTCTCTAGCCTCATCTCTTGAAGCTTTAACCTAGGTATATCATCCCTCTGCTTTTTTCTCGTACTCTATATTAGTTATCTATTCCACAACAAATTACTCCAAAACTTAGCAAATTGAAACAATAACAATTTGTCATATCACTTAGTTTCTATAGGTAGGGATCTACACAAGGCTTAGCTGGGTGGTTTCGGCTCAGGATCTTATGAGGTTGCACTGAAGTTGTCAGCTGGGGCTGCCATCATCTGAAGGCATTTTCAGAGGCTAAAGGATTCACTTTCAGGGTCGTTTACTGACATACCTGACAAGTTAGTGGTCTCGGCGGTCTCGTTGGCAGGAGGCTCCAGTTTCTCTTCTTGTGGATTTCTCTTATAATGTGACAGCTAACGAGTGATCAGGAGAGAGTAAGACAGAGTCTCGGTGTCTTTAAATACTTAGCCTCAGAAGTCACATCATCTTATCTGTAAGAGTCCATGTCCTGTGGGAGGGGCCTACACAAGGATGTGAATATCAGGAGGTGAGAATCATTGGGGGTCATCGTGAATGTTGGCTCCCGTGCTCTCCTATCCTCCCAAATGTGGTGAGCTCTTTGAAAATCCAGCGTAAGTGCACTACTGATGGGAAGCCTTTCCTAATCCTTTTTCCCTGCTACCTAGTACTTTATAATTGTATTAAATTATAATTACTAGTTTACATGTCCGCTATCCTTGCTTAATGTAGAAAAGAAGCCAAAGTTTAAAACTTTGTGTAGGTATATGGTTAGTGTAGACTCTTATGGTCTGATGAAGCAGTGCTAAAATATTCTACCATAGATTTAGAACTATTTAAACAGGAAATATACATATACCTTTGAATCTTTTATATGTGTAAAAATCAATAATATATAGTAAATTTATTTTGAGAAATTATTATTTTTTTTTATTATTATTATTTTTTGAGACGGAGTCTTGCTCTGTCACCCAGGCTGGAGTGCAGTGGCCGGATCTCAGCTCACTGCAAGCTCCTCCTCTCGGGTTCACGCCATTCTCCTGCCTCAGCCTCCCGAGTAGCTGGGACTACAGGCACCCGCCACTTCGCCCGGCTAGTTTTTTGTATTTTTTAGTAGAGACGGGGTTTCACCGTATTAGCCAGGATGGTCTCGATCTCCTGACCTCATGATCCCCCGTCTCGGCCTCCCAAAGTGCTGGGATTACAGGCTTGAGCCACCGCGCCCGGCCGAGAAATTATTTTTGAAGATAGTTACATAAATGTTTTAGGAAATAGATGATATAATTGTAGAAAATGAAAATAAAGATTGGTCATAATTACCTTGGTGTTAAAAGATTTCAGATAGGCAGCATACTTGGTGGTTCCATGTGTTGACTTTGGAAAAGTTTAATCACCTCATTTCTTTTTTACCGACTTCTTGTTTTTGCTTTTTCTTAAAACTGAGGTGTATTCATCAAATGAATACTGATTGCAAATTAAAGTGAAAGATTTCTTCAGTGTCTGAGGTTATTTTGTTCAGATTCACAAATGGATTCGAAACCCACAAATTTCCAACTTCAGGTGTGTTCTAGACTTTGGAGAGTACCTTTTTGTATTAATAAAAGATTCTCACAGGGCATCTCATCCGTATCTAAATAATAAAGGTAATAATTCATAGTGAGTCACTTAGGTGCTTTAAGCAAATCTTTACACTTTATTGGAATGACTTTATTTTTATTTAAAATATTGAAGATAGGCAGAGCACTTTGGCTTACTCCTATAATCCCAGCACTCTCAGAGGCCCAGGCCAGGGGATCGCTTGAGCCCAGGAGTTTGAGACCAGCCTGGGCAACATAATGAGACCCCGTCTCTACACAAAAGTACCAACAAATTAGCCAGACATGGTGGTGTGCACCTGTAGTCCCGGCTACTCTAGAGGCTGAGGTGAGAGAAGCACTTGAGTTGGGGAGATCAAGGTTGCGTGAGCCATGATTGCACCATTGCATTCCAGCCTGCATCTCAAAAACAAATACGTAAAAATTCCGAAAACAAAAAATTGAAGACAATACCTTGGAGACCTAAATCTTTCATTATAATTTAACAGCATTTATTTGATAAGACGGTACTTTATAATTTCCCCGTTACAAAAAGTATTTAGATAAGTTTTTTCATTGTAAACAATTTTTTTGTTAACTCAGTCTTTTAAAACCTTTTCTTTGGCCAGTGATGAACAGTTTTGGGCTTCATGAGACTGGCTTAACTTCACTAATTTAGGAGCAAAAAAATAAAAATATCAAAGTTAGCTCATAACTGTCCTACTCCCTTTCAAATGAGTTGGGGCATTCAGAAAGCCCATTCTGTGCTGAATAATTCCAGCCTTCTGTTGATGCTAGTTTTGAGAACTGCGGAGTTGTCATTATATGGCATTAGTCCTTGCGGGCAAAAGCTTAAAGAGATTCTAGAAAAGTTTAATAGTTGTTTCCTATTACTTTCCCCTGTTTTTAAAATAAGAATGATCCCTTCTGACTGATTAGCAAATTGAGAGTGGAGTAAAAAAGTTTTTCACATAGTGCTTTGTATCTCAGTACTGTCAGATTTGCTGGGGCTCATTTAGATGAGCTCTAGCCTTCTCTGTCCTCCTAAGTGGTAGCCCACTTACCTTTGCATTCCTAGGCCTTTTTAAGTCACTGATCGGTAGTGCAACTCTCCTATGCTGGTTTCTTTTTATTCTCAAGTCTCTTAAAACGTGTCTTCCCAGTACTAGCATGTCAACTCAAACTAAACAACCTGTTCAGAGTGCAGCTTTAGATAACCATTGTTGTTTTATGGTGTCTGAACTATTAAGACAAACAAAAACAGTTACTTTAGTGAGTAGGAAATAATAGAGTAAGGTTTAGGTGCAGTTGCAAATGTTGTCAATAATGATGATAAGAGTACATTTTTCAGGCCCGGTGTGGTGGCTCACACCTGTAATCCCAACACATAGGGAGGGCAAGGCAGGAGGATCACTTGAGCCCAGAAATTCAAGACCAGCTTGGGTATCATAGGGAGACCCAACCCCATGTCTACAAAAAATTTAAAAAATTAGCCAGGCATGGTGGCCTGCACGTGTATCCCCAGCTACTTGGAAGGCTGAGGTGAGAGGATAGCTTGGGCCCGGGATAGCTTAGGATAGCTTGGACTGCAATGAGCTGTAATCGTGCCATTGTACTCTAGCTTGGGCAAGAGAGTGAGACTCCCATCTCCCCCCTCCTCCCAAAAAACATATTTTTCTTAACCATGGAGGCTATAAAACTCCCATTTACCCCCCATCCCCCGAATTGACTCTCACAGAAAAAACGTTGCTTACCATGGAACTTTGCTTCTGGTTAGTATCTTTCGGTATAAACCAGGAAATGTATGTACTTGGACCTCATTTTTTTTTTTTTTTAAGACAGAGTCTCACTCTGTTGCCAGACTAGAGTGCAGTGGCACCATCTTGGCTCACTGCAAACTCCACCTCCCAGGTTCAGGTGATTCTCCTGCCTCAGCCTCCCGAGTAGCTGGGACCACAGGTGTATGCCACCATGCCCAGCTAATTTTTATATTTTTAGTAGAGATGGGGTTTCGCCATGTTGGCCAGGATGATCACCATCTCTTGACCTCGTGATTGGCCCGCCTTGGCCTCCCAAAGTGCTGGGATTACAGGCGTGATCCACCACGCCTGGCCCTCATTTTCTTCTTACCTAGTATTATAAATATTTGTTTATAACTAAATTTAACATTTGGACTGATTGTGTAAAGACAACTTTTAAGTGCTGTTACTGTTTTTTTGCTGTGGTTTTTTTTTTGGCCACCAAGACATTGGGTGATTGATGTCTTAGACAATCTCTGTAGTTTTGGTTTAACCAGTATACCTATCAGTTGTTCGCTGAAGCTTCTTGTCCATAGCGTAATGTGATATCTTCACATTACATTTTCTATAGACAATAATTTTTTTTTTTTTTTTAAATTTTTGAGATGGGGTCTCTGTGGCCTGGGCTGGAGTGCGGTGGCACTCTCATGGCTCACTGCCATCCCGACCTCCCAGACTTAGGTGATTCTCCTATCTCAGCCTCCTGTAGCTAGGACTACAGATGTACACAACCATGCCCAGCCAATTTTTCTATTTTTCGTAGAGACGAGGTTTCACTATGTTGCCCAGGCTGGCCTTCCTCCTGGGCTCTAGTGATCTGCCCATTTTGCCTCCCAAAGTGCTGGGATTATAGGCATGAGCCACCATGCCCGGCTGAAAATAATTTCATAAATACTTCAAAACTGGCTTTTTAAGAAGACACTCAGTGAAGACACTTAGTGTATCACTGGTTTTTGTGTTCTAATCATAATGAAATATATTTAAACAAATGCTTATCTTTGTGACGAGTTCATTAGCGTGACATGGCAAAACATTTGAGTTTTTAAGTTTTCGAATTATCCAATCTTCATGTGATCTGTTTTGGTAACTCCTCATTGGAAAGTACTTTATTGCTTGGCAGCATTTCGAAAAGTAATTAGGGTACATAGCTTTTACAAGCTGTTTTCTTTTTAAAAAATTTTAAGCATCAATCATACTTCATTTTAGGTTACTTTTTTTTTCCCCCATAAGATCTGGGTTTCTTTTTTGTCATTCTAAGTAACTTTGTCGAAAGAAAGATTGTTGAAAGTTTTGTTGCTTCAAATTCTAGTTTAAAGTTCATAAATAGCATATTGAGATACAGATAAAGCTTTCTTTTAAATATGTCGAACCCATTTCCACCCTAGGGTCTTTGCTTTTGCTTCCTCTCTGAAATCTGTTTACAGTCTTCACATAGATAAAAGGTTATTCAGATCTCATCTTTTCAGATAGGATGTCCCCTACCATCCAGTCTGAAGTGTTTTTTCCAGTCATCTGCTGTTCCATGCCCTGTTTTATTTTCTTCACAGTGTTCATCGTTACCTGAGTTATTTTATTTGTTAGCTTATTTGTCTGCCCCTGCACCTCTGTGAGAACGGGGACTGTAGCTGTTTTGTTTCCTACTGTGTATGCAGTGCCCAGAAAGATCCCTAGGTACTCTGTAGATGTCTGTTAAATGAGTTAAAACAGGAAAGCCAAATAATTTTTATGTATTTGGGCTTGATGTAATAATTATTGTATACAAATAAAAATTAGAAATACTTGATCAGTTGTCTTTGCAAACCAAAGTAGCACCTCTTTTTTTCCCCAATTATTTAAAATTGTATATTGCTGTTCAAATGGATACACTAAATACGTCTTCAAAGTTAAAATTATGGTAGTTAACATGACCTGACTTCACTAAAAATGTCTTTTCCTCTGGCATAGATGGGACAAATGACCTACTATCCAAGAGACAATTGAGAATCTGTGTGTACAACAACTGTGAGATTAGAGTATAATTAACCTTAACTCAGGGATGGGATAGCTGATTTGCTTGTGCACTTTCTCTCAATTAGGGAATCTATAAAAACATGTCATGAATCGATGTTATTCAAGGACAGTTCCCTGGAATACATCTTAGAGTCAGTGTGTTTTTAAAAAATGAAAGTTGAGGCTACATAGAGAATATGAGTAGTCAAATGAAACATCATGGTAAAATAATTTATTTTAGATTCTGATTATTTCTGTTTCTTTAAATTCTCAGTTGACCTGGTCCTTTGAGGTAAGAACCAAATTCCAGATTTTAAAAAATGACTTTTAGAACTTGAGGATAAGTGGTAATTAGAAATTAAAAAAAAAATGACTTTAGGGTTTTAAGAACAGTGCTAGGTACTCAGCTAGAAAATAGAAGACATAGAAATTCCTGCTTTTTAATGCATTATGTTATTTTAATCCAGTTGTTTTGGGGGCATTACATTTCCTCTCCCCTTCCTTCACCCTTTCTTTTAGGAAAAGCTTTGTGTTGTGGAGTGCAAGTGAAAGCCTTATACCTTTCTCTCATGGGAGGATGTTCTTTCCCATTTATTTCCTATAGCTCCTGAGTATTGGTGTTCCATTGCTTACTTTGAAATGGATGTTCAGGTAGGAGAGACATTTAAGGTTCCTTCAAGCTGCCCTATTGTTACTGTTGATGGATACGTGGACCCTTCTGGAGGAGATCGCTTTTGTTTGGGTCAACTCTCCAATGTCCACAGGACAGAAGCCATTGAGAGAGCAAGGTATTGATTGTATAGTCAGATAGTTACTTTAAAAATTTAGCATAATACATTGTCTTTTATTCAAAGTTATGTTTCCCCGTTTACATTGTATGTGTTCTTAAATATAAATAAAGGAATAAAGGTCATGTTGAAAATTCAGAATTTGTAAGCACTTCATCTTCATTGTCGATGTTTTTGTTGTGTAACATACAGTGATAAAAGATAGCCTTTTTTATGTTAGTAGATTTCTGTTTCAAATAGTAAGTATACCTTTTGGAATTCAATTTGAAAATTTTGTTTTCTTGATCATACATTTCTACAAATTACTGAAAGGAAGTAATATTAAATGAGAACATGTTTCTGAAAGTTTTAGTTACAATGTTAAAAGCATTGGTAATAAAAGGGAAATGGTTAAGTAAATTATGATAAATTTTTCATTTTTTATATAGTCATTAAAATGTTTAAAAGTTTGTATAATGAAGCTGGGTGCGGTGGCTCACGCCTGTAATCCCAGCACTTTGGGAAGCGCACTTGAGGTCAGGAGTTGGAGACCAGCCTGGCCAACATGGTGAAACCTTATCTCTATTAAAAATAGAAAAATTAGCCATATGTGGTGGTGCATACCTGTAATCCCAGCTACTCAGGAGGCTGAGACAGGAGAATTGCTTGAACCCGGGAAGCGGAGGTTGCAGTGACCTGAGATCATGCCACTGCACCCCAGCCTGGGTGACAGAGTGAGACTCCGTTTCAAAAAAAAAAAAGTTTATATAATGAAATGGAAATGCTTACAATGAAATACTACAGGAACATACCATTTTAGCTACTGTATGATCTCAGCTTTTTAAGGATGTGTGTGCTAAAGAACATAATCTTGGCCCTATCACTTGCTGTGTGACTTTGGCAAATTACCTAACCACTAAGCCACTTCTGGCTAATAGAGTTTTCTGTGATGAAGAAAATGATTTATATTTGCACTGCCCAGTTCAGTAGCCACTAGCCACATGTAGCTATTGAGCACTTAAATTATAGCTCACTTGATTGACTAATAGGATTTCTAATTAGTTTTAATTTAATTTAAATAGTCACATGTGGCTAGTGGCTATCAATTTGGACAGTATGCCTTAGTTTCCTTATCTAAAAAAATAGTAATAGTACTTATTGAGTTGTAAGGGTTTAATGAGAATTCATACTACATGCTTCTGACACATAGTAAGCGTTGTATATATGTGCGTCATTATTAGATATGAACAGGAAAAGAAAGAAGGAAATATACAAAAATGTTATTAATAGCTATCTTTTGGTTTTGTATGATCATTTTTAATTTTTCAATATTAAGCATGCTATACAGTCTGAACTAAAATTTAATTTTAAATATTTATCAAGATAAAATGTAATTTCTTTTTTCTTCCTAAGGTTGCACATAGGCAAAGGTGTGCAGTTGGAATGTAAAGGTGAAGGTGATGTTTGGGTCAGGTGCCTTAGCGACCACGCGGTCTTTGTACAGAGTTACTACTTAGACAGAGAAGCTGGGCGTGCACCTGGAGATGCTGTTCATAAGATCTACCCAAGTGCATATATAAAGGTTAGTTACAATTTTATTTGAATAGTTTAGACTTAAAGCTCTATTTGTTGTCAAAAGAATTGAAATCCAGGTGGAAGGAATGGAAAAATGTTTGTTTTAAGTATAAAGCACATTTTCGGAGGGCATTTATTGACATGTTCAGTAATCTAGTTTGGTGGTTGCCAGTTTGTTACATGTTTTATTTTTTATTTTATTTATTTATTTATTTTTGAGACAGTCTTGCTGTCATCGCCCAGGCTGGAGTGCAGTGGTGTGATCTCGGCTCACTGCAACCTGCGCCTCCCAGGTTCAAGCAATTCTTGTGCTTCAGCCTCCCAAGTAGCTGGGATCACAGGCACATGCCACTGTGCCTGGCTAATTTTTGTATTTTTAGTAGAGACGGGGTTTCACCATGTTGGCCAGGCTGGTCTCAAATGCCTGACCTCAAGTGATCCTCCTGACTTGGCCTCCCAAAGTGCTGGGATTACAGGCGTGAGCCACTGCGCCAGGCCTGTTACATGTTTTATAGTAATACAAAGGCTCTTGAAAATACTGAGTGAAATTTCCAAAGTTGTATTCCTTTAACTTGAAATTTGTAAGAATCAGACTCTGGACTTTCATCTTAGCCAGTCTTCAGGATTTTATGGAAGGGAATTCTAAAATTAATAGCTTTTCAAATTAAGAACCTGATAAGCCTGAAATATTTTTCACTAGTTATTATATGTTCAACCTATTTGAATTTTACTTTATAATATAACCTGTTTTTGAAAGAGAAAGATAGTTGTAATTAGATAGCTTAAATATATTTTTAATTTTGCATCATCCTCAGCGTTTTCATTGTCAGTGATTGTAAATTGGTGGAATTAACTGTATCTCATAACTTATTCCCAGGAGGTTGCTTAGGGTAAAAATAATATAGCCCCATAGCATCTATAAAAATGGAATTGCCTGATTGCCTTGCAACAGCAAACCCAGTTTCTCATTTCCAGTTATAGTTCAGTTAAAGAATATTGGAATTTTTTTATATGACACTTTAAAACATACCAAGTATAGAGAAAATAATAAACCACCTGTACGTATCATCTAGCTTCAACGATTATCAGCATTTTACCAATCTTTAATGTGTTTCTCCCCCAACTTTTTTTTCCTGGCATCGTTGAAAGCCAATTTCAAACAGCATAGTCACTCATAAAATATTTCTGTGTGAGTAACTCATAAAATACGCCTGTGTGACTCACAAATCTATCCAGACTTCTGAAAAACATAATCTCTGTGCTGTTTATTAAACTTAATAAAATTAGCATCAATTCCCTGTTAAAATTTTCAACAATAGAGCATTAGTTATAGTTTTAGTCTGTTAGAACAATAGAGTAAAACAACAAAATATTATATTTATTGATAAGATATCCATGGTATAGAAAAGTTAGTTATTAAACAATACATAAGGCCTGATTCAGTGGCTCATGCCTGTAATCTTAGTACTTTGGGAGGCCGAGGTTGGAGGATTGCTTGAGGCCAGGAGTTTAAGACCAACGTGAGCCCCAAAGTGATACCCCCCATCTTTACAAAAAAAATTAAAAAATCAGCTGGGTGTGGTGGTGCATGCCTGTAGTTTTAGCTACTTGGGAGACTGAGATGGGGGTATTGCTTGAGCCCAGGAGTTCAAGACGGCGGAGAGCCATGATCATGCCACTGTTCTCCAGACTAGGTGATAGAGTGAGACCCTTTCTCAAAAATAAATAAATAAGTAAATAGACAATACATAGACTATGATCCCATTTTTGTTAAATGATGTCATGGTATTTGTATTTGTTTATACGTACCCATAAGTCTAGAGTGGTATGTATAATGCAGTTGTCTCTGGGAGGTAGAAATTATTTGTATTTTGCAGTTTTTTTCCACAAGGAATTTTTATATTGATTATTTATGCTTTATTATTATTATTATTTTTGAGACAGAATCTTGCTCTGTCACCCAGGCTGGTGTGCAGTGTTGCCATCTTGGCTCACTGCAACCTCTGCTTCCAGGGTTTAAGGGATTCTCGTGCCTTAGCCTCTCTGATTGCTGGGATTACAGGTGTGCACTACCACGCCTGGCTAATTTTTGTATTTTTAGTAGAGACGGGGTTTCACCATGTTGGCCAGGCTAGTCTCGAACTCCTGATCTCAAGTGATCCGCCCAACTCGGCTCCAAAAGTGCAAGGATTAGAGGTGTGAGCCATTATGCCTAACCTGTTGTTATTATTTTTTAATGGCTTTGGATTTCCTTATATGTTTTGTAGTCCATTTTGTATTTGTTGGCCAAGGTTGTTTTGAGAGAATTCACTCATTTTATTTTTTATTTTTTCTTCCTGTCATTGCTTCACCCCATGTGGCAATTTTGCCTTACCCTGGCATCTGGGATTCACATCTCAGAACCAAATCTTACGAATTTAGGAAGTAAATTAGGGGGATTTTGTCTCCTGAGGAAATTGGGTTCCATTCTGTAGGTATGCTTGGGGCCTAATTCCCGATTGCCTAGATTTCTCTGAAACTTATTCCTGCCATGGGCAAGTATTTTATTCCTAGGTGTACTTCTGAATTGGCTGTATTTTGCCAGCACTTGATTTATGGACAGGTGCCCAGTTGTAGCCCCCAGAGAGTTTGACTATTGTCTCTCTCCATATTATTCCAAGAAGTCAAATTCCTGTCCCCTGCCCTTTGTTTATGGTCTTGGTACCCCTAGTACCTTCTATCTTTAGTCTCTGCTCTCCACTGTGGGTTTTATTTATCATCAGTTTGGATGTATGGATTGTTTCTGTATGAATTCCATGATCAGTTTGGAGAGGATAACTATTTTAAATAGTTTTTCTGTTATTTGTATGTGGTTGGAGCAGAGAGAGAAGGTGATTACGTATACCCACTTACCCATCTTGACTGAGAAGACTGTTATGTTACTTATGTAATTTAAAATGACTGGATAGAGAACTACAGTGTTGAATATATACTGTGTGCCAGATAGTATTTATAAACTTAATCAGATATGGAGTAGTAGTTAAAACAATTGGGCTTAGGCCGGGCGCGGTGGCTCAAGCCTGTAATCCCAGCACGTTGGGAGGTCGAGATGGGCAGATCACGAGGTCAGGAGATCGAGACCATCCTGGCTAACACGGTAAAACCCCGACTCTACTAAAAATACAAAAAAAAAAAATTAGCCGGGTGTGGTGGCGGGCGCCTGTAGTCCTAGCTACTTGGGAGGCTGAGGCAGGAGAATGGCATGAACCCGGGAGGCGGAGCTTGCAGTGAGCTGAGATCCGGCCACTGCACTCCAGCCTGGGTGACAGAGCGAGACTCCGTCTCAAAAAAAAACAAAAAACAAAAAAACAATTGGGCTTAAAATGTGGAGTCTTGCAAGTGTAATTTCTTGGATTGTCAAATAAATATATTGTGACTTATTTATATTTTGGTACAGATGGCCTTTGAAAAGCCCCCAAGGTGTGAGACAAGTCATCACTTTGATAAACCACTGTCTTGGACAGATCTTAATAGTGATCTCATACTTTTACCATGAACAGTAGATAAATATCTTGTTGGACAAGATATTTGAAGTTAAAAAAATTCTCATTTGGTTATATTAACTAAGATTTTAAAATAATTATTTCTGTTTGCCAAGTATATTACTGTCACCCAGTCTGGAGTGCAGTGGCCGGATCTCAGCTCACTGCAAGCTCCGCCTCCCGGGTTTACGCCATTCTCCTGCCTCAGCCTCCCGAGTAGCTGGGACTACAGGCGCCTGCCACCTCGCCCGGCTAAGTTTTTGTATTTTTAGTAGAGACGGGGTTTCACTGTGTTAGCCAGGATGGTCTCGATCTCCTGACCTCGTGATCCGCCCGTCTCGGCCTCCCAAAGTGCTGGGATTACAGGCTTGAGCCACCGCGCCCGGCTATATTACTGTTCTTTAGGAGAGTCTTACTAGTCAGAAAGAGACAGTTACAGGTACAACCCCTATCCACAATTTTACTTTCCATGGCTTCGAGTGTTTATGGTCAACCAAAGTCCAAAAATATTAAATGAAAAATTCCAGAAACAATTCGTAAGTTTGTTTTTTTTTTTTTTAATACTTTAAGTTCTAGGGTACATGTGCACAACGTGCAGGTTTGTTACATATGTATACATGTGCCATGTTGTTGTGCTGCACCCATTAACTCGTCATTTACATTAGGTATATCTCCTAATGCTATCCCTCCCCCCTCCCCCCTCCACACAATAGGACCCGGTGTATGATGTTCCCCTTCCTGTGTCCAAGTGAGCTCATTGTTCAGTTCCCACCTATGAGTGAGAACATGCGGTATTTGGTTTTCTGTTCCTGCGATAGTTTGCTGAGAATGATGGTTTCCAGCTGCATCCATGTCCCTACAAAGGACACGAACTCATCCTTTTTTATGGCTGCATAGTATTCCATGGTGTATATGTGCCACATTTTCTTAATCCAGTCTGTCACTGATGGACATTTGGGTTGATTCCAAGTCTTTGCTATTGTGAATAGTGCTGCAATAAACATGCGTGTGCATGTGTCTTTATAGCAGCATGACTTATACTCCTTTGGGTATATCCCCAGTAATGGGATGGCTGGGTCAAATGGTATTTCTAGTTCTAGATCCTTGAGGAATCGCCACACTGTTTTCCACAATGGTTGAACTAGTTTACAGTCCCACCAACAGTGTGAAAATGTTCCTATTTCTCCACATCCTCTCCAGCACCTGTTGTTTCTTGATTTTTTAATGATTGCCATTCTAACTGGTGTGAGATGGTATCTCATTGTGGTTTTGATTTCCATTTCTCTGATGGCAAGTGATGATGAGCATTTTTTCATGTGTCTGTTGGCTGTATGAATGTCTTCTTTTGAGAAATGTCTATTCATATCCTTTGCCCACTTTTTGATGGGGTTGTTTGTTTTTTTTCTTGTAAATTTGATTGAGTTCTTTGTAGGTTCTGGATATTAGCCCCATAAGTTTTAAAATGTGCACTGTTCTGAGTAGATGATGAAATCTCACTCCATTCTACTTGGGATGTAAAACCTTTTGTCCAGCAAATCCATGCTGCCTACACTACCCACCCGTTAGTCACTGAGTAGCGAGCTCAGTTATCAGATTGACTGTCGTGGTCTCACAGTGCTTGTCGTCCAGTAGCCTTTATTTAGTTTATAATGGTCCCAGAGTGCAAGGGTAATGATGCTGGGATATTTTTTAAATTGTTCTGTTTTATTATTACCTATTATTAATCTCTTACTATGTCTAATTTGTAAGTTAAACTTTATTATGAGGTTTATGAGGTATGTATGTATAGGAAAAAACATAGTATATGCACAGTACTATCTAAAGTTTCATGCATCCGCTGGAGGTCTTGGAACATATCCCCCATGCATAAGGGAGGACTACTATATACCTTAAAATTTAACCATTGGCATTTTCTTCACTTGTTTTTTGGGTAACAGTAACTAAGGGATTTGTAGGTTGTCACATTTTCATGGAAGATGATATAATTGGGGTAAATTGTATGTAGATAACATGCACTCCTGGAAGGAGTGTCCACCGCCGCGCGCGCGCGCGCACACACACACACACACACACACACACACACACACACACACACACACACACACACACACACACACACACACACACACGCTTTTCCCTTTTTAATTAAAATGAGGAAAACAGACTTGGAGAGCCATAATTTCATTTTATAAGCCAAGAAGCTAGTACTCAGTTGTGGTTTTTTTTCCCCTTCTAAGTTGACTTTTTTTCCTGATTCTCTCATGACATAGTAGTCATTTTATACTTGTGAAAATCTGATGTAATGAAATGACATTTTACAAGCTTTAAATGAAGCACATGTTTGAATTCTCTTTAAGTGGCTTTGTTCTTTTGCTTTCAAAAGTAAATCTGTTTTGTGTTGTTTAGCACTGGGTGTTCCAGGTTTTTAATAGCTTTATTGAGATTTTGAGAGATAATTCACACGACATACAAGTCACCCTTTTAAATTGTACAATTCAATGATTTTTAGTATATTCACAACATTGTGCAGTTATTACTGCTCTTAATTTTGGAGCGTTTTCATGACTGTGGAAAGAAACTCCATACCCTTTTAACTATCACCCCCAAATCTCCATGCCCATTAGCTCTATTCAACCACTATTCTACTCTCAGTCTCTATAGATTTGCCTACTCAGGACATTTTATATAGAAGAGAATTATGTAATGTCGTCTTTTATGACTTGTTTCTTTTCACTAAGCATAATGTTTCAAGCTTCATCCATGTAGCACATACCAATACTTCTCTCCTTTTTATGGCTGGATAGTACTCCACACACATTTTGTTCATCAGTTTATCCGCTGATGGACATGATTTCCACTTTTTGGCTATATTCTGAAGGATACTACTGTGAACATTTGTGTATAAGTGTTTGTGTGTTTTCATTTCTCCTGGGTACATACCTAAGAGTAGAATTGCTGGATTGTAAGGTAACACTATGTATAACTTTTTGAGAAACCGCTAGACTGTTTTACAAAATGGCTGCACCATTTTACATTCTCACTAGCAGGGTGCGAGGGTTCTAATTTCTCTATATTCTCATCAATACTTGTTAACTGTCTTATTTATTTTAGCCGTTGTAGTAGGTGTGAAGTATAATCTTACTATGGTAGTTTTGATTTGCAAACTTTCTCTGATAATACTGAGTTGGGTTTGTTTTTTTGAACACATTTATTTTAAAGGAAGGGACAGCAGATGCTTCTAAACCACTGGTGGGCTAGGTCAGAGGGTATTATGAACCTCATTTAAATGTATTCCCAGTTACCACATACTGTGATTCCCTAAGTCAAGTAGAACTTAGAATGTCCTTAGTGCAATCTTATTTATGTTCAGATGCATTTTTCATTCTGGATTATTGTTTCCTAATGTTAATTTAAGATTATATAGTATTGCAGTTAAGCCTTGTCAAAGGAAAATGGCAAAATTTGACTCCTGGTTGTAAAAGACAATGACCTAAAGCTGTTGATAGTGATCTTTATGAGGCATGTGTCTTTGTTAAGTGATGGGTTTGTAATAAATTCACAAAACATGGTTAAGTAAATTAAAGCAGAAATTAGCTCAGGAATGGTGGTCAGAAATATTTTTTGGATCTGAGCCAAAAAGAATGTTTTAAGCCTTTGGTTACTTTGAATTGCCTTTGTCAACAATTTAGTCAAATTATGAAAGGAAGATGGTAGCATTTCAATAATAGCTGTAATTTTTATCATCTAGTGTAACAAATGGAATCTGTTATGGTATCAGTTATCAATGGATTAGTTACAGTGTGGAGTCAGGAGGCAACGCAGGTTTTAGTTAGTAGTGAGCCTAACTGAATAATTTTAGGTCTTCTGATTTGAGTGCTACAATTAGGTAAATAATCTGTGGAAGGGAGGCTTGCTGAGGTGCCTGATGAATCATTTTTACTACATCTGCAGATGCAAGTCATAAAGTTTAATCCGTGTGGGTAACCTGTAATATGTACTGCTGACGTTCGCATAGATTCAGGCTGAAACAATCCTAATCGCGATTATGTGCAACACATTGGAGAGAGCCTATGTGTGACATATTACTTGGTTATTTTTTTAAATGACTCATGGTGGGGGTGGGGGAGTGTTAATGTTAAAGGCACACTTGAATCTTGGATATTATAATTAAGTTTTATTCCCCACTCCCAAATAACATTATATATAGATACCATACTTGGTTAGTGATGATTAAAAAAAAGTGGTTGTAGAGACCTAAATGTAAAACACAAAACTATAAAACCTCTAGAAGATAATATGAGAGAAAAGTGAGAACTTTTTTTTTTTTTTTTTTGAGACGAAGTCTCGCTCTGTTGCCCAGGTTGGAGTGCAGTGGCGCCATCTCAGCTCACTGCAACCTCTGCCTCTCGGGTTCAAGGGATTCTCCTGTCTCAGCCTCCCAAGTAGTTGGGATTACAAGCTTGCGCCACCACGCCTGGCTAATTTTTGCATTTTTGGTAGAGACAGGGTTTCACCATGTTGGCCAGGCTGGTCAGGAACTCCTGACCTCAAGTGATCCGCCTGCCATGGCCTCCCAAAGTGCTGGGATTACAGGCGTGAGCCACTGTGCCCAGCCAAGAGAAAAAGCGAGAACTTTTAACATACAGCATCAAAGGCGTGATCCATGAAGGAAGGAATTGATAGGCCTGACTTCATTGAAATGAAACACTTCTGCTCTGTGAAAGACAGGGCCAGAGAACAAGAAGACAAGGCACAGACTGGGTGAAAATATTTGCAAAAGACACATCTAATAAAGGTCTGTTATCCAAAAATTACAAAGAACTCTTTTTTTTTTTTTTGAGACGGAGTCTCTCTCTGTCGCCCAGGCTGGAATGCAGTGGCCGGATCTCAGCTCACTGCAAGCTCCGCCTCCCGGGTTCAGGCCATTCTCCTGCCTCAGCCTCCCGAGTAGCTGGGACTACAGGCGCCCGCCACTATGCCCGGCTAGTTTTTTTGTATTTTTAGTAGAGATGGAGTTTCACCGTGTTAGCCAGGATGGTCTCGATCTCCTGACCTCGTGATCCTCCTGTCTCGGCCTCCCAAAGTGCTGGGATTACAGGCTTGAGCCACTGCGCCCGGCCCAAAGAACTCTTAAAACTCAACAATAAAATAAACAATGCAGTTAAAAAATGGGCAGAATAGCCTGGGCATAGTGATTAACTCCTGTAATCCCAGCACTTTGGGAGGTCAAGGCAGGAGGATTGCTTGAGCCCGGGAGTTCAAGACCAGCCTGGGCAACAGAGCAAGACCTCATCTTTACAAAAAAAAAAAAAAAAATTAGCCAGGCATGGTGGCATGTGCCTGTAGTCCTAGCTAGTTAGGAGGCTGATGTGGGAGGACCCTTGAGCCCAGGTGTTCAAGACCAGCTTGGGTAACATAGCAAGACCCCATTTTAACAACCAAAAAAAAAGGGCAAAAGACGTGAACAAACACCTCACCAAAAACGATACACATATGGCAAACAAGCATATGAAAAGATATTCAGCATCATAAATGTGTACAAACCCACAGAATGTATAACACCAAGAGTGAACCCTTATGTAAACTGGATTTTGGGTGATGATGATGTGTCAGCATAAATTCGTTGATTATAACAATTGTGCCACTGTAGTGGGAATGTTGATAGTGGGGGAAGGTTGTATGTAGGGACAGGGACACTGTACTTTTTGCTCAATTGTGCTGTGAACCTAAAACTGCTTTAAAAAGTAAAGTTCATTAATTTACTTCTTTAAAAAAGTGGTTGTAGAGCTATTTACCTTTTCAAATGTTTGAGTCCCTGTTTTGTTCTGTACTGGGTAATGCCGAGAAAGCAGTGATTTCACTTCTGGGTATTGTAGGCTTTCTGGTTTCTGGAACCTGACTTTGTCATGCTTTCTTTCTTTTAAATTTTAATTTTTTGTGTGGAGATGGGGTCTTGACTGGTCTTGAACTCCTGGGCTCAAGTGATCCTCCCATCTGGACCTCCCAAAGTGCTGGGATTACAGGCATCTGCCACAATGCCCCTGTCATTGCTTTCTTTACTAAAGTATTTTAGGACCTAATAGTCCAGGAAATACATACATGTATATTTGACACATTCGTATCCAAAGAATGGGGTAGTCTGACTGTTGTCCTTCACTGGTGCTAATTGGGAAAGGTTTTTTGAGGAGGTGGACACTGAGTAGAGAAATAGGAGTAAGTAGGAATGCGATTTGTTATTTGGAGAGAGCATATTATTGTATGTTTTTGTGGTTCATGTAAATACCACGGTTGAAGATAGAATTTTTTCAAGCATCTGAAAATTATGGTTTAAGTTCTAAAACTATTGTTTATCAACTAATAAATTATGCATTCTCAGATTTCTCTTATTTTCAAGATTAATTATGCTTGCTTATATTGGGCCCCTTATGTACATAATAGGACTTTAAAAAATATTCATGTCCTTTTAGAATAGGGAGTATAGCCACATGGTTCAGAAATTAAAGTGATTTAAAAACAGTGGACATTGAGCAACCTTGCTTCTACCCTGTCCTTGTCCTCCTTTCCTACAAATTCTTTTTGTGTAATCTTCCAGTGCTTTTTAAAAATGCAAATAAGCAAATATTTTAGGAAGATTTTTTCCCCAGAAAGAAAGATGTGATTTATTATCTGTAATTTGTTCCATATTAAAAAAACATTCCAGTACTTTTCATGAATATAAGGGTAGGTATGGCAACCCCTTCCTTACTTTGCCAGTTCTTCACTTGGTTGATAAAAGTAAAATTATTTATTAACTCCTTAACTCATCCTGAAAGATAAATGATTACAGGGGAGGCTAAAAACAAAATAAGTAACTGTATACTATGCCAAGTTTGCAACAACCTCATGAAAGTATGTACACTTAGCATTCCAATTTTATAGATAAAAGAAACTCAACCCATATATTTAGTAGATATCAGTGATGGGATTTAAAACTGGACTTTTTTTTCTTTAAAAATTATGAACGTTTTCAAACAAATATAAAGAGAAACTAATGAAATTCCATATACCCATCCTGCGGATTAAGTAGTTATGATTTTGTATTTTTGTTTGATCTAGTCTTTTTTTTTTTTTTTCGTTTCTTCTCAAGTATTTTAAAGCAAGTCCTGGATATTATTTTGCTTCTATTTGCTAAAGCACACATCTCTGAAAAATGTTGATGTCTCTTATATAGTGACAGTGCCATTTTGTTAAACTCCTCCAAATAAAAATAAGACCAAAAGTTGGCCAGGCGACCAAAGCTATCAACTCCAGCCTAAGGAAAATTCAGCAATTTGGTTATGAAACGGGGAGGGGGACTTCTTAGTTGTTCATTTTACACAGATTTTCACAAGGACAGTAACAGCTGACCCACATTGCACATCTTAGATAAAAGATACAGAGGCGTGTGGCAGCCAAAGCCATCATGGTGTTGACATGGTCTTCTTGGTCAGCTCCAAGCCACCTTTCCTAACTAGTTTTAGACCAATCACAATGTACATAAAAGTTTACATGTTTTAATTAATTATCTTCGTGTGAGAGGTAAAATGAAACTGAGTCTTAAATAAGTCAGGCATTGGTTTTTGATGTATGGAATTTTTCTTTATGGACTCATGAAATGTTTTTTCTTAAAAGGTCTTTGATTTGCGTCAGTGTCATCGACAGATGCAGCAGCAGGCAGCCACTGCACAAGCTGCAGCAGCTGCCCAGGCAGCAGCCGTGGCAGGAAACATCCCTGGCCCGGGATCAGTAGGTGGAATAGCTCCAGCTATCAGTAAGTATGCTTTTGATTTTTTTTTAAAGGTGTAATAGTTGAAATTTTTATCTTGATTTACTCAGTTGATTAGTTTCTTTGAGCAATAATAGAAATTAAAGTTCTTTTTACTGGGACGATAACATTTTTGAATTGGTGAAATCTATTCTTCTGTAATAGTTGCTTTTTGCCTGTGACCCTGTTTGCATTCTTTTTGTATCAAAAATGGAGTATGGGATAAAGGAGAAAGGGGATGATTATATTATATTATACTGTTCCATCTCCTCCTTTTTTGTTGATGCTTATTATAATTCCTGTCTCACCAGCCAGGGTGGGTTGTAATCACCGAAGTGCTTGGCTTTATTCTAGTAAGGAAAGCATATTTCAATTTCAGAATTGGACACCTTTCCAATTTTTTTTAAAGTGTGCTAAACGTGGAGAGAAAACTAAGTGAGGGTGGTATTTTGATAACTTGTAGACTTTTTTTTAATTTTAGGGTAAAATTGAACTGTGTGCCAGGTTTCACACTGATGGGGAATTTTTTACTGCAGAGTTAAACTCCTGACTATAGACTTTTATGATGGAAACACGTGGCACCCATCTTCCACGTCTGAAGGCATAACTAGTGATTCATTCAACCCCTGTTCTTAACCTCTTCAGTGTGGTAAGCAAATCACACTGGCTAAGAAAACTGCAGTGGCCCTGCAGGTTTCTCTACAGTACATGCAAATTCCTCCCATTAGTTTCGTTGTAATATTGATGAATGCAGATGGCCTATATGACTGTATGTTCTGACTGGAAAATTAGATGCAGTCTCCATTGTGACTTATGTTCAGGAGTTTACAATTTACAGGTAGATTAGGCATATTCATTGAGATAATTTGATTTTTTAAAATTTGGGGATCTAAACCATTAATTTGCTAGTTTCAGTGTTATAAACATGCTTTTACTGAAGAATCCAGAACTATTATTAAATTTCATATTCTCATCAGTTGCCACCACTGAGTAATAGTGTATTACTCTGTTACACTTTGAAATTGAGAGAGAGACTTCATCTCGGTCATCTAAGAGGTCCTAGTGGAACTAAGAATATTAACTGCTTCATTATTAGTTATATCTTATTCTGAATTAGGCTGTTCAGACAGTAAGGTTTTTAGAAGCAACCTGTGGACATGCACTACCTCTTAAAAACAAGTTGTTTCTTATCCCTTCACCTCCACTTCTAAAGAGAAAAATAGGTGAGGTGTTGGTGGATTGTGGTAATTTACTTTATAATTGGTCGTAGCTAGAAGACACATGTGGAATGTAAAGTTCCTTAACCAAAAGTGTTCAACTTGTTGATAACGTTTAGATCTATTGTTACTTCTTGGCACTTTAGCAGAGAAAGTTATATGCTGAGGAGAATGAAATACAGAAAGCTGGTCACTTGATTAATTTAGAATGTAGGGAGGATGGAAGAGATCACCCTGTCCTTCTAATGTCTTCCAAATCTTTTCTGTTAGGTCTGTCAGCTGCTGCTGGAATCGGTGTTGATGACCTTCGTCGCTTATGCATACTCAGGATGAGTTTTGTGAAAGGCTGGGGACCAGATTACCCAAGACAGAGCATCAAAGAAACACCTTGCTGGATTGAAATTCACTTACACCGGGCCCTCCAGCTCCTAGACGAAGTACTTCACACCATGCCGATTGCAGACCCACAACCTTTAGACTGAGGTCTTTTACCGTTGGGGCCCTTAACCTTATCAGGATGGTGGACTACAAAATACAATCCTGTTTATAATCTGAAGATATATTTCACTTTTGTTCTGCTTTATCTTTTCATAAAGGGTTGAAAATGTGTTTGCTGCCTTGCTCCTAGCAGACAGAAACTGGATTAAAACAATTTTTTTTTTTTTTCCTATTTAGAACTTTTCAGGCATGGCTCAGAGCTTGAAGATTAGGAGAAACACATTCTTATTAATTCTTCACCTGTTATGTATGAAGGAATCATTCCAGTGCTAAAAAATTTAGCCCTTTAAAACCTCTTAGAGCCTTTTATCTGCAGAACATCGATATGTATATCATTCTACAGAATAAATCCAGTATTGCTGATTTTAAAGGCAGAGAAGTTCTCAAAGTTAATTCACCTATGTTATTTTGTGTACAAGTTGTTATTGTTGAACATACTTCAAAAATAATGTGCCATGTGGGTGAGTTAATTTTACCAAGAGTAACTTTACTCTGTGTTTAAAAAGTAAGTTAATAATGTATTGTAATCTTTCATCCAAAATATTTTTTGCAAGTTATATTAGTGAAGATGATTTCAATTCAGATTGTCTTGCAACCTCAGTTTTATTTTTGCTAAGGCAAAAAACTCTATAATCTGTGTGTATATCGAGAATCCCTTAAAATTACCAGACAAAAAAAGTCATTTAAAATTACATTTGTTATTCCTAATGGATGACTGTTTATCAAGAAGTATACTTTCCCCTGTGAAACAGTAGTTGTATTCTTCTGTATTTCTAGGCACAAGGTTGGTTGCTAAGAAGCCTATAAGAGGAATTTCTTTTCCTTCATTCATAGGGAAAGATTTTGTATTTTTTAAAACACTAAAAGCAGCGTCACTCTACCTAATATCTCACTGTTCTGCAAAGGTGGCAATGCTTAAACTAAATAATGAATATTTTGGAAACTGCTAAATTCTATGTTAAATACTGTGCAGAATAATGGAAACATTACAGTTCATAATAGGTAGTTTGGATATTTTTGTACTTGATTTGATGTGACTTTTTTTGGTATAATGTTTAAATCATGTATGTTATGATATTGTTTAAAATTCAGTTTTTGTATCTTGGGGCAAGACTGCAAACTTTTTTATATCTTTTGGTTATTCTAAGCCCTTTGCCATCAATGATCATATCAATTGGCAGTGACTTTGTATAGAGAATTTAAGTAGAAAAGTTGCAGATGTATTGACTGTACCACAGACACAATATGTATGCTTTTTACCTAGCTGGTAGCATAAATAAAACTGAATCTCAACATACAAAGTTGAATTCTAGGTTTGATTTTTAAGATTTTTTTCTTTTGCACTTTTGAGTCCAATCTCAGTGGTGAGGTACCTTCTACTAAATGACAGGCAACAGCCAGTTCTATTGGGCAGCTTTGTTTTTTTCCCTCACACTCTACCAGGACTTCCCCATGGACATTGTGTATCATGTGTAGAGTTGGTTATTTTTTGAATTTTTATTTTACTATAGCAGAAATAGGCCTGATTGTCTACAAGATGATAAATAGATTGTCTACAGGATAAATAGTGTGAAATAAAATCAAGGATTATCTTTCAGATGCTTCTACTTTTGCCTGGAGGACTTGTAGCTATAGAAACACTTGTGTCATGATAGTCCTCCTTATATCATCTGGAATGAACACAGCTTCTACTGCCTTGCTCAGAAGGTCTTTTAAATAGACCATCCTGGAAACCACTGAGTTTGCTTATTTCTGTGATTTAAACATAGATCTTGATCCAAGTTACATGACCTTTGGTTTTAAATAACTTATCTACCAACTCATTTGTACTCTTGAGTACTACAGATTCTTTCAGTAAAAGCCTAATTTTCTTCTGTAAAAGTTTGGTGATTAACTTTTATTGGCAGTTTTATAAAAAGACATCTTCTCTAGAAATTGCTAACTTTAGGTCCATTTTACTGTGAATGAGGAATAGGAGTGAGTTTTAGAATAACAGATTTTTAAAAATCCAGATGATTTGATTAAAACCTTAATCATACATTGATATAATTCATTGCATCTTTTTTGTTTGTTTTTTTTGAGATGGAGTCTTGCTGTGTTGCCCAGGCGGGAGTGCAGTGGTATGATTTCAGCTCACTGCAACTTCCACTTCCCAGGTTCAACTGATTCTCCTGCCTCAGCTTCCCTGGTAGCTGGGATTACAGGTGCCCACCACTATGCCTGGCCAATTTTTGTAGTTTTAGTAGAGACGGGGTTTTGCCATGTTGGCCAGGCTGGTCTCAAACTCCTGACCTCAAGTGATCTGCCCACCTTGGCCTCCCAAAGTGCTGGGATTACATGCGTGAGCCACCACCGTACCTGTGGTAGTGGTGGCCTCATTGCTCCCTTTTCTACTTTAAGGAAAGTTTTCATGTTTAATCATCTGGGGAAAGTATGTGGAAAATATTTGTTAAGAAGTATCTCTTTGGAGCCAAGCCACCTGTCTTGGTTTCTTTCTACTAAGAGCCATAAAGTATGGAAATACTTCTAGTTGTTAAGTGCTTATATTTGTACGAGATTTACTCACATGCTTTTGAGAAAACATCTAATATGTTATGATCAGCTATTCCTGAGAGCTTGGTTGTTAATCTATATTTCTATTTCTTAGTGGTAGTCATCTTTGATGAATAAGACTAAAGATTCTCACAGGTTTAAAATTTTATGTCTACTTTAAGGGTAAAATTATGAGGATATGGTTCTGGGTGGGTTTTCTCTAGCTAATTCATATCTCAAAGACTCAAAATGTTGAATTTCAGTGCAAGCTGAATGAGAGATGAGCCATGTTCACCCACCGTAAGACCTCGTTCCACGTTTGTCCAGTGCCTTTCAGTTCATTATCAAAGGAAATCCTTCATGGTGTTGCCTTTGTTTTCCAGGGAGTAGATCCTTTTTGTGGGATATGGTCTATCTCATTTTTAATAGTTTACTGCCCCTGGTATACAAAGATAATGACAATAAATCACTGCCATATAACCTTGCTTTTTCCAGAAACATGGCTCATTTGTGTTGCTGTAACCACTAAATAGGTTGCCTATCCCATTCCTCCTGTGAACAGTGCAGATTTGCAGGTTGCATGGTCTGGCTTAAGGAGAGCCATACTTGAGACATCCAAGTAAATGGAACTCATATTAGCTGTGCTGCATTTCAGACTTAAAATCCATTTTTGTGGGGCCGGGTGTGGTGTGTAAAGGGGGGTGTTTGTAATACAAGTTTTGAAGGCAGAATAAAATGTCCTGTCTCCCAGATAATATGTATCTTATTATTTTTAAAGTTTATTGCTAATTGTAGGAAGGTGAGTTGCAGGTATCTTTGACTGTGGTCATCTGGGGAAGGAAAATTTTACATTTTACTATAATGCTCCTTAAGTGTCTATGGAGGTTAAAGAATAAAATGGTAAAGAAATATTTCTGTGCCTGGTTTGATGGTAACTAGTTAATAGTTACTATTTTATGCAGAGTCATATTAGTTCACACCCTTTCTGAGCCTTTTGGGAGAAGCAGTTTTATTCTCTGAGTGGAACAGAATTCTTTTTGTTGACAATTTCTAGTTTGCTCCCTTCATTATTGCCAATTTTATTGGCATTTTATTTAATGATAGCAGATTGGGAAAATGGTAAATTTAGGTTACTGAGGTAAATGAGTATATGAAAGCAATTACCTCTAAAGCCAGTTAACAATTATTTTGTAGGTGGGGTACACTCATTTTAAAGAAATGCTTTTTTTTTTTCCTTAAAGGCAGAATCCATCTTGTTGCAGATAGCTATCTAAATAATCTTTTGCAAAGACTATAGAGAATAGGCTATGAGAATCTTGTGCAAGCCTTTCCATTTTTTTTCCGTGATAACTAAGTAATTTCTTTGAATATACCAAGAAGTATGTAAAAAGTCCATGGCCTCATTCATCTGCAAAGTGGCATCCTAGGCCCAGCCTTATCCCTAGCAGTTGTCCCAGTGCTGCTAGGTTGCTTATCTTGTTTATCTGGAATCACTGTGGAATGAAATTTTCCACATAATCCAGAATTGCCTTATTTAAGCAGTAAAATGTTTTAATTTTTAGCCTTTTTTTGGTGGAGTTATTTAATATGCATATCAGAGGATATACTACATGTAACATTTCTTTTTGTGTTTGGCTATCTTCGTGGACTTCAGGGGCTTCTAAAACAGGCAGGACTGTGTTGCCTTTACTAAATGGTCTCAGACAGCTATGGTTTTGAATTTTTAGTTTTTTTTAACCCGCTTCTCCCCTCCTGGTCTCTTCCCTCTCTGATAGGTACCATTCATATGTGGGTGTTAAGTGTGTCTCCTTTTAGCATTTTCTTCTTCTCTTTCTGATTCTTCATTTCTGACTGCTTAGGCAAGGAAACCAGATAACCAAACTTAGTAGAACTTTCTTTTAAAACACAAGTACAAACTCTGGGACAGGACCCAAGACACTTGTGAAGTGCTGAAAAGGACCTCATTGCATTGGCATTTGATACCAGTTTGATGTAGCTTAGAGTGCTTCCTGATTCTTGCTTAGTTTCAGGTAGTTGAGATAGAGAGAAGTGAGTCATATTCATATTTTCCCCCTTAGAATTATATTTTGAAAGGTTTCATTGCTTCCACTTGAATGCTGCTCTTACAAAAACTGGGGTTACAAGGGTTACTAAATTAGCATCAGTAGCCAGAGGCAATACCATTGCCTGGAGGACACCAGCAAACAACACACAACAAAACAAAACAAACCTTGGGAAACTAAGGCCATTTGTTTTGTTTTGGTGTCCCCTTTTAAGCCCTGCCTTCTGGCCTTACTCCTGTACAGATATTTTTGACCTGTAGGTGCCTTTTTGAGAATTGAGGGTCTGACATCCTGCCCCAAGGAGTAGCTAAAGTAATTGCTAGTGTTTTCAGGGATTTTTAACATCAGACTTGAATGAATGAATGAATGAAACTTCTTTTCCTTTTTTTTTTTTTTTTTTTTAATAAGGACTAAGGAAAACCTTTGGTGAAGACAATCATTTCTCTCTGTTGATGTGGATACTTTTTACACCGTTTATTTAAATGCTTTCTCAATAGGTCCAGAGCCAGTGTTCTTGTTCAACCTGAAAATAATGGCTCTGGGTTGGGCCAGACAGTTGCACTCTCTAGTTTGCCCTCTGCCACGAATTTGATGTGTGACCTTTGAGCAAGTCATTTATCTTCTCTGGGCCTTAGTTGCCTCATCTGTAAAATGAGGGAGTTGGAATAGATTGATTATTCCAGCTCTGAAATTTAAGTGACCTTGGCTACCTTGCAGCAGTTTTGGATTTCTCCTTATCTTTGTTCTGCTGTTTGAGGGGGCTTTTTACTTATTTCCATGTTATTCAAAGGAGACTGGGCTTGATATTTTATTACTGTTCTTTTATGGACAAAAAGTTACCTAGTATGCCCTTAAGACTTAATTTTAACCAAAGGCCTAGCACCACCTTAGCAGCTGCAATAAACACTTTACAAACACACACACACACCCCTGAGAGGGAAAAGCTTTCATTTTTCTGTCATCTCTGGTCAGAGTTTATTAAGGCTTTCTTTGAGTCATGACATTCTAGCTTTCGAATTGGTGTGTGTGACACCACCCTCCTAAGTGATGTGTGCTGGTAATTTTTTTTTTCAGTGAAAATGGATTTAAAACCTCTTGTTAATGCCTAGTGATATTATGCTCAAAACAAGGAAATTCCCCTGAACCACATCAATTAAACTGGTTTATATGACTCAAGAAAACAATACCAGTAGATGATTATTAACTTTATTCTTGGCTCTTTTTAGGTCCATTTTGATTAAGTGACTTTTGGCTGGATCATTCAGAGCTCTCTTCTAGTCTACCTTGGATGAGTACAGTTAATGAACTTGGTATTTTCAAGGACCTGGGAGCCTTCCTTGGGGCTGGGTTGAGGGTGGGGGGTTGGGGAGTCCTGGTAGAGGCCAGCTTTGTGGTAGCTGGAGAGGAAGGGATGAAACCAGCTGCTGTTGCAAAGGCTGCTTGTCATTGATAGAAGGACTCATGGGCTTGGATTGATTAAGACTAAACATGGAGTTGGCAAACTTCAAGTATTGAGTTCTGTTCAATGCATTGGACATGTGATTTAAGGGAAAAGTGTGAATGCTTATAGATGATGAAAACCTGGTGGGCTGCAGAGCCCAGTTTAGAAGAAGTGAGTTGGGGGTTGGGGACAGATTTGGTGGTGGTATTTCCCAACTGTTTCCTCCCCTAAATTCAGAGGAATGCAGCTATGCCAGAAGCCAGAGAAGAGCCACTCTTAGCTTCTGCTTTTGGGACAACTGGTCAGTTGAAAGTCCCAGGAGTTCGTTTGTGGCTTTCTGTATACTTTTGCCTGGTTAAAGTCTGTGGCTAAAAAATAGTTGAACCTTTCTTGAGAACTCTGTAACAAAGTATGTTTTTGATTAAAAGAGAAAGCCAACTAAATCATTATGTGCTCATTCTTTTTCTTAAGCTTGTGGATGTCTTGGATCTGGAAAGGGTTTCTGATCACTTAGAGAATTTTCAAACTTTAGGTCAGCATTTTCCTTTATTGCCTTGTGGCCATTGAAATGGGAAATGTGACATTTAAAATATGACCCTGGAATAACAATCCCCATCCTTTTTTCATTTTTAAAAGGAGAAGGTGGAGTGATGGTGATCAGAGAGATGGGTGCTAGGGGATTATGAGAACCAGGATGCTTAAAGGAGAGGTACAAATTGGAAATTGGAGACCCTTTCATTGCCCAGCTAAGGGATAAGGAAAGCTGTTTCTCTTCCATCTGCCTTCTCTGTGAAATGGGGGTCAATGGGAGGGGAGTGGTGGTCAGGTAAGTTGCCTCTATGGCAATGGCTTGTATATAACATGACCACATCAACATTTGATTTCTAAGCTTGCTGACATGAGTTTCAGAGAGTTTATCGGGCTGAGAGATTTCTTCTCACCTGTTTGCTAACCTGAAATTTAGAGTATTTTAGGCCAGAACTTGAAGAGGATAGTAGGTTAGCATGAAGTTGAGAAAAAGGAAAAACATTCCTTTGTGGAGCACTTCAGGAGAAAGGGCAGTTGTGTGTTTCTCTGCCTTCTGCTCTTGACCCTTAATTCTTTGTGCTTAATTCCATCTCCTCCCACATCACAACTCTCCCACAAATGGCAGTCTCAAAGCTGAGGACGTCTCCATCACTTCTTCAAACCTTTCCCACCCCTGTTGTCTCACTGATAAATTGTAATGCCCTTTCTCCTCAGCCCTTTGTATTCTAAAAGAATAATTCCATTAGTTCTGACCTACTTTTGGAGTGGCATCCACATCTATATTTTGATAGTTTTTTGGGCCACCACTGGATCTCAGACAGATGGACAGGAGGGGTTTAGGGAGAGCAGAGAATTCATTGTCAGCACACCTACCTTAATCGAATGGTAGTAAAGGAAGTTCCCTAAGTGGAAAGGAAATAATGATAGAAGGAAAGTTGGAACATCAGGAAGGAAAAAACAAAACCACCCAAAAAACATGGTAAGCAAAAATATGGGTAAGTAGGATTTCCTTCTCATCTTGAGTTTTCTAAATTATATTTGATAGTTGAAACAAAAATTATAACACTGCCTGAGGTGGTTCAAAATGTATACAGAGGAAATATTTAAAACAATTATAAACAGGTAAGAGTAAAAGAACCTATAGGAATATAGGTTTTCTACATTTCACTCAAACTGGCAAAATGACAATAGTAGACTGTGATATTATGAATATATAATGAAATTCCTAGTACAACTACTGAAAAAAGTATACAAAGATGTATACACAAAATCATTACAGATAAATCAAAATGAAATTCTCAAAAATGTTGAGAATTCTCAAAAAGTAACTTAGGATAAGGCAGGAAAAAGAACACAGAAACAACAGAACAAAGGTAAATGGAAAATTGGAGACTTAGATGCTAACATATCAATAATTACATTAATAGAAATGGTCTATATTAATTAAAAGAAATGCTGGCAGAATGGATCAAGAAACACGACCCAACTGTATACTGTCTACAAGAAACTCACTTAACAATAAATGCAAGCTGAAAGAAGTATGGTAAGATACCTATCAGGTAAACATTAAAAGAAAACAGTAATGGGGCTATACTAATATCAAAATAGGTTTCAGAGCAAAGAAAATACCAAAGAGGAACATATAATGATGAAAGGGTCAGTCCATGAGGAAGACATAGGAATCCTAAATGTGTATGCACCAAACAACAGAGCAGCAAAATATGTGGAGAAAAAAAACTGATAAATCCGTAACTATATTTGAGGACTATAATACTTCTCTTTCAGCAATCAATAGAATTAAACATAAAATCAAGAATATAGAAGAACTCACTACTATCGGCCAATAAGATCTAACTTACATTTATAGGATAAGCCATCCAATAACAGCAACATTCATATATCTTTCAAATGCTAACAACATAAACCAAGATAGGTCATATCATGGGCCATAAAACAAAACTCAAAAAGTGTAAAAGAAGACAAAGTTTTCTCTGACCACAATATAATCAAACTAGGAATCATCAACAGAAAGATAACAGGAAAATCTCCAAACACTTAAAACAATGTAAGTAATCCATGGGTCAAAGAAGTCTCAAGGAAAATTAACAAAACCATGAACTGAATGAAAATGAAAATAAAACACCAATGTTTGTGGAATATGGCAAAAGCAGTTTGAAAGATAACTTTATAGCACTAAATGCAAACCTTAGGGAAAAAAGGGAAAATTTCAATACTCTAAGCTCCCACTTCAAGCACCTAGAAAAAGGAGAGCAAGGCCGGATGCAGTGGCTCATGCCCGTAATCCCAGCATTTTGGGAGGCTGAGGCAGGCAGATCACCTGAAATGGGGAGTTTGAGACCAGCCTGTCCAACATGGTGAAAACCCATCTCTACTAAAAATACAAAAATTAGCTAGGCGTGGTTACGCATGCCTGTAATCCCAGCTACTTGGGAAGCTGAGGCAGGAGAATTGCTTGAACCTGGGAGATGGAGGTCGCGGTGAGCTGAGATTGTGCCATTGCACTCCAGCCTGGGTGACAGAGTGAAACTATCTCAAAAAAAAAAAAAAAAAAAAATTAACTGTAAACAGGCCAAAAGACGGAAATAAAGATAGGAGCAGAAACTAAAATTGAAGCAAAAACATTAGAGAAAACCAATGAAATAGCTTGTTATTTGGAAAAATTAAAATCGGAAAAACCTTTAGTAAGACTCACAAAGAAGACAAATTACCAATATGAGGAATGAAACAGGAGATCACTAGATTCTGCAGACATCAAAAGGATAATAAGAGAATGCTACAAACAACTCTACACACATAAGTTGACAAACTAGTGGAAACACCAATTTCTTGAAAACCTACCATAGCTCATCCAATATGAAATAGATCATTTGAGTGTCTATAACTATTAAGGAAATTAGGTTCTTAATTTTAAAATCCCAAAAATATCAGGCCTAGATGGTTTTACTGGAGAATTCTTACCAAATAACACCAATTTTGTAGTCTTCCAGGAAACAGAAGAAAAGGAAACACTTTCCAAATCGTTTTATGATACTTGTATTACCTTAATACAAACTCAATACAAAAAAAAGAAAATCACAGATCAATATCCCTTGTGAATATTCACACAAAAATCCCTCACAAAACATTAGCAACTGGAATTCAGCAACCTATAAAAAAACAATACATCATGAGCAAGTGGGGTTTATTCTAGGAATCCCAGACTTCATGTTTGAAAATCAGTCTAACCCACCACATTGTCAGACTAAAGGAGAAAAATGTTGTCATATCAATTGATGCAGGTAAAGCACGTGACAAAATCCAACAACCATTCATGATAAAAACTCAGAAAAATAGGAATGGGAGAGACTGCCTCAACTTGATAAAGAGCATCTAGCAAACACCTGCACCTAACATTTTATGCCTAATGGTGAAAACTGAATGCTTTCTGCCTAAGATTGAGAACAAGTCAAGGATGTCTGATTTTACCACTCTTTTCAAAATAATGCTGAAAGTTCTAGCCAGTGTAATAAGGCATGAAAAGGAAATACAGATTGGAAAGGAAGAAACAAAATGGTTCCTATTTGCAGATGATATGATTATCAATGTAGAAAATTCCAAAGAATGTATTTTTAAACAAGTAACTAATAAATGAGTTCAGCAAGGACACAAGATACAAGCTCTACAGACAAAAATTATATTATTAGCAATGAATGTGTGAACACAAATTAGAAATACAATACCAATTACACCACTTAAAAAAAGAAATAGGTGTCAGTCTAAAAACCATGTATAGGACTTACATGCTGAGAACTATGCAATGCTGGTAAAGATCTAAATAAATGGAGAAACCATGTTCATAGATTGAAACACTCAACATGGTAAAGATGTTGATTCTCCCTCAATTTTATTAAAATTTTCAGGCTTAATGCAATTTCTACCAAAATCTCAACAAGATATTTTTGCATACAAACAAGATTATTCTGAAGTTTATGTGTAAAGAAAAACTAGAATAGTTAAAACAATGTTGAAAAAAGAGTAAAGTGGGAGGGATCAGTCTACCTGATGTTAAGGTATTATACTACAGTAATCAAGACTGCGTGTTATTGGTAGAGGGATAGACACATAGACCAGTGGAACAAAAGAGAACCCAGAAACTGATCCACACAAATACAACTGATTTTTGACAAAGATGCAAAAGCGATTCAATGGAGGAAAGCTAGCCTTTTCACCAAATGGTGATGGAGAAAGTGGACACACATAAAAATGAATGTTGACCCAAGTCTTATACCTTGTACAAAAATGAACTAAAAATGGACTACATACTTAAAATGTAAAACTATAAAACTTTTAGAAAATAACCAAAATCTTTGGGATCTAGAATTAATCAAGAAGTTCTTAGACTTGACACCAAAAGCTCAATTCAGAAATGGGAAAACTGATCAATTGAATTTCATCAAAATGGAAAACTTTTGCTCTGTGAATGACCCTGTTAAGAGGATAAAAAGACAAGTTTTGGACGGGGAAAAAATATTTACAAGCCACATATCCAATTAAGGCCTTGTGTCTAGAATGTATAAAGAATTCTCAAAACTCGACAATAAAAAAAATCCAATTAGAAAATGGACAAAAGGCATTTCACCAAAAAGGACGTACAAATGGCAAATAAGCACATGAAAAGATGTTCAACATCACTAGCTATTAGAAAAATGCAAATTAAAACCACAGTGATGTATCACCACACATAAATCAGGGAGGCTAAAATAAAAAATAGTGACAACTGCTAGTGGGGATGCAGAGAAAATGGACCACATATACACATTGCTAGTGGGCATGTAAAATGGTACATCCACCCTGAAAAACCGTTTGGCAGTTCCTTTTAAAGAAACTAAACATGTACCTACCATTTAACCCACCAATTGTAATCCTGGGCATTTATCCCAGAGAAATACGAAAATGTACCTGAATGTTTATAGCAGCTTTATTTATACCAACCAGAAACTAGAAACAGCACAGATGTCCTTCACAGATGAATGGTTGAATAAACTGTAATACACGCATGGAATACTACTCAGCAATAAAAAGGATCAAATTATTCATACATGCAGTAACCTTGATGAACATTTAGAGAATTATGTTGAGTGAAAAAAACCATTCCCAAAAGATGGATTATTCTATTTACAAAATGTTCTTGAAATAACAAAATTACAAAAATGGAGAACAGATCAGTAGTTGCCAAGGGATGGCATAGGATGGGAGGTAAGTGGGTGTGAATCTAAAAGGGTAACAGATTATTCTAGGGATGGAAATGTTGTCTATCTTGACTATTAATATGGATACCCTGGTGTGATATTGTACTAGCATTTAGCAAGATGTTACTGTTGGGGTAAACTGTGTTAAGGGTACCTGGGATTTTTCTGTCATTTCTTAGAACTGCATGTGAATCTATAATTATCTCAAAGTTTTAATTTTAAAAAGTCGTTACTATGAGGCTTATGATGAAAGACAACAGTCTCTTACCTCCCCATTTTCCACTCCCATTCCTGTTTCTTAGCTGTTTTTTCTGGGTTAACTCACATCTTCATCTTTGTAAATAGCATACTCATATTGCCATATCTTTCTCCCGTTCTTTTATTATTAAATGTAGACATCTACTGACTTCTTACTCTGGAAAATGATGAGTTAGCTCTCTCGTATCACTACTACCACCATTATTACCCATTCACTGAAGAAAGTAAATCATAACTTTTGATTAATTCGTTATTCACAGCTGGGCCACTCTGTAAATTTTATATCTTACACAACTTTTTTGCCTTTTCCTGGAGGTTAATTGCCTCAATATGTTCATTTGCTTGTTTTTCTGTGTAGCTCTTATTTGAGCCCCCAACTTTGCAACAGAATAATAAAATTTCTTCGTTACGGTCAGTCACATCCGACAACCTTTCAGTTCCATTCATTAATTGACTCTTCTGGAGGTGGCCCTCCATCTTAGAGCTTCAGTTAGGACTAGCATTTCTCTAGGGCTGCCTCATAGTTGTCATCTATGGACATCTCTTCACCATCAGTGACAGCATTCTTGAGGTTTCCTTCTTTGGGACCAAAAAGGTGAAAGCAAGAGTTGGAGGATGTGACCTTAGTGAGTTGCCAGTGAAAACACATAGAAATGGGCAAATCTAAAACATCCCTGAAACAGAAATGTAACAGCAGGTATAGTAAGAGTAGGGGATTTCAATTAGGGAAGGCAGCCAAGCCTCTCCACAAGTATCTACTGATAGGCCCAGGAAGCAGGACTTCAGCAGGGACAGAATCTGTCTCACTCGTCCTTGCGGCAGGGACAGCTGACATCACCATCATCTGACGCAGGCTACAAGCAGGAGTCGATTGACAGGCAGGAGGATCAGCCATGAGAGCTCCAGTGCCAACAGTATCCTTTGCAAAATTCCTTAGAACTTTGCAGACAACCCCTTTGGCTATAGTTATTGGCATTTAAAACAATTAAAACGATGCTGGGATAGGTGTGGTGGTGGCTCATGCCTGTAATCCCAGCACTTTGGGAGGCCAAGGTGGATCGATTGCTTGGGACCAGGAGTTTGAGACCAGCCTGGCCAACATAGTGAAACCCCGTCTCTACAAAAAATACAAAAATATTAGCTGGGTGTGGTGGTGTGCTCCTGTAATCCCAGCTACTTTAGAGGCTGAAGTAGCCTCTAATGGCTACTTTAGAGGAGAATTGCTTGAACCTGAGAGGTGGAGGTTGCAATGAGCTGAGATCACGCTACTGCACTCCAGCCTGGGCAACAGAGACTCCATCCCAAAATACATACATACATACATATTTACATACATATATACATACATACATACATACTGTGTAATGATAAAGAAAAACATAATATATAAGATATGCAGTGTAATAGTAAAATGAGCACCCACAAACCCACTCTCTACCTTCAGAACTAGAATGGTTGTGACAGTAACAACCTTTTACAAATCTCCTGTGGGTTTGGGGACCTAGGGCTGCTGGACCACTGGGGAAGCATTTACTTGAAGAAAACCTGCAGAGCTACCATGGTCCACATCAGCTGCCACAGTTGCTGCTTCAGGCAGAAATCAGGGGCAGTGCAGGTTATGGAAGCATAGGAAGAGGGCAGGGCTGGGGACATCTGTGACTGCTGCCGTGCCCGTGGTGTTCCTGTAGAACTCTGAGAAAGTCCACGTCGACCATGAAGTAGCCTGCAGGGCTCTTCAGAGCCTCCTTTAACTCCTGTTTTGTATAGTGGGCTTGTTAGGTAAACCACCTCTCTCTGCCACCCATGAGTTCTCAGAGAGCAGAGTGTACTTTACACTTCATGTTAAAATAAAAAACATTTTTTTTTTCTTTGAGACAAGGGCTCACACTGTTGCCCAGGCTGGAGTGTAGTGAGCAATCACAGCTCACTGCAGCCTTGACTTCCCAGGCTCAAGTGATCCTACTTACCTCACCCTCCCAGGTAGTTGAGATTACAGGTTTGCACCACCTTGCCTGGCTAATATTTTGTATTTTTTGTGGGGACAAGGTTTTGCCATGTTGCCCAGGCTAGGTTTTTTTTTGTTTTTTTGTTTTGAGACAGTCTTGCTCTGTCACCAAGGCTGGAGTGCAATGTTGCAACTTCTGCCTCCCGGGTTCAAGCGATTCTCCTACCTCAGCCTCCTGAGTAGCTGGGATGACAGGTGTGCACCACCACGCCTGGCTAATTTTTTTTTTTTTTAATACTTTAAGTTCTGGGATACATGTGAAGAACGTGCAAGTCTGTTACATAGGTATACACGTGTCATGGTGGTTTGCAGCACCCATCAATCTGTCATCTACGTTAGGTATTGCTCCTAATTCTATCCCTTCCCCAGGCCCTCACCCCCTACAGGCCCAGTGTGTGATGTTCCTCTCTCCCTGTGTCCATGTGTTCTCATTGTTCAACTCCCACTTATGAGTGAGAATATGCAGTGTTACTTTGCTGAGAATGATGGTTCCCATCATCATCCATGTCCCTGCAAAGAACATGAACTCATCCTTTCTTTATGGCTGCATAGTATTCCATGGTGGATATGTGCCACATTTTCTTTATCCAGTCTATCATGGATGGGCATTCGGGTTGGTTCCAAGTCTTTGCTATTGTGAACAGTGCCGCAATAAACACATGTGTGCATGTGTCTTTATAGTAGAATGATTTATAATCCTTTGGGTATATACCCAGTAATGGGATTGCTGGGTCAAATGGTATTTCTGGTTCTAGATCCTTGAGGAATTGCCACACTGTCTTCCACAATGGTTGAAGTAATTTATACTCCTACCAACAGTGTAAAAGCATTCCTATTTCTCCACATCCTCTCCAGCATCTGTTGTTTCCAGGCTTTTTAATGATCGCCATTCTAACTGGCATGAGATGGTATGTCATTGTGGTTTTGATTTGCATTTCTCTAATGACCAGTGATAATCAGCTTTTTTTCATGTTTTTTGGTTGCATAAATGTCTTCTTTTGAGAAATGTCTGTTCATATCCTTTGCCCACTTTTTGATGGTAGTTTTTTTTTGTAAATTTGTTTAAGTTCCTTGTAGATTCTGGATATTAGCCCTTTGTCAGATGGATAGATTGCAAAAATTTTCTTTGTAGGTTGCCTGTTACTCTGATGATAGTTTCTTTTGCTGTGCAGAAACTCTTTGGTTTAATTAGATCCCTTTGTCTATTTTGGCTTTTGTTGCCATTGCTACGTCCTGAATGGTATTGCCGAAGTTTTATTCTAGGGTTTTTATGGTTTTAGGTCTTACATTTAAGTCTTCAATCCATCTTAAGTTAATTTTTGTATAAGGTGTAAGGAAGGGAACCAGTTTCAGTTTTCTGCATGTGGCTAGCCAGTTTTCCCAACACCATTTATTAAGTAGCAAATCCTTTCCTCATTGCTTGTTTTTGTCAAGTTTGTCAAAGATCAGATGGTTGTAGGTATGTGGTGTTATTTCTGAGGCCTCTGTTCTGTTCCATTGGTCTATATATCTGCTTCAGTACCAGTACCATGCTGTTTTGGTTACTGTAGCCTTGTAGTATAGTTTGAGGTCAGGTAGCATGATGCCTCCAGATTTGTTCTTTTTGCTTAGGATTATCTTGACTCTGCAGGCTCTTTAGTTCCATATGAAATTTAAAGTAGTTTTTTCTGATTCTGTGAAGAAAGTCAACGGTAACTTTATGGGGATAGCATTGAATCTATAAATTACTTTGGGCAGTATGGCCATTTTCATGACATTGATTCTTCCTATCCGTGAGCATGGAATGTTTTTCTATTTGTTTGTGTCCCCTCTTATTTCCTTGAGCAGTGGTTTGTAGTTCTCCTTGAAGAGGTCCCTCACATCCCTTGTAAGTTGTATTCCTAGGCATTTTATTCTCTTGGTAGCAACTGTGAATGGGAGTTGACTCATGATTTGGCTCTCTATTATTGGTGTATAGGAATGCTTGTGATTTTTGCACTTTGATTTTGTATCATGAGACTTTGCTAAAGTTGCTTATCAGCCTAAGGAGATTTTGAGCTGAGACAATGGGGTTTTCTAAATATACAATCATGTCATCTGCAAACAGAGACAAATTTGACTTCCTCTCTTCCTGTTTGAATACCCTTTATTTCTTTTTCTTGCCTGATTGCCCTGGCCAGAACTTCCAATACTATGTTGAATAGCAGTGGTGAGAGAGGGCATCCTTGTCTTGTGCCGGTTTTCAAAGGGAATGCTTCCAGTTTTTGCGCATTCAGTATGATATTGGCTGTGGAGTTGTCATAAATAGCTCTTATTATTTTGAGATACGTTCCATCAATACCTAGTTTATTGAGAATTTTTAGCATGAAGGGGTGTTGAATTTTGTCAAAGGCCTTTTCTGCATCTATTGAGATAATCATGTGGTTTTTGTCACTGGTTCAGTTTATGTGATGGATTTTTACATTTATTGATTTCGTATGTTAAACCAGCCTTGCATCCCAGGGATGAAGCCTACTTGATTGTGGCAGATAGGCTTTTCGATGTGCTGCTGGATTCAGTTTGCCAGTATTTTATTGAGGATTTTCGCATCCATGTTCATCAGGGATGTTGGCCTGAAAGTTTCTTTTTTTGTTGTGTCTCTGCCAGGTTTTGGTATCAGGATGATGCTGGCTTCATAAAATGAGTTAGGGAGGATTCCCTCTTTTTCTGTTGTTTGGAATAGTTCAGAAGGAATGGTACCAGCTCCTTTGTATCGCTGGTGGAATTTGGCTGTGAATCCATCTGGTCCTGGACTTTTTTAAATTGGTAGGCTATTAATTATTGCCTCAATTTCAGAACTTGTTATTGGTTTATTCAGGGATTCTACTTCTTCCTGGTTAAGACTTGGGAGGGTGTATGTGTCCAGGAATTTATCCATTTCTTCTAGATTTTCTAGTTTATTTGCATGGAGGTGTTTATAGTATTCTCTGATGGTAGTTTGTATTTCTGTGGTATCAGTGCTGATATCCCCTTTATCATTTTTTATTGCATCTATTTGATTCTTCTCTCTTTTCTTCTTTATTAGTCTGGCTAGCAGTCTATCAATTTTGTTGATCTTTTCAAAAAACCAGCTCCTGGATTCATTGATTTTTTTTGAAGGGTTTGCCAAGGTTGGAGTGCAGTGGCATGATCTTGGCTCACTGCAGCCTCCGCCTCCTGGGTTCAAGCGATTCTTCTGCCTCAGCCTCCCAAGTAGCTGGGACTACAGGCACGCGCCACCATGCCTGGCTCTATTTTGTATTTTTAGTAGAGACACGGTTTCACCATGTTGGCAAGGCTGGCCTCGAACTCCTTACCTCGTGATCCACCCGCCTCAGACTCCCAAAGTGCTGGAATTACAGGTGTGAGCCACTGTGCCCAGCCTGAAGGGTTTTTTTTTGTCTCTATCTCCTTCAGTTCTGCTCTAATCTTAGTTATTTCTTGTCTTCTGCTAGCTTTTGAATTTGTTTGCTCTTGCTTCTCTAGTTCTTTTAATTGTGATGTTAGGGTGTCGATTTTAGATCTTTCTTGCTTTCTCTTGTGGGCATTTAGTGCTATAAACTTCCCTGTAAACACTGCTTTAGCTGTGTTCCAGAGATTCTGGTACATTGTGTCTTTGTTCTCATTGGTTTGAAATAACTTATTTATTTCTGCCTTAATTTTGTTATTTACCCAGTAGTCATTCAGGAGCAGGTTGTTCAGTTTCCATGTAGTTGTGCGGTTTTGAGTGAGTTTCTTAATCCTAAGTTCTAACTTGATGGCATTGTGGTCTGGGAGACTGTTCGTTATGATTTCCGTTCTTTTGCATTTGCTGAGGAATGTTTTACTTCCAATTATGTGGTCAGTTTTAGAATAAGTGCGATGTGGTCCTGAAAAGAATGTATATTCTGTTGATTTGGGGTGGAGAGTTCTGTAGATGTCTATTAGGTCCGCTTGGTTCAGAGCTGAGTTCAAGTCCTAAATATTTTTAAAAAATTAACGTTTGTTAATTTTCTGTCTCAATTGATCTGTCTAATATTGACAGTGGGATGTTAAAGTCTCCTACTATTATTGTGTGGGAGTCTAAGTCTCTTTGTAGATCTCTAAGAACTTACTTTATGAATCTGGGTGCTCCTGTATTGAGTGCATATATATTTAGGATAGTTAGCTCTTCTTGTTGCATTGATCTCTTTACTATTATGTAATGATGCCTGGCTAACTTTTGTATATTTTGATAGAGACAGGGTTTCACCATGTTGGCCAGGCTGGTCTCGAACCCCTGACCTCAAGTGATCCACCCTCCTTGGCCTCCCAAAGTGCTGGAATTATAGGCATTAGCCACTGCACTCAGCTGGAGACTGGTCTTGAGCTCTTGAGCACAAGCAATCCTCCCTCCTCCTGCCTTTCCCTCCCAAAGTGCTGGGATTATAGGCTAAAATTTAAGAAAAACAAAAAAAAGTTTATCTTTACCTACTCACACAACTGTCCTGGCATTAAACCCCGTTGTTCAGGGTTTACACCAAGGCTTCGTTACAAAGGTGTGATTGACAAAATCATTGACCATGGGTAATTAAGTAAATCTCCAGCCCTGGAGGTGGAGGGGAAAACTAAATCTAGTCCTCTAATCATGTGGGTGGTTCCCCTGGCAACCAGCTCCCCCATCCTTAGGGGCTTCCCAAAAATCATTTCATTAATGTAAACTCAGCTGTGGTTGAAAATAACAAGACACTCTTCTCACGTTTATCACCCTGGAGCTATTTCAGGAACTGGGGACAAAACTGAATATAACAAAAGATGCTCCTTCCACTTTCGGCACTTAGAAAATTATAAGGGTTCTAGAAACTCTGACCAGGAGCTGGAGAGGAAGATCTAATATCTATTTCTAATTATTTCACATCATCACAGTGTTCCACACATGGAATCTAGCATGTGCTTCCTTGCTGTATGTCCTCCAAGAGATGTGTTGATGGGTGGACTGGAAACTTTCTCTTCAAGGAGCTTGTGTCCCTCTCAGTGCTGTGCTACTTTCATACCAGGGTGACCTCTAGGAAACAGAGACATCTGGGAAGAACTTGCTCTGGGGAGGGGGCTGTGCTCCCTCGAATGATGAAATTAGCAGGTTCTCCAGATCACAGCAGCACTGCTCAGTGAATGAGCCCTAAGAAGCTGCCTGGAGTGAACCCCAGCTCATCCCAGGACTGCCAAGGAAGCTCTGGCTCTGAAGAGCAATGGATGCTCTGATATTGTTCTTCTGGACCCTTGGGGAAAGGGTGGTCCTTGGGCCTGCAGGTCTCACAGCCATGTGGCCATGGGAAGGAGCCTAGCTCACTTCCTACTTTGATAATGGCTCATCCACACTAAGCCTTTGTCAAAATCCTTGGATCACCGCACGATCCCTCTTGCTTCCGGTTTATTCTGCCCAGTTTACTTGTGTAATTACTCTTTTTTGTTTCCTTTTGTTTCAGGGAGTCTGTGTTATGCTTCTTGTCTAGAATATGAATTCCTTAAGGGCATGATTTATCTAGTAAGCAAAGAAACCAATTTTAGCTAATTTAGGCAGATAAGAAATTTATGTCAAGGATACAGCTTAGTAATCAGAATATTCTCTAGAGTAGGACACCCAGGCTTAGCGTCCACAAAGTCAGGAAGGAACTGCCCCTCATCCCATTGCAGATTTGGTCTGGTGGAGTCCTCACTGCTGTTGCTGGGCTTGAACTCAGACTCACAGTGAGCTTTTCCCGCACTGCACACACTGGGGCCTGGATGCTATTGCTAGATCACTGTCCTTGCTACCTCTGGAGCCTGGAGGCAACTGCCCTGCCACAGGCCCAGATTCTTTACAGTCCCCACTTCTTTCTGTTGACTACGAAGTGAAGTGCATCAGGTACACGTGGTTGCAGAGCAAAGATCATGTGTGCCTGTCTTGGCCTCAAGAGAGGTTGGGAAAGCAGAGATTTGGCACATTTAGGTTCTGTAGCAGGAGCTGGGCTCTGCTTAGGAAGGTGGGGATTCTGTAAGAGGGAACTTAGGCTACAGCAAGAATACTCTGTATTTTCTGTAGCACCTAAACAATACTTAGCATAGGTAGTAAGCGGGTTATTTCCAATTTGTGTTTGGGGCATGACTCAGCTAAAATCTTGCTGATTAAGGATCCACAAAATAACAGATGTCCACGTATTCGTCACTATTTCTGGTTTTCAACTTAATTTGTTCTTTTTTTTTTGAGACCGAATTTTGCTCTTGTTGCCCAGGCTGGAGTGCAGTGGCATGGTCTTGGCTCACTGCAACCTCTGCCTCCTGGGTTCAAGTGATTCTCCTGTCTCAGCCTCCGAGTAGCTGGGATTACAGGTATGCACCACCATGCCCAGCATTTTTGTATTTTTAGTAGAGATGGGTTTCACCATGTTGGCCAGGCTGGTCTTAAACTCCTGACCTCAGGTGATCCACCCACCTCGGCCTCCCAAAGTGCTGGGGTTACGGGCTTAAGCCACCTCAGCCAGCCAACTTAATTGGTTCTTACTGAACCAGCCTACCTGGACACAATTAAGAATGTCAGAAACCTAATATTTCAGTAAAATGTTTATCCCAATGAAATATATCAATATATTTTATTCATTTCTTTGTAACTCATTTATTCAACCAATATTACGGAGTTTCCCTACTCCATACGTCTTCTCACCTTTTTCAATTGCGACAGAACTCCAATCTTTTTCTGGGTAGAAAAAGATCCAGTTAAAAGATGACATTTGCTAGCCTTTTTTTGCAGCTAGGATACCAACTCAGGATTTTTTTCCTTACTTGGTTTTATAAAAGTTACTTGGCTCTCTGGATCTGTGTTGAGCAGTCCAGGGCTCTGGTGCCCATGCAATGCCAATGGGAGGGCTGCCATAATCTCAGGACTAAAGACCCTTTCATAGTCCTCAGGTTCTCATCACTGCTTCCCATTATGCTGCCATTTGAGATTTATAGATTTGTGATCCAGGTCTTATTTGACTTCACTTCTATTTTTCATTGATACCCCCGTTTAAGGTAGTAGCATCCTGCACTGCATGAGAGGGGCCAGGTGTGAATTGGATCAGAGGATGCAGTGGTTTCCAGACAGTGGATGTGGGGGTTGGCAGCAGTGCTGGTGCAGGGTTGGTGACACTCGAATGTCCCAGGAGTTCCGGGAGCTTTATACAAATGCAGATTTCCTGGTATCCCAACAGACTTACTGAATCAGACTCTGGGGCCTAATAGTATGTATGATTCTAAGTTCCCTGGGGGATTATGTTGCACAGCCTGGTTACAAACAACTAGGTGACCTATTTATAAGATTTGTTCAAACTCTATATTTGGCTGATGCCATCTTAATTTTATTTATCCAAAACTTACCTCACTGCAAATAATAAACAGAATCTTGGGTACACTCCTATTTTAGGATTTGGTGAATGTGGTTGATTTTATTGTTGTTTAAAAAAATCCACTACCCGTCCATGGGGGGAATGATATGGGAAGGGGACAGGGAAGTGAAGGGTATAGAAGTGCAGGGTCCCTAGTGAGGGCTCCACCCTCGGGACTGTGTCCATGGACCTGAGTGAGAACAGGCACTCCTCTTTTTGCGCCCAAATGTTGCATTTTCCAAGACCACTCTGACCTGCCATGCCACCCTTCCTGTGCCCATATAAACCCAACAGCTCAGTGGGCACACACGCAAGTGGCTGAATGTCAAGACCAGCAGACCAGTGATGGTAGAACGACAAAGGAAGAGAAAGAAAAGAGGAGGGATGTTTGGACGCCAGGGGAGTTTGGCAGAGGGCGGTTGGGGAAGAGTCCAGCTGCTGGGTGTCCTGACTCCAGGGGAAGACCACCTTCCCACTCCATCCTCCCTTCTGGCTCTGCACCCATCTTGCTGAGAGCCCTCTCTACCACCAGTTAAACCTTGCACTCATCCTTTCAGCCTGCATATGACCGGATTCTTTCAGGACACTGGACAAGAGCTCGGGATGCAGAAGGCTGTCATACTGGCCCTCTGCCCTTGCGATAAGGCAGAGGGTCTATTGAGCTGACTAACACACAAGCCATCTGCAGACCACAAAGCTGGAAGAGGTTGGTAACACTGGGGTTGCAGGCACCCACCCCTAGACACTACTGCGGGGCTGAGAGCCCAAAGCACTCACCCCAGCCTCTGCACCTGCCCATCTGCATGCTCCCCCTGGGGGTCTGAGCTGCAGGGTGACCAAACAGGTGAGCCACATCCCTGTCACATGTCCTGCAAAGGGAATCAGGGAACTCTCCTGTTTCAGGAAGATTATACTCTCTTTCCCCCAAGTTGATACCATGTGACCTGCTCTGACCTTTGAAATGCAGCAGAAGTAATGTGTCACTTTCAAGAAGACAAAACAGAAGAAGGAAGAAGTGTCCTGAGGAAGAAAGGCTGGTTCAATCTCTTTGAGGTGGTAAGTACCAAATCAAGGGGCTGGTGATCACACCCACTGCTGCAGCTCCAACCGAAATAAAAGATGCCTTTGGTTGAATGTTTTGAGAGTCCTGTTGCTACCAGAGACTGACTGCACTAGACCTAAAACAACAGTGGAGGCCCTTGTCTTCTGCTGAGCCCCTAAGGAGGTCGTATTTTCAAACGTTCTCTTCAGATGCAGCCAAAGAGGATGATAATGGAGAAAGAATGACCTCCTGGGGTGGAGCCAAGGGTCACAGAAAACTATGGACTGCCGTCAACTCCTGGGAGCAGAGCTTCTTGACTTCTGATACTGCATTGTATCAACTTAATTGAGGAAGACAATAAAGCACGTCAATTTAAAGTTTACCATTCAATGAGTTTTGAAGCACCACCAACGTCGAGATAAAGAACATTTCTATCACCCCAAAGTGTTCCCTCTTGTATGTCAACTCCCTTGGCCCTGGGCCACCATTGCTTCCTGTCCATATAGAGTGACCTTTTCTAGAAATGGAATCATACAGTCTGTACACTCTCGTGTTTGGTGCATCTTTCTCAGCATAATGCTTTTGAGACTCATCCAAACTGTTGTATGTACTGGAAGTTCATATCATTTTGTGCTGTGTGCTACTCCATTTTATGAATGTATCACAATTTGTTCATTCACCTGTTAAAAGACGCTTGAATTGTTTTTAGTTTTTTGCTATTATGCATAAAGTTGCTATGCACATTTGTGTGCAAGTCTTTAGATGGACGTTTGTTTTTATTTTTCTGGGGTAAACCCCATGAGTAATATTGATTGGTTGTATAGTGAATGTATGTTTAACATTTTTCAAGCTCTTTTCCAAAGTGGTTGCATCATTTTATTAATTTTTTTCTTTTTTAAGACAAGGTCTCACTGTCACCCAGGCTGGAGTGCAGTGGCACAGTCGTAGCTCACTGCAGCCTTGAAATCCTGGGCTCAAGAAATCCTCATGCCTTGGCCTCCTGAGTAGCTGGGACTACAGGTGCATACCACTACACCCAGATAATTGTTTTATTTTTTGTAGACACAGAGTCTCACTATGTTGCCCAGGCTGGTATGGAACTCCTGGCCTCAAATGGTCCTTCCATCTTGGCCTCCCAAAGTGCTGGGATTACAGGTATGAGCCACTGCATCCACTGCTTCATTTTACTTTTCCACCAGAGAAAAATGAAAGTTTTCATCACTCTACATTCTCACCAACACTCGATATGGTGAGTCTTTTCAATTTTACCCATGCTAATGAGTATGTAACGGGATCTTATTGCAGTTTTAGTTTACATTTCCTTGATGACTAATGATATGAGCATCTTTTCATGTGTTTTTTGGCCATTTGCATATCTTTTTTGGTGAAGTATTTATTCAAATTTTTGCCACTTAAAAATTGGATTGTTTGCCTTATTAATGAATTGTAAGAGTTAAAACAATTATTCTGGATAAAGACCTGTATCAAGGAGAAAGATATATTTTCTTCCAATCTGTAGTTTGCCTTTTCATGTTCTTAGCAACTTTCAAAGAGTTGTTTTAAAATTTTGATGAAGTCAACTTTATGAATTTTAACATTTATTTTTTGTGCTGTTTGTGTTCTAAGAAATCTGCCTACCTCAGGATCACAAAGATTTTCTTCTAGAAGTTTTATACTTTTAGGTTTCATGTTTAGGTCTATGATACATTTCAAGTTAATTTTTACATGTGCTATAAGGTGTCAAGGTTCATTTTCTCCCATAAGTATATCCAATTGTTCAAGCACCTTTTATTGAAAAGTCTTTCTGTCTCCTCCATTAAGTCACCTTAGCACCTTTGTGAAAAGTAATTGCCCAAGTAACTTCACACTGAAGAAACCCAACAAACACTGCCTCAGCCAAGGCAGTCAAGGTTCACATCAACAGTTATGTTGATACTCTGTGCCCTTGATATGATGTGATAAAAATGTGACTTTACCTCTTTGGTCTTTTTTCCAGTCTAATCATAAGAAAAATATCAGACAAATTACAGGTGAAGGGCATTTTATAAAATGCCAGTACTCCTGAAAACTGCCAAGGTCATTCAGAATAAGAAAAGTCTGAGAAACTGTCACAGCCAAGAAGAACCTAAGGATACTTGAGAATTAAATGGAATGTGGTATTGTGGATATAGGATCCAGGAATAGAAGAAGGACATTAGGTAAAAATGAAGGAAATCTGAATAAATTATGGACCCTGGTTAACAGTAATGTATCAATATTGTTTCATTAATTATGCCAAATGTACCATTTCAGTGGAAGATGTTAATAATAGGGGAAACTGCATGCAAAATATATGGAATCTTTTTGAATTATCTTCAAAAATTTTCTGTAAATCTAAAACTTCATAAAATAACAAGTTTAACAAAATCAAACAAAAAGTCAATTAACCACATGTGCTTTGAAGCTCTGTTATTGATTGTGGTTACATTTAGGATTTGTACATCCTTTTATGAGTTAGCAATTAAATGGTGAAATGTCTCTCTTTATCCTGATAATTTCTTTTTGTTTTTTTTGAAACAAGATCTCACTTTGTCACATAGGCTGGAGTGCAGTGGCACGAACATGGCTCACTGCAACCTCAACCTCCCAGGCTCAAGTGATCCTCACACCTCAGCCTCCTAAGTAGCTGGGAACATAGGCACATGCTACCATACCCAACTAATTTTTCAATTTTTTTGTAGAGGTAGGGTTTCTGTGTGTTACTTAGGCTAGTCTCAAACTCCTGAGCTCAAGCAATCAGCCCACCTTGGCCTCCCAAAGTGCTGGGATTACAAGTGTGAGCCACCACACCCGGCCCCTGATCATATTCTTTGCTCTGATTGTACTTTGTCAGATGTTATTGTAACAACTCCATTTCTTTTGATTCATATGCATGGTATATGTTTTCACCATCCTTCTACTTATAGTTGGGTCTTGTTTTTTTCATCCAGCATGACCAGCTTACTTTCAAAAAAATCTCTCTATATGGGTTATTTAGACCATTTATAGTTCATGTAACTATTGATATAGTTGGATTTAAAACTCCCATCTTGCTATTTGTTTTCTATTTATTCTACGTTTTCTTTGTTCTTTTTCCCTCTATTCCTGATTTCTTTTGGAGTGATGTAGAATTTTGTATGATGCCATTTTATCTTCTCTACTGGCTTATTAGCACTACCTTTTTGTTGTATTTTTAGTGGCTTTTTTAAGGCTTACAATATGTACTTTTAACAGAATCTACCTTTAAATAGAATTCTATTTCTTTACTTACGATATGTGAACCTTATTTCCATTTCCCTTCTTCTATTATTTGTGTTACTGTGGTTGTACATTTTTTTTCTATATATGTTATAGACCCTGCATTACATTGTTACTATTTTTGTTTAAACAGGCAATTATCTTCTAAAATATTAAAAAGTGGCTAGGTGCACTGGCTCACACCTGTAATCCCAGGACTTTGGGAGGCCGAGATTGGAGAATTGCTTGAGCCTAGGAGTCCAAGACCAGCCTAGGCAACAAAAAGAAGAAAAGACTGCCTCACTACTATCCCAGGGATTGTCTTCCCGGCTGCCAACACTCATTCTGCAATTTTTTTTTTGAAACAGGGTCTTCATCTGTCACCCGGCCTGGAGTGCAGTGGCATGATCATAGCTCACTACAGCCTCAACTTCATGGGTTCAAGCAATCCTTCTGCCTCAGCCTCCCGAGTAGCTGGGACTGTAGGTATGCACCACCATGCCCAGCTATTTATTTATTTATTTATTTATTTATTTATTGAGACAGGATCTTGTTCTGTTGCCCTGGCTAGAGCGCAGTGGTGTGCACAATCTTGGCTCACTGCAACCTGTGCCTACCAGGCTCAGATGATCCTCCACCTTGGCCTCCCAAGTAGCTGGGACTACGGGCGCATGCCACTGTACCCAGCTAATCTTTGTATTTTTTGTAGAGACAGGGTTTTGCCATGTTGCCCAGGGTAGTCTCGAACTCCTGAACTCAAGCTATCTGCCTGCCTTGGCCTCCCACAGTGCGGGGATCCCATTGTGCCTGGCCTAATTTTTTTTTTTTTTTGTGATGGAGTTTCTCTCTTGTTGCCAAGGCTGGAGTGCAGTGGCACTATCTCAGTTCACTGCAACCTCTGCCTCCTGGGTTCAAGCATTTCTCCTGCCTCAGCCTCCTGAGTAGCTGGGATTACAGATGCCTGCCACCACACCCAGCTAATTTTTTGTATTTTTGGTAGAGATGGGGTTTTGCCATGTTAGGCAGAGGCTGGTCTTGAACTTCTGACCTCAGGTGATCTGCCCGCCTTGGCCTCCCAAAGTGCTGGGATTACAGGCGTGAGCCACTGCGCCTGACCTAATTTTTTATTTTTTGTAGAGACAGGGTCTTATTATGTTGCCCAGGCTGGCCCTGAACTTCTAGGCTCAAGTGATCCTCCCATCTTGGCATCCCAAAATGCTGGGATTACAGGCATGAGCCACTGCACCTGGCCTACATTTTTTTTTTTTTTTTTTTTTGAGACAGAGCTCACTCTGTCACCCAGGCTGGAGTGCAGTGGCTCGATCTTGGCTCACTGCAGCCTCTGCCTCCCTGGTTCAAGCAATTCTCCTGCCTCAGTCTCCCAAGTAGCTGGGACTACAGGTGCGCGCCACCATGCCTGGCTAATTTTTGTATTTTTAGTAGAGACAGGGCTTCGCCATGTTGGCCAGGCTGGTCCTGAACTCCTGACCTCAGGTGATCCATCCTCCTTGGCCTCCTGAAGTGCTGGGATTACAGGCGTGAGCCACTGTGCCTGGCCTGGCCTACAATTTTTGATGCTGGTACTTTCTTGATCTCACAAAAAGCTTTCAGAAACAGACAGGACTCCTTGTTCCTTCCTCAAATGGTCCTTATGTGGTTTGTTAACTGAAATTTCAAGTGTTCACATATGTTCGGGATATGTAGCTTGACTGGCACTGGGCCACCCTCGATTGTAAGGTGCCTTCTGAGCTGTTGAAAAGTAGTTAAGTGTGTGTCTCCAAATCAGTTGCTAAAATGTGGGCTATAAGTATTGTCCTGCAATTCCTTTTCTCACCTACTGATATATGCTCAAGATCTTTTCACGTTAGTCCATTTAGAGCTGCTACCTTGTTTTAAAACACTGTTTGAAACTTGCAGTATTCCCGGTATGGTTCTACCACAACTCGTCTAACCACTGTTCTATTGGTAGGTCTCTAACTTGTTTCTAAATAGTATCGAATGGTACAATATATGTATCTCACATGCCTCTGAGTGTATTTCTCTAGGACGGATATTGAGAAGGGGAGTTCTTGGATTGAAGGGTACGCCCATTTAAAATTTTTAATTGTCTCCCAGAAGCCCTTATCATTTTGCAGTCCCACCAAATGTGTATTCAAGTGTTTATATATTCCATTGCCCTTGCTCACATTGGATATTATATATTTAGGAATCTGTGTCAATCACATTGGGTTAAGAGCGATGCTATAATGTCATTTTACTTTGCATTTTCCTTACTAGTATTAAGGTAAGATGATTTTAACATGCAGAGCAGATGAAAATAACTCCTCCCCACCAACTTATTGGCTTACTGTTCTACAGGTCAGGAGTGCAGCCTTTTTTTGTTTTGTTTTGTTTTGTTTTATTTTAATAGAGATGAGGCCTTGCCATGTTGCCCAGGCTGGAGTGCAGTGGCTACTCACAGGTGAAGTCCCACTACCGATCAGCATGAGAATTTTAACTTGCTCTGTTTCCAACTTGGGCCAATTCACCCTCCTTGAGCAACCCGGTGGTCCCCACTCCCAGGAGGTCACCTTATTGATGCCAAAGTTAGTCCAGATACCTGATGGGCATAGTGTACTACAGCCTCAAGTAGTTGTGATTACAAGGCTGAACTTCCACATCCAGCAGGAGGCCAGCACATTGTAGCTGAGTCATCCATTCAGCATCTCATAAGGCTGAAACCAAGGTGCTGGCCAGGTGCGTCCTCATCTGGAGGCTTGATGCGCTTCCAAGCTTCCTCAGGCGGTTGGCAGAATTCACTTCCTTACAGTTGGAGGACTGAGATCCCTTTGTCTTGCTGGCTGTTGGTGGGGAACTGTTCTCAAATCCTAGAGGCCACTCTCAGGGCTTGCCACGTGACTTCCTCCAGCTCAGCCATGGGACCCACCCACCGTCAAGTCCCTCTCATGCTTTGAAGCTCTCAGACTTCCCCTTCTGTGACCCACGGAAGAAAACAGTCTGCTTTCAAAAGGCTCACATGATGAGGTCAGGGCCACCCAGGTCATCTCCCTATTTTAAGGTCAACTTTGCCATTTGACATAACTGAATCACAGGAGTAAAATCCATGATATTCACAGTCTCAGGGATCTTTCAGGTCAGGGCACAGGCACTCAGGGGACAGGAAGCTTTGGAAATCGTCTTAGAATACTGCCCACCATACCACCAAAGAGGGCGCAAAAGAGAGACCTTTCCCATCAGACAGGAGGTTGTATGTGGGCACTGCTTGTGCTAGGAAGAGGGGTGTGTGTGTGTGTGCATGTATGTATGCATGTGTGCATGCATGTGTGCATGCATTTGTGTGTGCACACGTGCGCGCGCATGTGTGTGTGTGTATGTGTGTAAAGGACCTTCAAAGAAGCCCAGGTAGAGTTTCCATGAGGAGCTCAAAGTCTGATAGATGATTAGCAGTTGAAGGAAGCTTGGGGCACATGACTCATGACTCTGGGAATTGTTCTCTTTTTCAATGAAACCCTCCCAGCAGCCCCAGCGATGTCGTCTATGCGTGGTCTCCAGATGCTCTCCATTACTTCTGCGTAGGAGAAGGGAGAAGGGTGAGAGACATACCTTTACTTCAGATTAAAGCAGCACGTGGTTGGTGTCTGCACTGAAGGTCAACTTTCTGAGGAGGAAGGTGGAGGATCAGGGAAGGCTTCCTGGAGGAGATGGCTTTTAAACCTGGCCTTGAAGATTGGGGAGAATTCCAACAGGATGAGCTGGATGTGGAAAGGGGCTTCCAGGAAAGACACAGCCAAGTGTGGAAACCCGAGGAGCATTTCAGGAAGGGCAAGCAGCCAGTGTGTAGAGCTGAGAATGGAGGATCAGCAGCAGGAAAGAGTTGGGGCTGGGCCAGGATGAGGGGTAAGGACCAGGCAGAGAAGCATGGGTTTCAGTAAAAATGCAAGGTCAGCTTGACTTATCTTGACATTAGAATATTCTTGCCACTTTCCAGGAAGAAGAGACTATATTCCAAGTTAATAGTCCATTTTAACACCTAACACGAAAGAGAGAGAGAGAGAGAGAAACACGAGCACTTAAGCCTGGAGTAAATACAGTCGTTACAGTGACCACAAAAGCATCACTGATGGATCAATAAGAAGTGAAAGGAGTCATGGGGGAAACCAGTACATCTCTGCAGTGTGTAAAGCAACCCAATCTCATAAACGCCGCTGACCTTTCCTCTGACAAAGCAAGCCCTGAGAGCTTTCCTTTCAATGGACAGTGAGACCACAGGCACATTGCCCTTCACTGCTGTTACGGGTTGAATTGTGTCCTCCTAAAAGAGATGTTATTCTAACCCTCAGTACCTGTGAATGTGACATTATTTGGGAACAGGGTGTTTGGAGAAGTAATCGAGTTAAGATGAGGTCATTAGGGTGGGGCTCAGTTCACTATGACTGGTGTCCTTAGAAAAAGAAAAGACACAGACTGACACCAGGGAGAGCACCATGGGAAGATGGAGGCAGGGACTGGAGTGATGCACCTGCAAGTTAAGGAATGTCCAGGATTCCAGCCACCTCCAGAAGCATGGAGAGAGGCCAGGAAGGACCTTCCCTCCCAGTGCCAGAGGGCACGTGGCCCTGCTGACACCGTGATTTTGGACTTCTGGTCTCCAGAACTTTGAGAAGATAAATTTCCATGGTTTACGGCACCTGGTTTGTGTTACTTTGTTATGGCAACCCTAGAAAATGGGTATAGCATTCATTCATTTGTTCATTCATTCATTCATCCATTCATTTTTTTCTCTGTCACCCAGGCTGGAGTGCAGTGGCACGACCTCAGCTCACTGCAACCTCCACCTCCTGGGTTCAAGCAATTCTTGTGCCTCAGCCTCCCAAGTAGCTGGGATTACAGGTGCCTGCCACCACGCCTGGCTAATTTTTTGTATTTTCAGTAGAGATGGGTTTCACTATGTTGGCCAGGCTGGTTTCAAACTCCTGGTCTCAAGTGATCCACCCGCCTTGGCCTCCCAAAGCGCTAGGATTACAGGCATGAGCCATCGAGCCTGGGGTCATTCATCCTTCAAATGTGTAGCGTGTGCCCACTGTGAACCAGGCTTTTTGCTGGGGGCTGAAGGTGGACTCTCTGCTGAGCAAAATGGTGGCTGACTTCACGCCCTGGCAGGCTGCTTTCTTTAAGGAGAAATTATTATAGCCTTGGGCCAGGCCAGGCCATGTTGCAATGTCCTTAAGGGACCCCGCTGGAAATGCAGTCTTGGCCTGGAGAGGCCAAAGCTGAGAGGCACATGCGGTGGGATCAGAGCAAGTCGGAGGAACACCCAGGGCAGAGCTGGGGCAGGAGGACTTAGCTGTCACCTCTGGTGAGCTGGAAGTACCTGTCCTTGGTCCCCTGAAAACGGACCAAAGGACTACTCAGGAGGAAGAATAAAGGTACAAAATATTCCGCCGCAGGTGACCACACTACCACAATAATACATCTTCCTACAGGTTTACAGGAATCAGTAACCGAACGTTCAGGTGTCAGATTAAGAGACTCTGGCCTCCATCCCTCCCGAGGTCAAATCTTAGCTCTGTTATTGCGTGTTGGAGCTTCACAACGTTTTTAACTTTGAAAGTCTCTGTATCTTTATTTGTAAAACACTGACGGAAACACCTCACATCTTAGGTTTGGCGTGAGCATAAAGTGAGAAGAGTGTACGATATGACTGGAGCCTGGGAAGGTATTCCTGAGGCCTCGCTAGCGGAAGTGAAAGGGAGGCATAATGGAAAAACGTTAAGTCCGCGGCCTTTGAAGTGGACAAGCCGGTCATAAACTTGGCCCAGAGGGACTGTTCAGCGTCCTCTGGGAATGGTGGCCTCCTCTAAGGCTCACCACCGCGCCAGGTGTGGTCCTGGCTCTGCGGGTGGAGGGAGCTCCAGATTTCAGGTGTGGAGCGAGCCCTTTGCGAGGTGACAGCGCGAGGTCCCCCCAATGCCCTGGGGTGGCGGATTTTCCCAGCGAGAAGGGGCTGGCAGGAGCGGCGTAGATTGCGAAGGCCCACAGGTAACGGGGCCACGCACCCCGGGGCGAGACTGGAGTTAAAGGTGGGCGGCAGTCCCTGGTATTCAGGGCCTCCTGAGACCTGGACGATGGACCCTGGGAAAGAGCCGGGGTGCCCCCGTCCTGGCCGGGGTTTGCCAGTTGTGGGGCGGAGGGAGCCGGGGCGGGCAGCGCTGACGGTAGCCTGTACCTGGGCCAGGGTCTGCGAGGCGGGCGGGGGACTGGCGGCCGGGCAGGAGGGAGGAGAAGGAAGAGGGCAGTAGGGTCGGAGGGCCCAGCTGCCTGCCCCGCGCTGGGGACGCCGCGCACCCGGGTTCCCGCGGCCACCACTGGGTGTCGCCCTTGCCCCGCGAAGAGGGGCGGGCGCGCATTTCCCGAGGCGCCTCCGTCCTCCCAGCGCTTTCGGGTTAGACAGACAATGTCCCGGGACCCAGGTGGGCGTAGTGGTCCCAGCCCGGAGTCGCCCACCGCGGTCCCCGAGGGGCCGGCCCTGTGCAGAGCCCGAGGCCAGGTGGGCCCGGGCCGCTGCCTTCAGAGAGCCCGCCAGGCCCAGCCTCGCGCGGACGCTCCCAGCACCTGGATTCTGCGGAGTCCGGATCGTCGCTGCCACGCTGCTGGGCCCTCCGGGAGACGTCCTGCGACCGCTGTCGATTTAGGGCCTCAAGAGCCTCGGTCTTGCAGAGGGACCACGCCAGGGCCTCACCCGCCCAGAATCCGCAGGCGGCGGAGTCCGCCTCCCCAGGACAGAGGCCCCGCCCGACCCTGCGGGCCTCAAGCCTCCTGGACCCCGTCCCCTCCAGGGGCCTAGGGGACAGCGGCCCCCAGTGCTCAGGGAGCAGCTCCCAGAGCATCGCTGGGAAGGTTGTTCCTCGGTCCTCACCCCGCACCCGGACTCAGCTCCCTGACAGACCCTGTTACTGAAAGGCTGGGGGAGCCCCCAGCATCAGGAGCCAAAGGGGAAATTCTAGAGCCATGCCCAGGAGGGACAAAAATAATTAAAAGCAGCAACAGCTCACACTTAGCACTAACCTTGCCGGGCACTGTTCTAAGTACTTTACATGTCATTACTCATTTCATTCTCAGAGTCTTTGGGGGATACTATCACTGTTTTACAACTGAGGAAAGTGAGGCACACAGATCTGAAGTCTCTCTGGGTCTCAGTTTCCTGAAAATCAACAGTTTTGAAAGGGAAGTGCCCTAGAAGTCTGCCTGTGAATGGGCTCAGAGGACCTGTGACTCGGGAGGGAGGCTTTCAACCCCTCAACACGTCAGGGATACATCGTTACGGAAATGGGAAGAAATTTCATAGTGAGAGTCAAAGTGCAGGGGGCTGAGGAGGATGTATTTCTGGACATGATGGGGACAAGAACATTAGAAAAATGGCATTTAATGGGTTGGAGTGCAGCGGTGCAATCACAGCTCACTGCAGCCTCAACCTCCCGGCCTCGCGCAAGCCTCCCGCCTCGGCCTGCTGGTGGTTGGTCTTGATGGTGGGGAAGGAAAGCTACATGCGATTGAGGGGAGGATGAAAAGAACACCCATCACGGGACTATTCACAAACGGGAGACAGACGCAACCCCGACGCGTGGGTCTTCAGTCGCTCTGCCCCAGCATCATTCCAGAGTCTAGCCCCGCCCTCCCGGCGCCATCTTGTCCCAAGGCCCTGCTGCCTGGCCTTTGGGAACACTGTAAGGTGCCACTGCCGTGGTCCTCTGCCTGACCTGTTCCCCAGCGTGAACGTCCCCCGCCATATGCCCAGTTTGGAATTACATGAGGGGGAATGTGGGGAGGAACTTAGAGAAACTGTTTTAAATAACAGAAGCTAACACTCTTGAGGACAGTCCAAAGAGGCTTTCTTTGATGATTAAGCCTGGGAGAGTTAAGACTGAAGGAAGGACTGGAAGAAGGAAAACGACGATTTGGATGAGACTACAGGTGAATTTACCGCAGATGGAAGCGCTGGAGAGGGACGCCGAGCAGCTCTGCAGCGCCCATCAGCAGGAACACCAGGCAAGCTGGGCCTCCGTCCATCGGTGCTTCGGGCTCCCCATCTGTGCAACCGGACGACCATCACCCCTCACAGAGTTGTTATGAGGCTCCAAGGAATCACTGTGTATGAATCACTCAGCACAGTGCCTGACTTGTAGTAAGTGCTCTATTTTAGTATTATTTTTCCTTTGAAATAAAAACTTGCAGAAAATTAGGGAAGCGAACAGGGAGAGCCCATGGGAACATTCAGCCTGACTGCTTCCCTTTAAGGTGAGGAGACAGCGCAGAGAGCTACTCTCCCAACCCACACCTGAGAAGACGCTCCCGCCAGGGCCTCCTGTCCCCAGCTGCCCACTCCTTTCTTTGCTGGTGAGGCAGAGTCAGGACGGTTCCACAGCACTGCTGGGGGCTGAGTCTGACCACAGCGCAGCGCCTGGGTAGTCTGCACAGGCTGTCTGCACGTCAGTCAGGGTGCTAGGGATAGACAATCCAACTCAAAATAGTTTAAGCCAACTTCCCCGCCCAAAAAATGTACTTGTTCTGGGCCGGGCGCGGTGGCTCAAGCCTGTAATCCCAGCACTTTGGGAGGCCGAGACGGGTGGATCACAAGGTCAGGAGATCGAGACCATCCTGGCTAACACGGTGAAACCCCGTCTCTACTAAAAAATACAAAAAACTAGCCGGGCGAGCTGGCGGGCGCCTGTGGTCCCAGTTACTCGGGAGGCTGAGGCAGGAGAATGGCGTGAACCCGGGAGGCGGACCTTGCAGTGAGCTGAGATCAGGCCACTGCACTCCAGCCTGGGCGACAGAGCGAGACTCCGTCTCAAAAAAAAAAAAAAAAAATGTACTTGTTCCTTAACTAAGACGTCTGGGACTGGCAGAACCTGAAATGACTCCATCAGGACACTGTCTCTTTTGTGTTTCCTTTCTCCCCTTCATTTCTTTCCTTCCTTTCCCTCCATCTCTCCCTCCCTCCCTCCCTTTCCTTCTCTTTTCTTTCTTGACACGGTCTCATTGTCACCCAGGCTGGAGTGCAGTGGCACAGTCATGGCTCACTGCAGCCCTGAAGTCCTGGGCTCAAGTGATCCTCCCGAAACGGGAAAGGTTCCCCTGTGCCCCTGGCAGGGTGTGCGACATGGGGAGTGGCTCGCTTCTTCAGTGTCTCGCTGTTCAAACCTTTAGGGGGGCATACAGACGGGCAGGCTGTGGGGCTCCAACCCCACTGCAGTGTCTAGGGGTGAATGTTTACAGCTCCTGAAGTCCCAGTGGGTGTGCGTTACAGGGTCTTTTAGTTTGCCCTCTATAGGCGGTTTGTGTTAACCAGCTCAATTAGACTCTCTACCTTGTCCCAAGGACAGAAGGCTTTCTGTATCCCGGGTTCTCACCTCGGTGTACTGGAAGATTCAGATCACACATGAGCTTGGAGAATGACTGCAAAGTTTTACTGAGTGGAAGTAGCTCTCAGCCATTGGGGGAGCCAGAAGGGAGATGATTTTCACCTGGAGTCTGGCTGCTCAGCGGCCCCATCTCCTCTCCAACTGCCTCGGCCAAACTCCACATCCTTCCACTGGTTAATGGCCGGTCTGCCAGGCGGTGGGCTCTCAACCACCAGCTGCTTGTCTTCTTCCTTCAATGTGTTCCCCATGACTTACAGCCGCTTCTGTGTCTGCCCTCTAGGGGGTCACAGGTTTTTATAGGCCCAGGATGGGGGCGTGGCAGGCCAGGGTGGTCTTGGGGAATGCAACATTTGGGCAGAAAATGCCTGTCCTCACCTAGGTCCCTGGGGGTGGAGCCCTAGCCAGGGACCACACCCTCCTCTACCCAGCACTTCCTTTCCCCTTTTCTGTATCATTTAAAGAGACCACACTCTTCCCTTCCCAGCATTTCAGTGTCACTCCCACCTCAGCCTCTTGAGTAGCTGGGACCACAGGCATGCACACCACACTCGGCTAAATTTATTTATTTTTTTGTAGAGATGGGGTCTCACCATGTTGTCCAGGCTGGTCTTGAACTCATAGGCTCAAGGGATCCTCCCACCTCAGCCTCCCAAAGTGCTGAGCTCCTCTAGGTTTCTTTGGGTTCATTCTCAGCATTCTTTGGGTTCATTCTCTTCATGTGGGGTAAGGTGGCCACCAGCAACTACAGGCTTACATGGTCCTCGTGTTTTAAAATGCAGGTTTTCTGGCTGGGCATGGTGGCTCACGCCTGTAATCGCAGCACTTTGGGAAGCCAAGGCTGGTGGATCACAAGGTCAAGAGATGGAAACCATCCTGGCCAACATGGTGAAACCCTGTCTCTACTAAAAATACGAAAATTAGCTGGGCGTATTGGCGCATACCTGTAGCCCGTAGTGGCAACTACTTGGGAGGCTGAGGCAGGAGAATCACTTGAACCCGAGAGGCAGGGTTTGCAGGGTTCAGTGGAGCTCCACAGAGCTTGGAGTGTGGAGATGGCGCCACTGCACTTCCGCCTGGAGACAGAAGGAGGCTCCATCTCAAAAATAAATAAATAAATAAATAAATAAATAAAATAAAATGCCGGTTTTATCATTAGTATTTAGGTATGGTGAGGCCGACGGATCAGGAGACAGTTGCCGTTGAAGAGACTGTTACCCACAGTTCCCAAGAGGAGGGGGCACACTGCATCACACAGGGCCACCCAGGGAAGCAGGAGTTGGTCAGGAGGCAGAGGATATGAGGGGAAAATGTGGGCAAGAGCCATCATTGTGTTTTCATGGGAAGGAAGGGTCAAGGTAGGTAAGCAGGTTTAGCAGGTGTAGGATTGGCCAGCTTGAATAATTTCAGCAGGGTCTGGGATGTAGAGGCTGCCCTAATTGTCTGATGTCTGTGAAATGGAAAAGTTCCCTGACCCCTCTTGAGGATGTGTGACAGGGGTGTGGTTCGTGTGTTTGGCCACCGTACACTGAAACCCCTATGGGAGGGGGAGCATGCAGACAGGCAGGCTCAGGAACATGTGTTACAGTGTGCTCTTTTAGCTTTGCCCTCCATAGATGGCTTAAGTGTTAACCAGTTCAGTGGACCCTCTGCCTTTCTACAAGGGCGGAGGGCCAGTGTAACAGGTGTCTATATCCCAAGCTCTTGTCCAGCGTCCTGGAAGAATCAGGTCACACATGAACTTGAAGGGTGGTGAATGCAGGGGTTTTATTGGGTGGTAGAGGTGGCTCTAAGCAGAATGGATGGGGAGCTAGAAAGGGGATGGAGTCAGAAAATGATCTTCTGGATTTTGGTCATCCAGTGGCTAAACTCCTCTCTAACTGCTCCCAGCCAAACTCCTCTTGGTGTTCAGACGCTCCTTCTCTCCTCTCTGTCACACCATTCTGCCATTCTTCTGTTTGTCTTCTCATCTCCTTTTGGAGCCTGGGGTCTGGGGTTTATATGGGTACAGGATAGTGAGGTATGGTGGGCCAAAAGACAACTTTTGGGGCATGAAAACAGGAATATCTGTTTCCATTTAGGGCCACGGTTATCCAGGCTTAATGATGGGGCCTTCACTGGGGAACTGCCCTCTTCTACCCAATATTTCCCTGTCTCCTGTTTGTACCATCAGGGCCTGGATGAGCAGGGCAGGTCGACAGTGTACTGAGTGTGAAAGCCCAATAAAGGGGGCTGCTGGGGAGTACGGCGTCTGGACTGGTTCATGTGCATGTGAAAGGCACACCAGCAGGAGAATCTTTTGCTATTTCTAGGAATTAGCTATCCCTGGGAGGGCAGTCTCTTCAAGGTCAAAGTATCAAAAATATACAAAACAAAAAGTCATACTTAACACACTTCACAATTAGCCACCTCAGTAAAGAACTTGCCTCTCTTGGCTGGTGGCTCACGCTTATAATCTCAGTGAGAGGTGACAGCGTGCTGGCAGCCCTCGCTCTCTCTCGGAGCCTGCTCGGCCTCAGTGCCCACTCTGGCGGCACTTGAGGAGCACTTCAGCCCGCCCGCTGCACTGTGGGAGCCCCTCTCTGAGCTGACTGAGGCCGGAGCCGGCTCCCTCTGCTTGTGGGGAGGTGTGGAGGGAGCGACAAGGGTGGGAACCGGGGCTGCACAGGGCACTCCTGGGCCAGTGCGAGTTCCGGGTGGGCGTGGGCTGGGTGGGCCCCCACACTGGGAGCCCAGCCAGCACTGCCGCCCGGGCAGTGAGGGACTTAGAACCCGGGCCAGAGGCTGCGGAGGGTGTGCCGGGTCCCCCAGCACTGCAGGCCCGCCTGCGCTGTGCTTGAATTCTTGCGGGGCCTCAGCTGCCTCCCCGTGGGGCAGGGCTGGGGACCTGCAGCCTACCATGCCCGGGCCTCCCCACCTCACCGCCATGGGCTCCTGCGCCGCCAGAGCCTCCCCGAGGAGCGCTGCCCCCTGCTCCGCAGAGCCTGGTCCCATCGACTGCCCAAGGGCTGAGGAGTGTGTGTGTGGGGGGGGGCGGGTGGGGGGGGTGGGCTGAGGAGTGCAGTGGCACGGCATGGGAGTGGCTGGCAGCTCTGCCTGCGGCCCAAGTGTGGGATCCACTAGGTCAAGCCAGCTGGGTTCCTGAGTCTTGGAGAACATTTATGTCTAGCTGAGGGATTGTAAATGCACCAATCAGCACTCTGTGTCTAGCTCAAGGTTTGTAAACACACCTATCAGCACCCTGTGTCTAGCTCAAGGTTTGTAAATGCACCAATCAGTGCTCTGTATCTAGCTAATCTAGTGGGGACTTGGAGAACTCTTCTGTCTAGCACTCTGTGTCTAGCTAAAGGATTGTAAACGCACCAATCAGCACACTGTGTCTAGCTCAGGGATTGTAAACGCACCAATCAGCACTCTGTCAAAACGGACCAATCAGCTCTCTGTAAAATGGACCAATCAGCAGGATGTGGGTGGGGTCAGATAAGGGAATAAAAGCAGCCTGCCAGAGTCAGCAGTGGCAACTCCGTTTGGTTCCTTTCCACTGTGGCAGCTTTGTTCATTTGTTCTTTACAATAACTTGCTGTTGTTTGGGTCCATGCTGCATTTTTGAACTGTAACACTCACTGTGAAGGTCTGCAGCTTCACTCCTGAAGCCAGCAAGACCACAACCCACCAGAAGGAAGAAACTGTGTTCACATCCGAACATCCGAAGGAACAAACTCCGGACATAGCATTTTTAAGAACTATAACACTCAACGTGAGGGTCTGTGGTTTCACTCTTGAAGTCAGCGAGACCAAGAACACACCAATTCCTGACACACCAGCACTTTGGGAGGCTGAGGCAGGAGGATTGCTTGAGGCCAGGAGTTCAAGATCAGCGTGGGCAACATAGCAAGGAGATATCCCGGCTCTACAAAATTTTTTTTAAAAATTAGCCTGAGGTCTGCAATAGGCTACTTGGGCAAGCCCTGCATAAAAATCAGAGGAGAGTTCAGTACAGAGCTAAGAGTGACACCGAATGAGGACTGTGGAAGCCAGATTTGAAGACCCAATAAAAATACTCAACTTTTTAACAAAGATAGTGAAGTGGTCTTCATTGATTTTGATTTTCACTGCCAAGCTAATCATGTGAAGGACAGAAACTTTTGCCATGAGCCCTGCACATCAGGGAAAATGACCTTCACTGCTGTTAACAGTAATGTGTCCCTTTCATTTTCTGGGTCAAGCCTTCTCAGCAGTGGATCTCGATGTGGGTAAAGTAAGGTAAAGGGGATGATATTCCACAAACTATGCACACAGAAGATCCATGGAGCCCATCAGACCCCAAGTGTCTTGAAGTGTTTGTAGAAACCCACTAAAATGCCCACTTCTCTGGGTGTGGGCCTTTATTTCTGCTGTCTCACATCCTGAGCTGGGGTACGCAGAAATGGGGGTTCTCCCTTTATTTTCATTTTCTCCCCAATGGCAGTTTTTCTCCCATTGTTTTACCTTCCTTCTTCCCAAACAATTCCTCTTTGTCTTTTGCACCAGTTGCTGGAGGCCCTTGTCATTTCAAAAAGAATAGTCTCTTTCCTTACTCTGGCAAACCTGTGAGTGATTCCACAAAGATATGGTATTACTTAGCTATCTGAATTATGGTAGAAAAGGTCCTAGTAGGTTCCTATACAAAACATGTGGAAGATAACCTTGTCGCCTTATGAAACTTGAAAATAGGGATTCTGGGGTGAGGATACAAAGATATTGTCTTGCATATCCATAAGCAGGTCTTATGGCATTATTCCAAACTCTAGCTGTTTCAGTAGTTCTATGAGGATTGCAAGTCATAGGTGTGTGTGGCATATCAGTCCATCTCCCTCATCTCCATTTTCAGTTTCTTCCCCACAAAATTTTGAATCGAAGCTTTTATATGACATTTGCCAATTGCAGAACTTCTTTAGCTAAGATTAATTTGATGCTATGATAAAATTGAGAGATGTCAAAAAGCCTCTTAGAATATTTAAATCTTTAAAGACATTTCAGGATATCTCATTTTTTAGGTGAGGGTGACAGATGTATTTCTTTTTTAACAAATAAAAGGCATTTAAGTAAAATTAAAATGAAAAAGTAGGCCTTTTGACATTCTGTACCTGATGGTTCTGTCCCTCTGTAGGTTACAAATCTCATTTTTATTACCAAGAACTGTATGAAAGAAGTAAATGTGCCCTGATTCTGTATGATTAATTCCATCTGTGTTTGTCATTTCTGACTGGAAAACTTCTTACTTCCATACCTTGTTTGATATGGAGGACAAATAATTGGATTGCCTGATAAGTCTGCCAATAGACTATCCAGAAACAGCAGGTGTAATAGTCCCCACTATACAAATCTTATGGTTTGTATAAACACTAACATTTTCCCCTTCTGTAGTGGTATGAAAAAACAAATATTGTTAGCATAGTAGATAAATTGTTATGAAATATCAGAAAGAAAAAAAAATTGTATCTTTTAACTGAGAACAACCAATACCCAGATAAATGACTATCAGGATTTCATTTGCATGTTAGTCCACAGAATTGCCCAGAACCCTAAGTTTATTCATAAGAGAAAATATTGATAATTATTGGTCATTTCTTATAAGTGTAGTTGTTGATGTGTGCGTCCAATTATTGCTTTTTTAATTTAACGAAAATTGTGTAAAATTACATTTTTTTCCCCCACGGGAGAAAAAACATCAAACAAACAAAAAGAGAAACATCTAAATCATCCTTTCTCTTATTTTTTGTTTTTTAACCACTTTTAGGTTTTCCCCTTGCAGAAACCACAGAAATATTCCCTTAGAATAAAATAGTATAATTGTGAAAATTAGCCCGACGTGGTGGTGCATCCCTGTAGTCCTAGCTGTTTGGAAGACTGAGGCAGGAGGATTGCTGAGCCCAGGAGTTTGAGGCTGCAATGAGTTACGATCATTTCGCCGCACTCCAGCCTGGGTGAAAGAGTGAGATCCTGTCCCCCCCCCAAAAAAAAAGGTCCAGGGGAGGCTCTGATTGGCTCATGTGTGTCATATGCTCAATACCAAATGCTGGCAAGGATGTGGAAAGGCTGGATCTCTCATCCGTTATTGGTAGGAATATAGAATGGTACTGACACTCAGGAAAACAGTTTGGCAGTTTCTTAAAAAACTAAGCAGACACTTCTTGTATGACTCAACAATGCCATTCCTGGGTATTTATCTCAGAGAAATGGAAGCTTACATCCACACAAAAACCTAAACACAAACGTTCATAATAGTTTCATTTGTAATAGTCCCCAAAAAGCCAATCTCAAAATGTCACCTATTGTATGATTCCATTTATATAACATTCTTGAAATGAGAAAATTAGAGAGGGCAGAAGAGATTACGAATTGCTAGGGGTTAGGGATGGTAGGGGTGGGCAGGGTAGCGTGAGCTGGAATAGTTCTTTATCTTCATGGGTGGTGGGTACAGGAAGCTGCACACTGAGGAAATGGCACAGCATTATACACACATTGTATCAATATCAATTTCCTAGTATGCTGTTTTACCATACTTATGTAAGACATAACCATTGGGCATAGAGGGGGGTGAAGGTTACATGGAACCTCTCTATACCATTTTTGTAACTTGCAATCTATATTTATTTCAAACTAAAAAGTAAACAAATACTGGAGAACACTTAGCCCTCGGGGGAAATTACCATTCTGTGGGGGCTCAGGCAGTGCTAGGTGAATGACCAAATCCCAGTTGCCCTGGGGGAAGGGTGGGACAGCTGGCTCTATTTCTGCCTGTGCACTGAGAGAAGAGGGTCTTTTCTGTTCTCCCATTAATTCCAGTTGCAACCATAACTGTGCTGAGTGATAACCTTCAGACTCATCCACCTAGGTCTCCCTGCTCACTCTGAGCTCAGGTTGGAAAGAGAGGCCCATACTCCCACCTCCAGGTGCATGTGTAATCCCTTGCATAGGGGAGGAGTCTTAAAGGCACTATTGGCCTTTGAAATGAGAAAGTTCACCCGGCGTAGTGGCTCATGCCTATGGTCCTAGCTACTCAGGAGGCTGAGGCAGAAGGATTGCTTAAGGCCAGGAATTCGAGGGTGCAGTGAGCTATGATTGTGCCACTGCATTCCAGCCTAGGAAACAGAGGGAGACCTGATGCAAAAAAAAAAAAAAAAAAAAAGTCGATGGAATTTTATTCAGACAGCCAAAATGAATCCAGTATAACGTAGGAAATACTTAGGATGGTCAGTGAAACAATTAGGAGACAGTTTTATGTGCTCCATGTCTGTACCTATATATAAAATACGAGTATCTGGATAAAAACAGGAAGAGAATATGTCAAAATGAACACACTGTATCATGCTTTTATGGCAGTAGGATTAAGGGTAGATTTTCCTCTTTTGCTTTTCAAACTATTCATGAAGTTGCTTGTGGTACTTTTTATTTTAGTTTTTAAATGTATAACTTGAGACATTCTTTCTAACTGCCCCCCTTTTCCTGGTTCCCAACAACCACTTTAGTTTCTTGTATATCCTTCTGAGATGTGACAATGTGCTAGCAGCCCTCACTCTCTATGCCTCCTCAGCCTCAGTGTCCCCTCTGGTGGTGCTTGAGGAGCCCTTCAGCCCCACAGCCACTGCACTGTGGGAGCCCCTCTCTGGGCTGGCCGAGGCCGGAGTCGGCTCCCTTGCTTGCCAGGAGGTGTGAAGGGAGAGGTGCGAGCGGAAACCAGCACTCACAGGCCGGCCAGCGCAAGTTCCGGTGGGTGCGGGCGTGGGCTCGGTGGTCTTGCACTCTGAGTGGCTGGCAGGCGCCACCAGCCCCGGGCAGTGAGGGGCTTAGCACCCGTGCCACCAGCTGCAGAGGGCGGGTGTGCCTAGTCCCCCAGCACTGCTGGCCGGTGGGTGCTGCGCTGGAGTTCTCGCTGGGCCTCAGCTGCCTCCCAGTGGGGCAGGGCTCGGGACCTGCTCAGCGTCGCCCAGTCCCATCAACCGCCCAGGAGCTGAGGAGTGCAGGTGCACCGCACAGGACTGGCAGGCAGCTCTGCCCGTGGCCCTGGCACAGGATCCACTAGGTGAAGCCAGCTGGGCTCCTGAGTCTAGTGGGGACTTGGAGAACCTTTATGTCTAGCTAAGGGATTGTAAACACACCAATTAGCACTCTGTGTCTAGCTCAGGATTTGTAAATACCAATCAGTACTCTGTCTAGCTCAAGGTTTGTAAGTACACCAATCGGTACTCTGTATCTAGCTAACCTAGTGGGGACTTGGAGAACTTTTCTGTCTAGCACTCTGTGTCTAGCTCAGGGATTGTAAACACACCAATCAGCACTCTGTCAAAACGGACCAATCAGCTCTCTGTAAAATGGACCAATCAGCAGGATGTGGGTGGGGCCAGATAAGGGAATAAAAGCAGGCTGCCCAAGCCAGCCTGCAACAAGCTGCTTTAGTCCCTTTCCACACTGTGGAAGCGTTATTCTTTCACTCTTTACAATAAATCTTCCTGCTACTCACTGTTTGGATTCATGCTGCCTTTATGAGCTGTAACACTCACCATGAAGGTCTGCAGTTTCACTCCTGAAGCCAGCAAGACCATGAAGCCACGGGGAAGAGCAAACAACTCCAGACGTGCTGCTTTTAAGAACTGTAACACTCACTGCAAGGTTCCCCGGTTTCATTCTTGAAGTCAGCGAGACCAAGAACCCACCAATTCTGGACACGCTTTCACATTTTTCTTCCTTTTTTTTTTTTTTTTTTTTGAGACTGAGTCTCACTCTGTCACCCAGGCTGGAGTGCAGTGGCGTGATCTCGGCTCTCTGCAACCTCCGCCTCCCAGGTTCAAGCAATTCTCCTGTCTCAGCCTCCCGAGTAGCTGGGATTACAGGCGCAAGCCACCACAGCTGGCTAATTTTTGTATTTTTTGTAGAGACAGAGTTTCACCATGTTGGCCAGGCTGGTCTCAAACTCCTGAGCTCAGGTGATCTACCCACCTCGGCCTCCCAAAGTGCTGGGATTACAGGTATGAGCCACTATACCCAGCCATCCTTCTGCATTTTCTTGATGCAAATATAAGCAACCCTGAACTATATATATATATATATATATATATTTTTTTTTTTTTTTTTGAGGCAAGGTCTCACTTTGTTGCCCAGTCTGGAGTGCAGTAGTGCTACCACAGCTTCATGCAGCCTCAGCCTCCCGAGCTCAAGTGATAGTTCTGCCTCAGCCTCCAGAGTAGCTGGGACTACAGGCACGTGCAGCCTGAGTTTTTTTAAACAAGTAGATACGGGGGTCTCACTACATTTCCCAGGCTGGTTTCAAACTACTAGGCTCAAGCAATCCTCCCCGCTCAGCCACCTGAAGTGCTGGGATTACAGATATGAGCTACTGCACCCGGCCCCTGAACAATATTATTTCTCCTCATTGGAACATAAACGCTGCATACCCAAGGCAGTTTTTGCCCATCCCCCCCTTTTTATTACTTTTTCTTTTTGTATCGGTACATAATACTTTTAAAAAAAAGGCAAAAATCCCAAACAAATAAGCAAATGTGTGAGTGCTGTGATTGCCAAACAACAGGCAAATGAGAATCCTGCAGGCAGAGGCTCACCTGGTCCAGGCCACCCCTTCAACCTAAATCTGTCTTCCCATTCACCTCCTAGTAAAATGAAAGGCTCGTGTCCCTTGCCATTTACCAAGCATTGATCTGCAGTCCAGGCTAGTAGGCAAGTATCTGTTCCATGTTGGTTAGTTTTGGGAACAGATCTCAATGGGTTTCTGTCAGCAGCTAGGGGCATCTCCTGCTCTGTTCTTGTCACTTACTGGCCTGTTTCCTCCCAATAAAGAAGACTGTTTCTTTTCTTATAGCTTTAAACTTTTTAGTCCACATGTAATAATTGCACGTGTTTACGGGGTACTGAGTGATACTTCCATACATGTCTAAAATGTGTAATGAACAAATGAGGGTACTTAGCACAACCATCACCTCAAACACCCATTATTTCTTTGTGTTGGAAACATTCAAAATCCTCTCTTCTAGCTATTTGAAAACATAAATTATTGTTAATTCTAGTCGTCCTGCAGTGCTATAGAACATTAGAACTTGTTCTTATCTCACTGCAACTTTGTATTCATTAACCAATCTCTCTCCACCCTCCCCTCTGCCTTACCCTTCCCACACTCTTGTAACCACAATTCTTGAAGTGGACTAATTTTTAACAATATAGGCAGCCTTAGTTATAACTAAAGCCGAATTCCCTCTCCTGCAGAGGTAGCCTGCCCTGTCCAGCCTGCCCTGTCCAGCCTGCCCTGTCCTGCCTGCCCATTTGCAAATAAGATAAAATACCTGAGTCTCTTAGGACAATTAAGAGCTTCCAAGGCCTTCAGCGGAAAGCTGAGACGCCTCTGGCTGTGAGGGCTGCTCGGTTCCAATCTGGGTCCCACCCTTGCGTGGCACCCTGCCTTCCCTGTTCTGAGAGCTGGAAGCATCTGGGTGTGGCTGGCCCCAGACACCCTGGGAGACAAAACTGCACTCCAGAACCCCAAAGGTAGGATGCCATCAGGGACAGAGGATGTCACAGCAGCGGGAAAAGGAGCAGGCGAACATTTGTCAGAGGCCACTGCTCTCTCAAATGTCTCCTGTCATTGGTTTAGCTTAAACTGTGTCCCTTTCTTTTCTGGGCCTGGTTGTGGCTCCTGGAAACAGCCATGGGGTGGCTGACTGGACTGGATTCTGCTCCCTAGGCTGGGCAGACCCTGGTTACTTGGCCCTGAAATATTAGAAAGCTGGGAAGAAGCCCCAGATCTCAGGACACCCCCACCCCGGGTACCACACTAGAGCCAGGTCCTTGTGTTTGGTGGATGGCAACTTCTCAGTGCCTCAGGTTTCCCATGGGAGATGGGTACAAGAACCACCTTCCCTTTCATCATGGGATGCAACAAAAAAGTCAGAGCAGGATGGCAAACTCAGGTGCCTCCAATGAGCAAATGGGGAAGGCAGCTGGGTTAAAAAGAGAATAGATTTCTTTTTTCTTTTATTTTTCTGAGGCGGAGTCTTGCTCTGTCACCCAGGCTGGAGTGCAGTGGCACGATCTCGGCTCACTGCAACCTCTGCCTCCCGGGTTCAAGTGATTCTCCTGTCTCAGCCTCCCCAGTAGCTGAGATTACAGGTGCGCGCCGTCATGCCTGGCTAATTTTTTACTATTTTTAGTAGAGATGGAGTTTCGCCATGTTGGCCAGGCTAGTCTTGAATTCCTAGATTTATTTTCTTGAAACGTGAAGCTCTTTTGGCTTCGCTTAGATTTCCTAGCCATTTGGTAGAGACATAGGAATGAAAAACACCACTTGCCTTCTCAATCCTGCTCTAAGGAAAACTAGAGAGTGTAGTTGACTGTAGCTGCCAACTGCTTCGGGCCTCGGTGCGGGCAGGGGATGGGCAGTGGGGACGGAGGGGGCGATGCCACTTCCGGGGGCAGCAGCAGGCCATGGCCAGGCAGGAAAGCAAGACTTTCGCTGCCAGGGCAAACTTTTCAAGAGAAGTCAGAAACCTATATTTATTTATTTATTTTTTTACATTTCTCAATGTTTAAATGCTGGCACATGATTCAAGAAAGTTTCAAACACTTTGGGCCAATCAAAACAGGTCTGAGGGCCAGATTTCAGCCTCAGGCTGCCAGTTCACTGACCTCAGACCCAGACCTCTTTGGAGCCACGTGCCGGCTGGCACTGGGCCTGCTGTTTCCACAGGCCGTGGGGAAGGTCCACAGACCAGCCGTCCCGCCCCACAGCTGTCATTCTCTGGGAGACATTGAAAGATTTCATTTTGAAATATAAATGTACTAAGGATTTTCCGCAAGTTTGTCACCCACCTTTTTCACTGTTTCTCAGCAACAGCTTGACATAGCTTAAGTGCCTGCACATGGGTGATTGCAAGCTGGGCAAGTCATTCCTCTCTAGTCCTCAGTTCCATCATCTGTAACATGAAGGGGTCCAACTAGACACTCATCCAGCTCAACCTTCACTGGCTCCAAGACCAATTTTGGGGGGTGGGGAAGGAGTTTTTCTAAAGGTAACAACTTCACTCATGGTTTTAGCTGAGTCTCTAAGAGTGCACTGCAGAGGTAATTTTAAATCTTCTAGTAGTCACATTAAAAAATTAAAAATTAGCTGGGCGTGGTGGTGGGTGCCTGTAGTCCCAGCTACTCAGGAGGCTGAGATGGGAGGACTGCTTGAAGCTGGGAGACAGAGGTGGCAGTGAGTTAGATCACGCCACAGAACGCCAGCCTGGGTGACCGAGAGAGATCCTGTCTCAAAAAAATATAAAAAAATTTAAAAAATAAAAAATAAAAAATAAATAAAGTTAATGTTAATGCATTTTATTTAATGCAACATAGAAACATATCAGTTCAATATGTGATCAATATAAACATATTAATGGGATATCTGACATTACTTTTTCACCCCAAGTTTTGGAACTCCAGTGTGTGTCTTACACTCACAGAACATTTCAGGCGCTCTGTGGCCACCTGTGGCTAGTGGCTACCATATCAGAAAGTGCAGTTCCAAGGCAAGAAGTGCCAGCAATTGCCACATTCCCAAGAGAGACACTAGATTATCTAGGCGGGAAGAGAATCCTGCATCTCCCGGAGTAGGTAAAGCAGTTCGTATTCTCCCCACCTGCCCCTCAGCCACATTTTTCTTTCGACTGAGAACATGTCTTCATGGGCCCCATGTGGTGGCTCACGCCTGTAATCCCAACACTTTGGGAGGCCGAGGTGGATCATTTGAGGTCAGGAGTTTGAGACCCCATCTCTACTAGAAATACAAAAATTAGCCTGGCGTGGTGGTGCATGTCTGTAGTCCCAGATACTCGGGAGGCTGAGGCATAAGAGTCACTTGAACCCAGGAGACAGAGGTTGCAGTGAGCCGAGACTGCGTCACTGCACTCCAGCCTGGGTGATAAAGCGAGACGCTGTCTCCAAAAAAAAAAAAAAAAAAATCTTCATAGTGAAGGAAGACCACAGCATGCTCAGCTTACCTGGCACAAACTGCTGTCCAGGCCAGCAATCAGTAGTCCCCCTTATCCACACACGGTTTCAGTTACCTGAGGTTAGCCTCAGTCCGAAAACACCAAATGGAAATTCCACTAATAAACAATTCGTAAGTTTTAAATCATGGCTGTTCTGAGTAGCGTGATGAGCGTGATGAAATACTGTGCCATCTTGCTGTGTCCTGCCCGGGATGTGAATCATCCCTTTTCCAGCATGTCCATGCTGCAGACACTCCCCACCAAGTTAGTCACTTAGAGACACTTCAGTTATCAGATCCACTGTCACAGAATCGCAGTGCTTGTGTCCCAGTAACTCTTCTTTGACTTAATAATGCCCCCAAAAGTGCAAAAGTAGTGACATTGGCATACTGTTATAAATGTTCTATTTTATTATTGTTATTGTTAATCTGTTACTGTGGCTAATTTATAAATTAACATTCACCATAGGTATGTATGTATAGGAAAAAACAAACCTTATAGGATAGCAGGGTAGTAACCCTACCCTATAGGATTGTAGGGTTTCATACTATCTGTGGTTTCAAGCATCCGCTAGGGGGCTTGGAACATATCCCCTGCAGGTAAGGGGGGACTCCAGTATCTGTTTCCACCATCAGCTATCAGAGTACCCCCTTATTCGGGGCTCAGCTTACCAGGTATGTACTGTTGTCCAGCCCAGCAGTCAGCCCTGGTGCCAGCTCTGAGTAGTTAAGACCCAGGGAGCAGAGAGTAAGAGCCCACTCTGGGACTTGTAGCTGACACTGCCTCCAGCCGGTCAGGGCCACTATCCCACCGCTGTTGACCCTGAAGTAGCCATAGGCAGCTGTGAGGGTGAGGAAGAGAAACTTGAGGTGCGGAATGCAGGCAACACCCACCCAGGCCCCCTGGAGAAAGGCAGGCTCCCAGGCTGCAGCAGCCTTGCCCTGGGTGGGAGAATAAGCTTTAGCTGAAAATGAAGTTTGAGAGTCCTGGATCATTCTGTGGGGTGGATTTACTCATTACTGAACTAAGGCAGTTTGAGTTTCTAAAATTAATCAGAGGGCTTGCTTTAAAACATTCCAGAGTCTGGGTGTGGTGACTCACACCTGTAATCCTGGCGCTTTGGGAGGCTGAGGTGGGCGGATCATGAGGTCAGCAGATCAAGACCATCCTGGCCAAGATGGTAAAACCCTACCTCCACTAAAATACCAAAAATTAGCCAGGTATGGTGGCGCGTGCCTGTAGTTCCAGCTACTCAGCAGGGTAATCGCTCGAACCCGGGAGGCAGAGGTTGCAGTGAGCCGAGATCGTGCCACCGCACCCCAGCCTGGTTACAGCACAAGACTCCATCTCAATTAAAAAAAGTTCCATAAAAAAATTTATTGGGGTGAGGTGGGAATTCGTGTAACAACATGGCTGTGAATGGTTACATGGCAATCCACCATACCATTGTCTTTTTTTCTGGTGATGTGTGAAAATTTCCATAATGAAAAATTTTAAACAGTGGCTACAGGGCTTTTTAAAATTGTGAGTAAGCAGGAGAGGTACAGAACCTGCTGGAAATTCACGCATGGGTGGGATCAGAGCTATCTTCAGAGTAGGTTTCAATGGGCAAACTATAGGGGGAAATGATAAAATAATCCAGTTGTTTTCTGAGTACACTCTGTGAGATCACTTGTCCAATGTTCTGCTTATTTTTTCTAGGTGGTTGAATTTATGTGTTCCCATTCTCCATTCCTAGAGAATGCCTTCTGGCCAAGACTTCCCCAGTGCTCACCCCAGCAGGATCTGGGCAGTTCTGTGGCTCCCTGGCTTTTTTGGGCAATCTGACGGCATGGCAGCTCCTTGCCACAGATACCAAGATAGATGTTCCCAGAGTACAGAGCCCTGGGGGTGCGGAAGGACAGCCTCTGTGAAGATATTCAGCACAGCAGGGGCCATTAGTCACCAAGGATCATTTGACATTTTGAAATGAACTCCTGGGCTCTCCTAAGTAAGCTGGAACACTGAATCATGCCTAGGCCGGTGGCTGTGTCTGGGGCTGAGGGTCCCCGTCAGGAGGGGAGGCTGGGTGCAGCGCCTCAACGCGGGGAAGTGAGCAGCACAGCGCATGCGCAGGAACCTCCTGGGTCCGCCTGTGGTTCCTCCGCTAGGGTCACAGCCCATGGCAGCTTCAGCGGTGTGGGTAGGTGACCTCGCTTACCATTGACCTTTGTGACAAGCCTTACTGGCTCTTCTTCAGGAAGCTGCCACCGAATGTCAGCCGAAACCTGAGTCGGCTGAGGCCTAGGCCAAAGGTCCCTCTAGCTGTCCTTTCTCAGGCCCAGAGGATGCTCACGGAGAAAAGCCACCACTCAGCTGAGTCCATCTCTGGCACCAAAGCTCACAATGAGGCTATGCCGAGGAAACTGGCTTTTCATAGTTAGATTTGGTTTTCTTCCCTGAGCGTGACAGCCAAAACTTTATGAAGACTCCCTGAATGCTGGGCATTGTTCAATGCTTGGAATCATGTAATCCTCACAGCAACCCTGGGAGGAGGGGCTTTCCGCTCCCTGTTGTATGGATGAGAAACGGAAGGCTTGCAGAGGCTGCCATGAAGTGACTTGCCCAAGGGCACGTAGCAGGCGAGTTGTGTCTAGGACTCAAGGCGGCAACAAAAGCCTGGCTCTCAACCACTGATCCTGCCTCCCCGGGAGCTTTAGGAAATCAGGTTTATTACAAGTTCCATTCAAGGCAGGGATGGGCGGGGATCCCAGCTGAGGCCCTGGAGCAGTCCTGCAGCCTTACGTTTCTTCAGAGCCCGGTACGTGTGGGACATTCCAATCCAGGTGTGGTCAAGTGAGGCCCTGTCATGCAGGGGTTCCTGGGTGACCTAGGGGAAGAATGATTTTTTTTTTTTTTTTTTTGAGACAGGGTCTTGCTTGGTGGCCCAGGCTGGAGTGCAGTAGCTCAATCATGGCTCACTGCAGCCTCAACCTCCCGAGTTCAAGCTCCCACCTCAGCCTCCAGAGTAGCTGGAACTACAGGCACATGCCACCAGACCCAGCTAATTTTTGTATTTTTTTGTAGAGAGGGGATTTCACCATGTTGTCCAGGCTGGTCTCGGACTCCTGGGCTCAAGCCATCTGCCCACTTCAGCCTCCCGAAGTGCTGGGATCACAGGCATGAACTATCGCATCCGCCCTGTGCTGTCTTTTAAGGTTCATTGGTGAGGCCGGGCGCGGTGGCTCACATCTGTAATTCCAGCACTTTGGGAGGCCGAGGCAGGTGGATCACAAGGTCAGGAGATTGAGACCATCCTGGCTAACATGGTGAAATCCTGTCTCTACCAAAAAATACAACAAATTAGCCAGGCATGGTGGCACCCACCTGTAGTCCCAGGTACTCGGGAGACTGAGGCAGGAGAATGGCTTGAACCCGGGAGGTGGAGCTTGCAGTGAGCCAAGATCGCACCACTGCACTCCAGCCTGGGCAACAGAGCAAGACTCCGTCTCAAAAAGAAAAATACAAACAAACATTGGTGAATGAGTTCATTCATTTACTAGGAATTCTTGGATGTTTGTTTATAAATGCCTATCTCCCCAACCAGACTCTGAGCCCTTTTAATCAACTCAATGCATTATGAAACAAACCAACAATGCAAGCCGACTAAAAAAAAAATGTGCATCTTGTCCCCAAGTAGGAACTTCCCCACAAATCTCCTGATCTTCCAAGAGCCCCTTCTCCCCTGCACAGCTAGCATGGGTTCTGGGGTAGGGTTTCTGTCTCCAAAAGTGCCTAATAGGAACTTATCATTAGTTCTCCAAATCTGGGGAATGCTCATTTGTTTGCTTGTGCGAAAATGAATGTATAGTTTACCCAATACACACACAGACACCTACAGACGTGCACACACACACACACATATGTTAGTCGAGCACAGAGAACAAAGTTTGGAAAAGTGCCAGATCATGAAGAGTGTTTAATGCTGGGGTTGGGCCAAAATGTCATTATAGGCAATTTTTACCTTTTGTGAATGCTTACAGCTTATTCAAAAAATATTTTCAAAATAAAATATTGAGTATGTATAAAAGAATAGCAATAAAATGTAAGTAAGGTATGAAGAGTTATGATACAATAGACACTCATATACTCACCACCTGGGCAAAGAAATAGAACATAGTACTATTTCCTCTGAAGTCCCCTGTTAGCCCTCTCCAGTGCCATCCCTGCCCCTTATCCTTCAGAGGTAACCATGTCCCTGAATTCTGTATTTATCAGTCTACTTTTCTTTTAGTTTTACCATATATGTTTGCAGCCTGGACAAGCTTATTTTTCATTTTGCATTTTTACATTTTCAATAAATGGAAATATAAGTACTTTTCTGCAACTTGGGAGATTAATCCACGTTGTTGCACATAGTTCATTCATTTTCAGTGAGTACAGTTTATTCGTTTTCAGTGCTATATAGTATTCCATTGTATGAATATATTATAATGTATTTAACTATTTTCTCATTGTTGGACAGCTGCATTGTTTACAGTTTTTTAAAAAAATATTATAAGTGAGGCTATTATGAACATTTTTGCACAAGTCTCATGGTGTTACACATTGCCATTGAGAAAAATATCTGAGAGAGGAATTTCTGGTCATAAGAATGTACATATTTAACTTTACTAGATGATGTCAGTCATTCAAAGTGGTTGTACAAATGTATACTCCCACCACAGTCTTTGGAAGCTTCCATTGATACTCTTCCTTATCAATACTCAGCAATTCTTGTTAGACTTCTTAATTTTAGCTGCTGGGTGGGTGAGTAATAGTGTCTCATTGTAGTTGTAATTTGCATTTTGCTGATTACTGATGAGGTTTAGCACATTTTCATGTTTATTGGCCATTTGGAAATCTTTTCTGAAGTGCCCGTTCGATTTAAATTTTTTTTCTCTTTGTCCTCTGGTGCTAAAACTGAAAACCTGTTCAATACTTTAGTCTGTTTTTCTACTGGGTTTTTGATGTCAGTTTTTGGTAATGCTTTCTATATCCTAGAGATGGGGGTCTTTAATATGTGCAGCAATGATTACCGCCAGTTCCTCGGCTCGCCTTTTCATTCTCTTCGTGGTGTCTTCTGATGAACAGGAGTTCCTAAATGTAATGCACTCAAACTTAGCAACCATTTTCTTTATGTTCAGCACTTTTTGTGTTCTGTTTAAGTTTTCCTATCCTGACAGCATGAAGATATTTTCCTATATTAGTTTCTGGAAGCCATCTTGTTTTGCCTTTCATCTTTAGATCTACCATCTACACTGATTGCTGTGTATGTTGTGCAGTAGGGCCACATTTCTTTTCCTTTTTCATGTGGATATCCATGGAGCTATTGAATAGAAATGGGTGCCCTTTTCCCACTGCCCTGCAGAACTGCCTTTTCCATAAGTGTGCATGTGCCATAGATCCGTCTCTATCCTATTGGTGTATGAGTCCATTCTCACACTGCTATAAAGAACTACCTGAGACTGGGTAGTTTACAAAGAAAAGAGGTTTAATTGACTCACAGCTCCACAGGCTGTGCAAGAAGCATGGTTGGGGAGGCCTCAGAAAACTTAAAATCATGGCAGAAGGTGAAGGGGAAGCAAGCACATCTTACCACAGTAGAGCAGGAAAGAGAGAGCAAAGGCGGATATGCCACACACTTTTCAACAACCAGATCTTGTGAGAACTCACTCACTATCACGAGAATAGCAACGGGGAAATCTGCCTCCATGATCCAATCACCTCCCACCAGGTCCCTCCCCCACATTGGGAATTACAATTTGATATGAGATTTGGGTGGGAACACAGAGCCAAACCATATCAATTGGTCTCTCTATGTTTGTTATACAATATAACAGTATAATGTCTTATTTTAGCTTTCTAATGAATCTTGCTTCCTGACAGAGGAGATCTTCAAGATGATGTCAGCTACCCTTGACCTTTTGCATTTCCTTATTAATTTTTTGTTTTGTTTTGTTTTTGTTTTTGAGATGGAGTCTTGCTCTGTCGCCTGGGCTGGAGTGCAGTGGCGTGATCTTGGCTCACCACAACCTCCTGACCTTGTGATCCGCCTGCCTTAGCCTCCCAAAGTGCTGGGATTACAGGTGTGAGCCACCAAGCCCGACCTTCTTTTGAATTTTAAAATCACCTTGTCTGGGCCAGGTGTGGTGGCTCACGCCTGTAATCCCAGCACTTTGGGAGGCAGAGGTGGGTAGATCGCCTGAGGTCAGGAGTTCAAGACCAGCCTGGCCAATGTGGTGAAACCCTGTCTCTACTACAAATACCAAAAGTAGCCAGGCATGGTGACAGGAGGCTGTAATCCCAGCTACTCGGGAGGCTGAGGCAGGAGAATCGCTTGAACCCTGGAGGCGGAGGTTGCAGTGAGCCGAGATCGCACCACTGGCCTCCAGCCTGGGCTACAAGAGCGAGACGCTGCTTCGAAAAAGAAAAAATCAACTTGCCTGTTACCACAAGAAGGAAACTTTGATTGGGCTTGCACTGAATCTATAGATTGGTTTTGGAAGAATTTATATCTTTACAATATTGAGTCTTCCAATTTCTGAGCATGATATCATTCTTTATTTAGTTAGATCTTTTTTTCAGTACTGTTTTATAGTTTTAAACATATGAGTCTTGAACATCTTTTGTTAGAATTATTCCTAGGTATTTATTTTGATGCTGTTTTAAAATTTAATTTCCAAACTACTGCTGGACCCTAGAGATGCAACCGATTTTTATACTGATCTTGTATTTCAAAACTTTGCTATACTGGCCCTTTCTGCATTTATTGAGATAATATGATTTTTCACTTTCATTATGAAAGTGTGTCAAATTATAATGATTGATTTTCCAAAGCTGTCACTCTTGCAGTCTAGAAATAAACTCCACTTAGCCATGATACATTATCCTTTTTATATTATATATCATTGGATTTGGTTTGCTAATTTTTCAAAGGATTTCAAAAATTGATATTAATGACACTTGACTTCCATTTTCCCTTTTTGTAATTTTGCTGTCAGGTTTGGTATCAAGGCTATGTTTTAAAAAATAAGTTTGGCGTGGTGGCTCATGCCTGTAATCCCAGTACTTTGGGAGGCTAAAGCTGGCGGATCACCTGAGGTCAGGAGTTTGAGAACAGGCTGGCCAACTTGGCGAAACCCCATCTCTACTAAAAGTACAAAAATTAGCCGGGCGTGGTGGCAAACGCTGGTAATCCCAGCTACTCAGGAGGCTGAGGCACAAGAATCGCTTGAACCCGGGAGGCTGAGGTTGCAGTGAGCAGAGATCATGCCACTGCATTCCAGCCTGAGAGATAGAGTATCCATCTCAATAAATACATAAATAAAAATAAAAAATAAGTTTGGGATTATTTCTCTTTTTCTGTTCTCTGGAAAAGTTGTGTAAGATTAGTGTAAGGGTTTCCCTAAAAGTAAAAACTTACCACTGAAGCCGTCTGGAAGTGAAGGGTTCTTTGTGGGGAAGGATTTAGTAACAAATTTAATTTCCTTGATAGATACGGACTATTTAGATTTTCTATTCTTGTGTCAGTTTTGATTAAGTAGTATTTTTGTTAAGAAGTTGTTCATTGTCAGTTTTCCAATGTAACGCCCAAAGTTGTCATAATATCCTCTTATCATCTTTTTTCTTTTCTTTCTTTTTTTCTTTTCTTTTTTTTTTTTTAGAGATGGAACCTCGCTCTGTTGCCAGGCAGGAGTGCAGTGGCGCGATCTTGGCTCACTGCAACCTCCGCCTCCTTGGTTCAAGCGATTCGCCTGCCTAGCTGGGACTACAGGCACAAGCCACCACACCCAGCTAATTTTTGTATTTTTAATAGAGATAGGATTTCACCATGTTGACCAGAATGGTCTTGATCTCTTGACTTTGTGATCCACCTGCCTCGGCCTCCCAAAGTGTCTTTTCTTTTTTCTGTGAGACAGAGTCGCTTTCTGTCACCCAGGCTAGAGTGCAGTGACAGGATCTTGACTCACTGCAATCTCTGCCTCCATGGTTCAAGTGATTCTTGTTCCTCAGCCTCCCCAGTAGCTGGGATTACAGGTGTGCACCACCACATCTGGCTACTTTTTGTATTTTTAGTAGAAATGAGGTTTCACCATGTTGGCCAAGCTGGTCTGGAACTTCTGGCCTCAAGTGATCCACCCACTTTGGCCTCCCAAAGTACTGGGATAACAGGCATGAGCCACCACGCCCAGCTCCCTTATTATCTTTTGAATGTGTGTGGGATCTGTAGTGATGGCTTCTATTTCATTCCTCATGTTGGTTGTTTGGATTTCACTCTTTCTAGTCAGCAGCTTATTGATTGATTTCTTTCTTTCTTCTTCTTGTTTTTTTGAGGTGGAGTCTCATTCTGTTACCCAGGCTGGAGTACAGTGGCGTGATCCCAGCTCACGGTAACTTCTGCCTCCGCCTCTGCCTCCTAGGTTCAAACTATTCTCCTGCCTCAGCCTTCTGAGTAGTTGGAATTACAGGTGCGTGCCACCATGCCCAGCTAATTTTGTATTTTTAGTAGAGATGGGGGTTTCACCATGTTAGCCAGGCTGGTCTCGAACTCCCAACCTCAGGCCTCCCAAAGTGCTGCAATTACAGGCGTGAGCCACTGTGCCTGGCCATTGATTGATTTTTTTTGAACAAAGAACCAATGTTCAGCATTGTTGAATTCTCTATTTTATTTGTTTTGTATTTTATTAGTTTTGTTCTTATCATTACTATTTCTCACCTTCTACTTTTTTGGGGGGCTAATTTGCCTTCTTTGAAAAAAAGGTTTTTTAGAAGAATGCTTAGATCATCAACTTTTAGTATTTCTCCTTTTCAGTTGTGCAATTAAAGGTATATATGTCTCTCTAGGCATAGTTTTGGATGCATGCCACAGGTTTAGAGATTTTTATTACATATTATTATTTGGTTCAGAAATATTTGGTTCTGGCGGAGCATGGTGGCTCACTCCTGTAATCCCAGCACTTTGGGAGGCCGAGACATGCAGATTACCTGAGGTCGGGAGTTGGAGATCAGCCTGACCAACATGGAGAAACCCTGTCTCTACTACAAATACAAAATTAGCCAAGCGTGGTGGCACATGCCTATAATCCTAGCTACTTGGGAGGCTGAGGCAGGAGAATTGCTTGAACCTGAGAGGCGGAGGTTGTAGTGAGCTGAGATTGTGCCATTGCACTCCAGCCCGGGCAACAGAGAGAAACTCCATGTCAAAAAAAAAAAAAAAAAAAAAAAAAAGAAAGAAAAGAAATATTTGGTTCTAAGTTACTTTTTGATACTGTCTTTGATCTAAGTGTTACTTAGAAGTTTATGAATTTCCAAACATATGGAGATTTTATAGGATTTTTTAATTGATTAAAATTTCATTTCTACAGTGGTCAAAGAATATATTCTGTGACTTCATTTTTTTTGGTATTTGTTGCAAATCAATGGCCCAGAACATGATATATATTTGTAAATTGTCTGTGTCCTTAAAACAAATGTGTGTTCTGCAGTTGTTGGGTTCAGTGTTATATATATATCGGTTAGGTCAAATTTGTGAATCATGTTTTTACAATTTTGACTTTCAAAAAACTTTTTATTTTTAAATATAATACACCTTCAGAAAATCACATAAAACAACGTACTGCTTAATGAATTTTTATAAGGTGAATATTTTTGCAACCACTACTCATGTAAGAAGATAGAAGCTTGCAAGCAAGTGCCCTCTGCTAATCATAGCCATTCTCTTACCCCACACAAATGTCTACTATTCTGACTTTTATAGTAATGACCTTCTTGTCTTCATGACTTTGTCATCCAAGTATAAATACCTAAACACTACAGTTTAATTTTGACTTTTTAAAAACTGTTTTTATATGTTTCTTAATTTGTAGTTTTCCTCTTCTTCTGTCTCATAATTTGTTTTAAAAAACCAGGTCATTGGTAGAGTTTCTCTTATTCTGGACTTTTCTTTTCTCTTTTTTCTTTTTCTTTCTTTCTTTTTTTTTTTTTGAGACAGGCTCTGTCACCCAGGCTGGAATGCCCTGATCTTGGCTCACTGCAGCCGCAACCTCCTGGGCTCAGGTGATCCCCCTCAGCCTCCTGAGTAGCTGGGACTACAGGTGCACCACCATGCCCAGCTAATTTTTGTATTTTGTTTGTTTGTTTGTTTTGAGACACAGCTTCACCATGTTGCCCAGGCTAGTCTTGAAGTCCCGGGCTGAAGCAATCTGCCTGCCTCAGTCTCCAAGGGTGCTAGGATTATAGGCGTGAGCCACTGCACCCGGTCATATTCTGAATTTTGCTGGTTACATTTCCATGGCATAATTTAACATACTCCTCTATCCTTTGTATCTCTTGTAGATTGGTAATTGATGCTAGAGGACTAATGAGAATTATGTTAGTTTTGTTGTTTTTTGACAAGAGTCTTCATGAATAGTTGCTTGTTTTTTGTTTTTTTCTATCAGGAGGCACAAAATGTCTAGAATTCCCTCTTTATGAGATTTAGAAGGTATTGGTGTTCCATGTCTAGGTGCATTAATTCATTCAACGTTGCAAAATAGTGATATTATAGTTCTATCATTCCTCTTTCATTCATTTGCTGGAATACTTCCAGAAAGAGAAAGTTTACCTCATCTACTATTTAATTCCCAATTGTACAATTCAATAGAAAAGGCAAGATAAATGCTTAATCATTTCCCTTTTCCTACCAGTTTTCCAAATAAAGAGTTGGTTTCTCAGCAATCCTCCAAGGGTAACCAATTTGTATTTTTTTTGTGTGTGTGTTATAATGAACCAATGGATTTAAACATATTTGATGTGTTTCATACATTGCAGTAATTACCCTGGATGTTCAAATTGTCCCATATTTGGGCAGTTGGAGAGCTAGTTGGCTCCTGTGTTTCTGAAAGCTTCTTTTCCATCTGGTAAAATGAGATCCTCCAGGCTTGTCTTGTACAATTCTTGTCCCAGACATTTTTCCCTGAAGCAGTGGTTTCTTTTAGTGGAAAATGATACACTACTATCCAAATATGGTTACTGAAAACAGTTGGAAAGATTATTTTGTGTGTGACTTCTCACCCCATTCTACTTCGCCCTGCTCTTGCGCTTCCTCTTCCAGGGAGCATACAGTTAGTTTCATATGTGCACTTTTTCTTTTGTATCCCTCATGCAGTCTCAGTTTTACACACACACACACACACACACACACACACACACACCAAAATGCCATTCCTTAGCAGTTTCCTAAGAAAAGGGTATAGAATTAACATCCCCTGATTTTTTAATGTTTTGCATGTAATTCTTCTGCAATATTCATATTAAAAGTTAATTTGGGCTGGGTGTGGTGGCTCACACCTGTAATCCCAACACTTTGGGAGGCTGAGGCAGGCGGATTACTTGAGGTCAGGAGTTCGAGACCAGTCTGGCTAACATGATGAAACCCTGTCTCTACTAAAAATACAAAAAATTGGCTGGGTGCGGTGGCTTACGCTTGTAATCCCAGCACTTTGGGAGGCTGAAGCGGGTGGATCACCTGAGGTCAGGAGTTTGAGACCAGCGTGTCCAACATGGTGAAACCCCGTCTCTACTAAAAATATAAAAAAGTAGCCAGGCATGGTGGCGGACACCTGTAATCCCAGCTACTCGAAAGTCTGAGGCAGGAGAATTGCTTGAACTTGGGAGGCGGAGGTTGCAGTGAGCTGAGATTGAGTCACTGCGCTCCAGCCTGGGTGACAGAGAGAGACTCCGTCTCAAACAAACAAATAAAATGTTAATTTGACTAGATAAACAAAAAATCTTGGCCTTTATCCTCTTTCCTTGAGTATCTTAAATATCTTACTCATTTTCTTCTGACATAAAATGTTGCTATCAAAGTGTTTTTTGACAAGCACATTTTCTTTTTCCTGTAAGTTACTTGGTCTTTTTGCCTATATATCCAAAAGATTTTTCTCCTTTTTTTCTAAAGTATAATATTTAGTTTCTCCAGTTATGGTGTGCCCTTTAGATTCCTTTCAGATTTTTTGTGTGTTTTCCTCAAAGTTTTGGGAAAAAAATGCATTACTCTTTCCTAACTATAATTTTGGATTTGCCGATTTTTTATTTTAGTTCTAGTTGCTTTCTACATTTTTGAGTCAATGCTATTATGTACATGCAAATTTAGATTTGCTAGATCTTTCTGGTAAATTAAAACTGTTATTATAATAAAAGACCTCTTTACCTCTAGTAATGCTTCTTGCCTTTAAATCTATTTTTTTCTGATATTAATACCCCAACTTTCTTTAGGTTTTTGATTGCTGTATCTTTTTTCATACTTTAACTTTTACCATTCTGTGTTTCTTAAGCATGCTTCCTGCAAGCACCTTATAATTGGGTTTTGTTTTTGTTAATTAAGCCAGACAATTTTTATATTTTAATTAGAGCATTTAGCCCATTTATATTTAATATAATTACTGATTCACTTGAGTGTAAATGTTATTATTTACTCTCTCCTTGCCCCAATTAGTCTGTGTTCCCTTTTCTTTGTTGCCTTTTAAAAAATTATTCAATTTTCTCATCTCTTAACTTGATAATTACTTTTTTTTTTTTTTTTTTTGAGACAGAGTTTCGCTCTTGTTGCCCAGGCTGGAGTGCAATGGCACGATCTTGGCTCACTGCCACCAATCGCCTCCCGGGTTCAAGTGATTCTCCTGCCTCAGCCTCCCAAGTAGCTGGGATTACAGGCATGTGCCACCATGCCTGGCTAATTTTGTATTTTTAGTAGAGACGGGGTTTTTTCATGTTGGTCAGGCTGGTCTCTAACTTCTGACCTCAGGTGATCCACCTGCCTCGGCCCCCCAAAGTGCTGAGATTACAGGCATGTGCCACCATGCCCCGCCAGTAGTTACATATTTTTAAAAAGAAGCTCTTTAGTGGTCAGATATTGCAACATATTTGAGTTACCAAATTCTAAAAGGAATTAGTACATTTACCTCTTCTCAGACAATATGAGTGCCTTAGAAAGACATTAATTCCATTCACTCCGCTTCTGACTTATATGCTATTATTGTTGTTGCACACCCCCACCCAGCAGCCTATCAAGCTTTCAAAAGCCATATTCAGTCTTATCAGCTGTCTGTACAATCAGTAAATGCATCTAGGCCCCAGAAACCTGCCTTATCTGCTTGAGTTTCTGCTCTCCAGAGATCTTGGCTCAGTAATTTTTCACTGTCATCTGGGCTCTTTGATGCTTTCAATAATTTCCATATTTAGTCCAGCTTTTCTAGTTGTTCTTGGTGGGACAATTGTTCTGGTTTACCTATTCTGACATTAGTGGAAGAAGAAGCTCGATGCTACTAACTATACTTGATGAAGACCCATTGAGCAGGCACAGAGTATGGCTGCCAGCAAAGCAGTCTAAGCCCCATAGCTCCTCAGAATCTGCAATGTCTGGGAGAGGTGACTCATGGCCCAGCATGCGATGTTGCATCTGGAGTCAGAGGTGTGTGCTAGCCAGGCCTGGGAACTGTATGTATTGCTTAGCTGTCTCAGTAATGGTGTCTCTTCATCCACAAGGGCACCTGAGGCAGCCCGTGCTGTGCTGAGATTTTGGATCTGTGCCCAGGGCCCAGTGCCATGGAGGTCTACCTAGAAAATAGTCTCTGTTCTACCTTCACCAAGATAGATACAGTGAGCGCTCGGTGCAGGTTCAATGCCCTGTAGCTCAAAGACAGGAGTCTGGGCCAAAGGTTGGTGTTATACCTCATCCTTGCCAGGGGCTGAGGAAGGGTGAGAGATGGGCCACTCCTGGAGCTACTGCTTCATCTTCTCATGAAGGTGAATGATGCTGCCACTGCAGGTAGGGGCTCAGTAAGGACAGAGCTCCAGCCTAGGACCTTCACACCTTGCACAACGCCATTTTATCGGTGTTATGGACTGAATTGTCTCCCCCCAAAATTCCTGTATTGAAATCCTAACCCCCAACACCTCAGCATGTGACTGTATTTGGAAATCGGACCTTTATTTATTTATTTATTTATTTATTTTGAGACAGCGTCTCACTCTGTCGCCCAGGCTAGCATGCAGTGGCATGCTCTTGGCTCACTGCAACCTTCGCCTCCCAGGTTCAAGCGATTCTCCTGCCTCAGCCTCCCGAGTAGCTAGGATTACAGGCATGCGCCACAATTTGCCTGGCTAATTTGTGTATTTTTAGTAGAGATGGGGTTTTGCCAGGTTGGCCAGGCTGGTCCCAAACCCCTGACCTCAGTTGATCTACCCGTCTCTGCCTCCCAAAGTGTTGGGATTACAGGTGTCAGCCACCTCGCCTGGCCTGGAAATCAGAGCTTTAAAGAGGTAATTAAGGTTAAGTGAGGTCATGAAGGTCTGGCCCCCACAGTGTCCTTACAATAAGAGGAGGAGGAGACGCCATGTATACACAGGCACAGAGCAAAGCCCATGTGAAGGCACCATAGAAGGTGAGCACTGCTGAAGACGGGCACTGTAGAAGGCGGGCACTGCAGAAGGCGGGCACTGGGCACTGGAGAAGGCAGGTACTGCAGAAGGTGAGCACTGCAGAAGGTGGGCACCAGGTGAAGGCACTGCAGAAGGCAGCCAGCTGCGAGCCGAGGAGAGCAGCAGCAGGAGAAACCAACCCTGCAACACCTCCGTCTTGGACTTCCAGCCTCTAGAACTGAGAAAATGAGTGTCTGTTGTTGACACTGCCCAGTGTGGTATTTTGTTATGGTGGTCCTAGTACACAAATACATTTGGGGTGGGGTCAGACACTCAGTTGACAGGAAGGTGATGGTGAAAGTTTCCGTCCTCCCTGGAAACACCCCACCCATGTGGTCCTGAGGTGTCTGGCTTTCAGAAAGTGACTCTCCCCAGTACCTCATTTGCTCCGTTTGTTTCTAAGTGTGTCTGGGTCTGTTTCCAGCCTTATTTTGTCTTCCTTTACCAACCACCTCCTTCTAAATAAGAAGATTCTAGCAGGTCCATTCTCAGAGGGCAGAAAACCCAGATCTCTGGAGTTTCTGTCTTGAGGGGACCTGGCACCTAACTTCCTGACTCGACTGCTGGAGGGACCTGGAGGACTGTTAATTGGACTTGCTCCTTCGTCGGGTCCCCACACCGTGAGTGGCAGGACTAGAGCCTTGCTGCATTATGGGCTTCTCTACTGGCTGGCATACATTTGGCCACTTCTGGCTGTAAACCTCTTGCACAGCTGCGCTTCTTGTTCTGATTCTGTGGTCACTGTGGTTTCTGAGATGTCTGAGGAACAACCTGAACAAAGCTGTGGCCCTTGCCCTCCTGACCATGACAGCCCAGACCTAATCCCTGGGACCCCCAATCCACTGGCGAGGGAAAGCCAGTGAGTGCTTGAAGTGTCACACACTCCCCTGCCCCCAGGGCAGTGGAGCAAGTGAGGAGCCACTTTGTCACTCCCAGGGCGATGGCCCTACCTGTCTCCTGTGGCCTCCGGGGCTGTGTGCGCATGTGTGGGTGTGTGTGTGCACCTGTGTGTGTTGCTGGTAGTGAACATGCCCTCTGGTGGCCCCCGCAGACAGGCTTGCTGTTTTTTCTCTAGATGTTAGCCTCGCCTCTTTTTTTTTTTTTTTTTAACCTCTTCCGCATCTGCTTAACCTCAGTTCCCAGTAAACATGCAAGGGACAACAGGCTTCCCTAGGGCCCCCTCTCTTTGCTAGTCCTAAGCCCTAAAAGACCTCGCTTTAATTCTTCCAGCCTGAGCCTTTGTTGTAGGTAATTCTAGCTATCTGATTCAAACATGAGAATAATGGTTTTTGCACCTGAGTCATGTACAAACCTCTGTTACACAAAGGAAACCAGAAGTCGTATGATTCCCTAGGGATGACTGAAATTATTTTGTTTATCATATTACTTAAATAGGTACAAACTTTCTTTTTTTTTGAGACGGAATCTCGCTTTGTTGCCCAGGCTGGAGTGCAGTGGCGTGATCTTGGCTCACTGCAAACTGTGCCTCCCAGGTTCAAGGGATTCTCCTGCCTCAGCCTCCGCAGTAGCTGGGATTACAGGCATGCGCCCCAATGCCTGGCTACTTTTTTGTATTTTTAGTAGAGATGGGGTTTCACCGTACTAGCCAGGATGGTCTCGATTTCCTGACCTTGTGATCCTCCCGCCTTGGCCTCCCAAAGTGCTGGGATTACAGGCGTGAGCCACCGTGCCCAGCCATAAAATTACTTAAATTCTGAATATTTTAATGACTCTTAAATAATTCTAAAACCAAAATCAGTGTACAAAGAAAACACCAAAAGTCCCTGAAAAACCACCCAAACTCGTTAGCACATTAATGTGACTTGCTGTGTTGTCTTTCTGAACTCAAACACCATGACTGCCGTGCTCAGTGATACCCCGGCTGTGTGGTGTAATCATGGGGCTCTTCAAATCTTGCCTGTATTGGAAAAATTGCCACATTTCACTCATATAGAACGCTATCGTGGTATTTACAAATGACATCATCTACTCCGTCCTATTAAATTACTACTATTTGGCTCTGAGATCTCTAGAAGTACTTAGTTGTGAGATGATCTGTCATCTGATGTCAGATGTGTTTACATTAATTTTTAAGACCTTCATTCAAATGAAAACTAAAAGTCTCGTAGAGGGGTCACGAACCTCCTGAATGTGTCTGGTATGAGTCTCAGGGTGTTTGGAGACTCCAGATCTAAAATTCTTGGATTTGAGATCCTGGTATTTCACTTAAGAAGCTCTTTACCTGCCTCTCCCTAGGCCTGGGTTTGACTCCAGCCACTCCCAATGCCCTGTGGGGCTGAGGTCCCTCAAGCAGGCACTGGGGGCGTGGCTTGTTTTTGTTTTGCTTCTCCTGGGCAGGGCAGGTGCACACTACATGCTCGATGCGAACTGAAACACAAAGTGCTGGGTGGCCGCTCAGCAGACAGAGCTGCCTGCTCCCCTGTGGCTCCTCAGCTCAGTCTGTGAAGGGTCCCCACGCCCCCAGGCTGGGGCTGGCCGAGGGGGGCCTGCTACCCAACTGATGCTGGTGGGGGACCAGCTGCTCATCGTGCCTCCACTAGAGGAAAAAATAGCAGTTCAGTCTTTGGAAAAAACTAGCGACTCACACGACCAGAATAGCAACTGAAGACGCTCTAAAAAACAGAAACACCTGCTTCAGAATTATGGCAGGAAATGAGATTTCAGAAATGCCACAAGAAGCTGGTGTCGCAGCTGCCCCTCCCTCGTGTTCCCCCAGCCTTCGCCCGCCAGCTGGGGCTGCCCACAGGGAAAGCCCCTTGGCCCACTGCCTGTGGTGGCCGCTGGACAGGGCCTGGCATGTGGGGTCAGGGCCCAGTGCCGCCTGCCTGGGGCTGTCTAGCAGCTGCCCCTGCCATGCTGGCTGCGGGCAAGACTCCATACTCCTGTGTCTGAGCCTCTGGAGTGGTAACAGAAACTCAGGGTGGACTGGTCATGCAGGAAAGAGGGATATGTGGTCTCCTGTGAGCCCCCTGGACTGAGCCTTTCTTAGGCAAACTGTGCAGCTGTTGGTTGAGCCTCTGGATTGATGACATCTCTTGAGGGACTCCACAAGGCTTTCAAGGGAAGTGGAGGGGTGATGTGTGAGCAGGGTTCTCCAAAGTGGGGTGCATACAAAGGGCTCAAGGAAAGAAAAACAACAGTGCATCTACTTAGATGAGTGTTTTGCTTCCAACATGAAAGAAAAAGCTCTGTGATGTTGGTAATTTTGAATGTGGAGGGACTCACGTGCCTTAGACGGCTGTGTGGGAGGAGTACTTTGTGGGAGGAAGAGCGGGGATTTCATCAAATTGCAACTTACATAGTGCCCACCAAAGGGAATTTAGATATTCTATTATCTATTTTTAAGTCAACTAAGGCTCCCAAAAAGGATAAGTGGCTTTAAAACAATGTTGAAAATAAATCTTGGACTGAAGACAACACTAATATGGAAATCACACTGCACAGCCCCCACACGGCAGAGCTGACCCTCCCTCCTCTGCCCCCAGCCACATTATGAAATGAAAACAGCAGCGCTTTCCTCAGACCTTGCAGAGTTGGCTGCAATTGCAATCATCCAGAAGACTATTTGAAATACGACTTTACATCCATAATCATTCTAGTTGGATGTTGTCTGAAATTGCGTATTGTGCCAAGAGAGGGTAATAAGACATTTAAAATATTGTTAATTTCATCTTTATCTCATCCTTTTTACTCTTCTTTTTTGGATGTTAAAAAATAATAGTATGATAGTGCAATGTATGATAGTGCAGGGACTCCTGATCCAGCCCAGTGGGTCTCAGGCCCACCCCCAGAGTTTCTGATCCATTGGGCCTGGAATGGAATGGAGAATTTGCTTTTTTTTTTTTTTTTTTTTCCTTTTTTCCAGGTAACCATTATTTCCTTCATTTTGTTTTCATTATAGCATGTTTGCTTATTTTACAGCAAGCAGAAAATAAGCTGGGTCTTGTTTTGATCCAAACATTGATGTTTGAAAAGCTGTACATAATATTTCCTAAAAATAACACATAACATTACCTTTTTAGAAGTTTCTATTAGAAAGAAAATACGAAGTTTAACCTCACAATTTTCCTTTTTGCCACAACTTCAAACTACTGGTACAGTTTTAAATAGACTTTTTGTTGTTTAACCATACATCCAGGAAAATCTCAAAAAATTATAGAAACGTGCATATAAATGATGCATAGCAGAACTTGGACATTAACTGCAAATGGTAAAGAAATGAAAGTTAGAAACACTATCAAATATACAAAGGTTCTAGAATCAATCCTTTATAAACACATTCCACAAACAATATTTAAAAGCCACGTTTTTGTTCTTTACAGGCAAAGCCTCGATTACTAAAACCAAAATTGAAAAAAGTAATCCTTTAAAAGGAATTGTTTCCCTAAGATAATTCATACTTAAATATGTAAGCAAGCATGTCAGATTTTAAAAGATGCTAGCTTTTTATTCTGAAACGAGATTGGACATGTCAAGTTACTTTTGCCCCCAAAACAATCTTTCAGAGAAACACTTTAAATTGTAAATGATATATTTGAATGAAGGGTATAATAAATGAAGGGTATTACTCCATTTTTAGTCAGGCACTACATTGATAACCAAAAACTCAGAGATGTGACTTGCTGAAAGTTGACTAATTCTTTTTCCAAAATTACTTTGAATTTCATGGCACCACAGAATCACCTAGAATGAAGTGCTGTCTTTCATCTTAGCTCACATTAAATAAACTGAGGCATGAAGAGCAAACCTCCCTCATAAAGAGGTAGGCAAATTTGTATACAAACGCACACGCCACATACTGCAAGCATCAAAATTTAGTACTTTTATATTTTATTTTTATGAGATGAAGTCTCACTGTGTCACCCAGGCTGAAGTGCAATGGCGCGATCTCAGCCTTCCGAGTTCAAGTGATTCTCTTGCCTCAGCCTCCTGAGTAGCTGGTATTACAGGCACGTGCCACCATGTCTGGCTAATTTTAGTATTTTTAGTAGAGACGAGGTTTCACCATGTTGGCCAGGCTGGTCTCGAACTCCTGACCTCAGGTGATCCGCCCACCTTGGCCTCCCAAAGTGCTGGGATTACAGCTGTGAGCCACCGCACTCGGCCTAAAATTCAGTACTTTTACATATGCACATGCAAAATCTACTTTGAAACAATTTACTTGCTTCTAACAGCAGTATGAAAACAAAGCAATACCATGGTCAACAATGTTCCTTAAATCTTAGAATAATTGCATGGGAACATTCTTTTCCCCTTAAAATGATTTCTGCCACCACTGAACTGCTCAAATTTTAAGGTAAGTTTTTCTCATGTTTTCTATGTCCAAATCTTCATAGAAACCAAAAGAACTAGTGAAGACTCCACGTTTCAGTCAAAACTCAATCTCCCTGAAAATATTGCATAATCCGGTTGGCATCATTCCCTAAAACAGTGGGGTCAACAAAAGAACTATTCCCCATTGCATGATAAACAAACGATTATCACGGGCCTAGACATCTTGTTAAGACATCCAGGCCCAGCCTGAACCTAAATGTGTCTGAGCAATAGTACTTTACTGTGGCTACAACTTCACTTTTGTATCATTCTATCTTATTAGCAAGCTACATTTCTAAGTTAACAATTCTACCAAATATGAATATGAAAGTTTATTTTTAATAAGACTATGTGAGGCCGGGCACGGTGGCTCACACCTGTAATCCTAACACTTTGGAAAGCCAAAGTGGGTGATTTGCTTGAGCCCAGGATTTTGAGACCAGCCTGGGCAACATGGCGAGACCCCATCTCTACAAAAAATTTTAAAATGAGCCAAGAATGGTGGCGTGCACCTATAGTCAAGCTACTTGAGATGTGGTGGTGGGAGGATCACTTGAGCCCAAGAATTAGAGGTTGCAATGAGCTTTGATTGCATCACTGCACTCCAGCCTGGGTGACAAAGCAAAACAGCCTGTCTTTAAAAAAAAAAAAAAAAAAAAAAGAAAGAAAATGTTGCAAATTATGGCCAAGCAACATCTTTTTGCCACAAATTTCAAACACGAAGAAAAGAATCTTTTAAAAATATACAGAGACACCACGAACTGGTGGTTACCTATAACCTTAAACAAACTGGACTCTTTTTTGTTTGTTTGTTTGTTGAGACGGAGTCTCGCTCTGTCGCCCAGGCTGGAGTGCAGGGGCGCGATCTCGACTCACTGCAAGCTCCGCCTCCCGGGTTCACGCCATTCTCGTGCCTCAGCCTCCCGAGTAGCTGGGACTACAGGCGCCCGCCACCTGGCCTGGCTAATTTTTTGTATTTTCGGTAGAGACGGGGGTTTCACCGTGTTAGCCAGGATGGTCTCGATCTCCTGACCTCGTGATCCACCCGCCTCGGCCTCCCAAAGTGCTGGGATTACAGGCGTGAGCCACCACGCCCGGCCTGGACTCTTTTTTTAATTGTTTTTTGAGACGGAGTCTCGCTCTGTCTCACAGGCTGGAGTGCAGTGGCGCGATCTCAGCTCACTGCAAGCTCCGCCTCCCGGGTTCACGCCATTCTCGTGCCTCAGCCTCCCGAGTAGCTGGGACTACAGGTGCCCGCCACTACACCCGGCTAGTTTTTGTATTTTGTTTAGTAGAGACGGGGTTACAAACTGGACTCTTAAAAGTGACTTCTCCACAGCATATCATTTGAATTATTACCATTGCCTGGTACAGTGTTTTTAAAAAGAAGTGTTTTAAAAGCATCGTTACAATATTGTGTTCCTGATTTTTTTTTTTTTTTGAAACAGGGTCTAATTTTGTCACCCAGGCTGGAGTGCAGTGGTGTGATCTAGGCTCAATGTAGCCTCGATCTCCTGGACTCAAGCAATACTCCTGCTTCAGCCCCGCAGGTAGCTGGTACCACAGGCGCACACCACTATGCCCAGCGAATATTTTAATTTTTGGTAGAGATAGGGGTTTCACTATGTTGCCCAAGCTGGTCTCGAACTCCCGGGCTCAAGAGATCTGCCTGCCTCAGCCTCCCAAAGTGCTAGGATTATAGGGGTGAGCCACCATGCCTGGCCAATTCCTGATAATTTAAGTAAACCAAACTATAAATAAATGATATGTGCCTAAAAACAATCTTAGTTTATACTATCAGTGGCCGTTGGCTTTAGGAGCAGTCCAATACCTTGATTTAGATTTTGAACTAGAACTAGACTGTGATGTTGACTGACATTTGGATCTAAATAGTTCTTTTTTCTTTGATTCCTTTTCATATCTTGAGCCAGGATTATTTAATATGTTTGGAATCTGATTTATTTATTCATTTTTACTTACTTTTTGAGACAGGGTCTTGCTTTGTCAGCCAGGCTGGAGTGTAGTGGCACAATCGAGGCTCACTGCAGCCTCCACCTCCCAGGCTCAACCAATCCTCCCACTTCAGCCTCTCAAGTAGCTGGGACTACAGGCATGCACTGCCATGCCTGGCTAATTTTTTTTTTTTTTTTTTTTTTTTTTTTTGTAGAGACGGTGTTTTGCCACGTTGCCCAGACTGATCTCAAACTCCTGAGCTCAAGTGATCCTCCAGCCTCAGCCCCCCAAACTCCTGGGATTAAAGGTGTGCGTCACTGCACCCAGCCTGGAATCTGTTTTAGAGGTGCCTCTAGTTTTGGTGTGGGATGCAGACCCAGAATGTGATTTAGCCTTCATCCAAAAAATATGGATTTTGGTGTTTGAATCCACCATTGTCAGAATGGCTTCTGCTACTCTGTGGTTTTCCAGTTGGTTGATTTCTAGGACTGTAAGATCTTCTATAATTGTAATCAAAAGACGGACTTCTGGATCTCCTTTAATAACTTTGGCTTCTAGAATCTCTGTATCTGTCATAACCATCATGGCGTGAAGAACTGTACACATTCCTCTGTTCCTTAGCTTTCATCTGATTTGGTGTCTTCTGATTCCCCTGTGTAAACTGTATTTCAACCTGATGTCCACAAATCTATTTCCTGTCCAAATTATGCAAAGCATCTTCAGCATCACGAACATCCTCAAATTGAACATAAGTAAATCCTCCTGGATGGCAGGTGTGGAAATCAAGTGGAACATAAACATCTCCTGTAAGACCATCATGACCAAATTTATCCTGTCCATCTGCAGACCTGGTGTCATTGGCCACGTTCCTGATGGACAGAGACATGTTTTGGAGGATTGTGCAGGTAGTGGGACATGACGATGGCGTGATTCCAGGCTGGAGGCCCTAACAGACCAGGCAAACTGTCCACAGCTCTGCTGTTAGAAATTTGTATTGCCAACAAGTTCCTAGGTGACGATGATGCTGATGGTCTGGGTACCACTGGTCTATAGAAATGACCACAGCCTGAATGAAGACAAGCTGAAGGCAGTGAGGCCACCTCTGCCCTTGTCAACCTTGCTCACAGGTGGAGAAAAGACTGTCACCTGAAGACTGATGATCTCTCCCCACAGCCTGCCACATGCCTGAAATTCACCCTCAGCGCCGGACTCCTTTGGACTCCTTTGGACTCCTTAGCCTTAAAGTTGGCTTTGCAACTGCCTCTAGAAACTAGAAGCAGTGTTAGCGAGAGGCGAGCAGGGATGCAGAGCGCAGGGATGCGGAGGAGGAGGGGTTTGTGATCCCACCTACCAGCCTCACTGCTGAGGGCACAGGCTTGGAAACCTCAGGCTCTGATGTCAGAGATAGCTGAACTGGTTTCCCTGTGCAGCCGCTAGCTAGCTTTTGACCTCAAATCTCAAGGAAAAAGACCTTATTATTTCTAATTCTCTTCCTGCCTTCTAAGATGGGTGGGTCTTGGTAGCTGCAGGCTCTTGTCTGCCGGACTCAGTGTGGGTCGTGGGCCTGTAAGCATGGAGGAGCTGGTAGCGGGAGCTGGGGAGTGGGAGGCTGCTGTGGAAAGGAAGAAGGAGGAAGCTGGGGCCAGTGAGAAAGCACTGGGGAGACCTAAGAGAAGGAAGCTGTGAGCTATTGGGGGTGCAGCCCACCCTGTTCCTCTGGCCCTGCATGTTGCCATCATCTTCTATGGAGCAGGTCCCGGGAGGCTGAGTCCATATCCTGGTGGGTGTGAGGAAGGCCTGGTGCAGGACACGTGCCTGGTAGGGCAAAGTTGCCAAGTAGATATTAGGACCTTCTCCGTTCCTCTCTGCTCCAGGACTCCTTTCACCTCACACATCCATTTTTCTTTCTTTATTTTTTTGAGATGGAGTCTTGCTCTGTTGCTCAGGCTGGAGTGCAGTAGTGTGATCTTGGCTCACTGTAACTTCCACCTTCTGGGTTCACATGATTCTTCGGCCTCAGTCTCCTGAGTAGCTTGGATTACGGGAGTGAGCCACCAGGCCTGGCTCATTTTTGTATTTTTTAGTAGAGACGGGGGTTTCACCGTGTTGGCCAGGCTAGTCTCGAACTCCTGACTTCAAGTGATCCACCTGCCTTGGCCTCCCAAAATGCTGGGATTACAGGCATGAACCACCATACTTGGCTTCTTTATTTTTTAAATATGCATTTTTATAAGGGATTCCTGAAAACCAGAAGCAGTGACACACCAAGGGATGTGACTTTAATCGCAGGATTTCCTGGACAGCACAGGCCAGGAGAGAGTCAGTGTCCTTCAGATTGGGCCAAGTCATATCCATGCATCCAGGCTGCTCGCTTCTGCAGAAAGGCCTACTGTGATACCAGGTTTCTGGACCTGCCCATGCTGGCACTGGAATTCCAGCCTCCAGCATGCAGCCTGCAGGGAGAAGGGAGCAAGCTCTATGCAGCTCCACAAAGTTCCAGTGTGGCCTGTCTGCGCCTGGTGCTACTGGCTGGGGCTGACATGGGGGAGCCTCTGAGCTCCCTCCTTTTTCAGCATGGCTCATGCACCCATTTGCCTTTGGGGTAATTCTGGAGCCTCCTTTACCTGCATGAGTTAGTGCCTAAAAAAGGCCGGTGAGAACTGTGTGGAGACAACAGGCCTCAGAGGGTCCAATCCTCATCCCATCCCTGGCCACCTGGATGACCTTGAGCAAGTTCCTCAATGTTACGGGCCCCAGTCCCTTGCTCTGTAAAATAGAGTGATGAGGGTGCTGACTGCAGATGGCCATGAGGGTGAAGTGAATGTGTGTGAAGAGAAAGGCCCAGTGGATGCTCCCTTGCATCCTTACTATAGGCTCATCCAATTGGACTAAATTCTAAAAAACCCTGTGGGTTATGTCACTGAGCTAAGCTCAGGGAATCTTATGGTGGGATTTCTGGGGTACCTGAAGGTTAATTCATTCCTTTATCCATGCGACAAATGTATACGGAGTGCTGACGGCATGTCAGACAATAAGCTAGTAAATAGCTAAGAACAAAAGCTTCTCTGGGAGGACTATTCACGCAGTAGGGCCTTGAGGCTCTGGCAGACCTCCCTGGAGACTAAGCTGCTGGGCAGGTGAGAATGGGGCAGGCAGTGGGCATTGCCAATGGATGGAAGCCCTTTTCCATACCAGGCAAAGTGGCAGAAGACCACGGAGGAACTGCCAGGCTGAAGGGCCCTCAGTGAGACCTTGGGGAGTCTGAGGCTGCAGGGAGTAGCCAGCAGCCTTTTTGGGCCATGAGTGCTCGGCCAGCTCTTCATCTGGATGGGAGGATGGGAGGAGGCTGGGCTCTGCAGGAGCTACTCTCTGCACATCTGCCCTCCCGGAGTCGTCCCAGTGCACTGCAAGCTTTGGAGGTCAGGGCTTTGGAGTCAGACCTGGATGCAGACCCTCCTCCTCTACTCTGCCTTGGGAAAGTCACTTTAACTTCTGGGCCTTAGTTTCTCCATGTGTGA